>NC_041392.1:541940457-542005219 GCF_002162155.2 Triticum dicoccoides | reverse complement strand
GGATGAACAAGCCCCGTGGTGTGGTGGAGGGGTGCCCTTAGAGGGGTGGTTGAACAGGACCCCGTGGTGTAGAGGGCTGGATGAACAGTAGACGGTGGAGGGGTGGTTGAACTGTAGCCGGTGGAGTAGCGCGCGGTGGAGGCTGGATGAACAGGAGCCCGTGGAGGCTGGAGGAGGTCGACGGTAGCCCGTGGAGGCTGGACCAGGTCGACAGTGGAGATGAGCAGTATCCCATGGAGTCCCGTTTTGCGGTACGCCACACCCCTCCTGATGAACAGGACCCCCGTTTTGACCGTAGGAGGTCCGTTTCCTCCGTTTGCGGTACGCCACACCCCTCCCGATCAACAGGATCCCCATTTTGACCGTAGGAGGTCCGTTTCCTCCATTCTACGGTACGCAGGCCTCGTTTCCATCGCCTGTTCCGTCCAGGCACTCCCGATGAACACAGCCACGCATTCCGTTCCGACCCAGCCGGTTGGCTCCCACGCGTTCCGTTGCCTCCCGATGAACACGACGCATTCCATTGCCTCCCCATGAACACGACGCATTCCATTGCCTCCCCATGAACACGACACATTCCGTTGCCTCCCCATGAACACGAGCATTCCGTTGCCTCCCCATGAACACGATGACGACATTGTTTCTCCGTTCCGACCCAGCCATGTACACGAGCCCTGGCTGTACGCATGCGCGAGTAGGCGTTCGAGACCCCGCCCGTATGTACACATACGTGGCCATATTTTCTTTCTTGCACCCTGGCCGATGTATGTACATGTACATGCTACGTGCGCGCCTCTACTACGACACGTGTGCGCCTCTACTACGACACGTGCGCGCCTCTACATCGACCAGTATGTACGTACACGTTCGCGACCAGAATGACAACGTTACGTACGCTTCGACCAGGTGGGTCCCGACTGTCAGGCACTTCCTTGCGTGCGAAGATGTAGCTGGTGGGTCCTAGCAGTCAGGGGCGTGAATCGTTTTTTTCTTCAAATGCACTTCCTTGCGTGCGAAGGTGTAGCTGATGGGTCCCAGCAGTCAGGGGGGAAACGTTCTTTCGCGAAATACGGTGGCCCGTCCGGTGGGTCCCCGCTGTCAGGTGGAGGAATAAGTATTTTGCACGTAATAAGGAGGCACTTCCTTGCTGCGGCCGTGGACCTAGCTATCAGCCTCTCCATGTACAGTCCACCTCCGATGGAATTCGTTCCTTGACCACGCCGCGGCGAGAGCACCAGGGCGGTGGACGACAGTGAGGCCTAGGAAGGGGACGACACGGAGCCGAGGAAGACGCGTCAGTGGATGCTCATGCGTAGAGGAGTACGAGGGTTCACTGGCTCGCTGCGGTGTGAGGCTGCCGTCGCCGCAGAATAACAGGGGGTGTGGGTGAGTAGAGGGATGGCCTGGCCAGCGGTGGGAGTAGGAGGGGCAGTGAGGCCTCCGCCGCATCGCAGCCGGCCACGGGAGGCAGGAGCACGAGGCACGACCGGCGCTGGTTTGGGCGGCTGGAGCAAGAAGACCAGAGGTTGAAGAAGCACTACGGCCGTTGGATGGACATCATACGGTGGGTCCCTGATGTCAGGTGGAGGAATCATTATTTTGCACGTAATAAGGAGGCATTTCCTTGCGTGCGGCCGTGGACCCGGTTGTCGGCCTCTCCACGTACAGTCCACTTCAGAGGCATGTCAGTCATTGACCACGTTGACCAGGCCGCGCCGAGAGCACCAGGGCGGTGGATGACAGCGAGGCCTAGGAAGGGAACGACACGGAGGTAGGGAAGACTCGACAGTTGTTTCCCACGCGGAGGGGAGGACAACTGTACAACGGTTTACTGGTTCGTCTGCCGTCGCTGGAGAATAACAGCAGGTGTGGGTGAGTAGAGGGATGGCTAGGCCAGCGATGGGAGTACGGTGGGTGGTGAGGCCTGCGCGGCAGCACAGCCGACCGCGGGGAGGAGGGAGCAGGCAGTCCCGTCGGCGCTTGTTTGAGCGGCTGGAGCAGGAAGAGCAGAGATTGAAGAAGCATGATGGCCATTTGATGGACATCGTACGGTCACTGGAGCTAGAATCATTCATATTGACTAAGTTGACAAAGCCATCCATCCCCATCAACTTAGTAGGCCTACAAGTTAGCCTCCCACTATGGTGGGTCCCGGCTAGCAGGGGGGTATTCATTTTTCTGTGCGTAATAAGGAGGCACTTCCGGTGGGTCCGAGCTAACAGTGGGGGGAACGTTTTTTCGTGAAATACGATGGTCCGTCCGGTGGGTCCCAGCTGTCAGGGGCAAACGTTTTTTCGTGAAATATGGTGGCCCGTCCGGTGGGTCCCAGCAGTCAGGGGGAAATGTTTTTTTCCGCGAAATACTGGTGCCCGTCCGATGGGTCCCCGCTGTCAGGTGGAGGAATAATTATTTTGCGCGTAATAAGGAGGCACTTCCTTGTGGCTGCCGTGGACCCAGCTGTCAGCCTCTCCATGTACAGTACTCTTCCGATGGAAGTCGGTCGTTGACCACATTGACCACGCCGCGCCGAGAGCACCACGGCGGTGGACGACGGCAAGGCCTAGGAAGGGGACGAAGCGGAGCCGGGGAAGACGCGGCAGTGGATGCCCACTCGGAGAGGAGTACGAGGGTTCACTGGTTCGGCTGTAGTGTGAGGCTGCCATCGCCGCAGAATAATAAGGGGAGTGGGTGAGTGGAGGGATGGCCTGGCCAGCGGTGGGAGTAGTATGGGGACGGTGAGGCCTCCGCGGCAGCACAGTCGGCCACGGGAGGCAGGAGCATGCGGCACGACCAGCGCTGCTTTGGGCGCCTGGGGCAAGAAGACCAGAGGTTGAAGAAGCACTATGGCCATTGGATGACATCGTTGACCACGCCGCGCCGAGAGCACCAGGGCGGTGGACGACGGCGAGGCATACGAAGGGAACGACACGGAGCCGGGGAAGACATGGCAGTGGCTGCCCACGCGGTGGAGAGTACGAGGGTTGACTGGTTCGGCTACCGTCGTCGGAAAATAACAGGAGGTGTGGGTGAGTAGAGGGATAGATAGGCCAGGGATCGAGTATGATGGGGCCGTGAGGCCTGCCCGGCAGCACTGCCGGCCACGGGAGGCGGGAGCAGGCGGTTCCGACGGCGCTGGTTTGGGCGGCTGGGGTAGGAAGATCAGAGACTGAAGAAGCATGATTGCCGTTAGATTGACATCTAACGGTCTGGCGCTGGTAGAGTCGATTGTTGACTAAGTTTCTTTTTTGAGAAACCTTGTGCACGCATGAACTTAGTAGGCCCACAAGTCAGCCTCCAAATCTGTGGAAGACAACATAAAGCCCATTTGCTATTTTTTATAATTTGCAGCCCATTTGCTAATTCTTAAGTAATTTATTACAGCCCATTTTCTGCCCAGGACCACGGTCAAAAGGTTCAACCTTATTTTGCATATTTCGGTGGAGTCCGAACTGTTGTAATCCCGAAATGATAAACATTTTTTAAGAACTTATTGATTTGCCAAAAAATCATTTTTTGTAAGCAAATAAGACATGGGACAATTGAGTTTGTTTAAGGGAAAACCAGTGGTAAAAAAATCAACGCTGGTTGGGAAAAAATAACAAAAATAAGGATGTAAATATGAAAAGGGAATTTTATGTGTTTTCAATATAATGATACGTGTATATGAACTAGTAAAACTATAGGTAGAGATTAGAAAACGGATGTAGGACATGCGTTTCAAGAGGATAATAGAACTGGGCTGTGTGTTTGATTCAGTAAAAAACTGCCTGCGGATGTTGTAAGACAAAATATAACTAACGCTGGCGGGCCAGAGGCCGGTAGATACCTGCTGGATCTTTGTGCCCCGTTGTCGTCATGGGCTAGGCCTGTTAAAAACAAAACCAACCCTGGGCAGTCTACAGCCCAGTTGAAACTTGCTCGACCTGAAAAAACAATATACGTGCTCAATAAAGGAGAGAATTCTGCAAGTACAGACTGATAACTGGGATGCAGCACGAATATTATTTTTTTATCATGATAATAAGTGCATGCACTTCTTTCGAAAAAATTGGAGAACTGGGGATTCGAACGGTGGGTGCTTGTGCTACCCATCAAATAAAAATTAGGTGCCTGAAAATTTGTTTCGAAACAAATGATTCAGCTTTATATCCACGTCGACCCTCGGCATGATGGTTGGAAGCAAATGCAAGTTCATACCAAAAGATCATTAACAACAATACCAACTTGTGGACGACAAGGTAGTACAACTACCAATACCAAACTAACTTATAATCTTTTTACTCTTGGCCCTAGTGTTTGTCTGGTAGAAAATCTTGCAGAGGACCAGCTCCCGCTCCTTCTCTTGCTCCAGATCCCCGAGGTGGTACTGGTGCATCACCCAGTTGGTCCTCTGCTGGTCGAAGTTCTTGTTGGTGTGCAGCACCAGAACCTTTTCTGCTGCCCGTCTGACGGCCGTTGACCATCACCGGCAAGGTATTGCCGGTCTTGTGCCACATCGCGTGCATGCCGCACTCCGACTGTATCTTGCGACGCGTCCATGTGCCCCTTTTGAACGCCCTGGAATTGCGCTGGAAGAAATGCTTCCTTAGGCCACTCAGTGTGATACCTGCAGTATTGTGGAATATAGGTTTTAGTGTACCTAGTTGGCATTTTCATAACATCTTTGGCATGTTGCAATCACTTGTTTCACTTTTTATTAACTGTCAAATTGTAATTGCTTCACCAGGTCTGCGTCTAAAAAGAAAAATAGAGCTATAAACAAAGGAATATGTTCGTGCAAGTAGACGGCCGATCGGTGTCTTACCTTGAAGTTTCTCAGGTTGGGTGTAGCATATGCCGTGCTCGCTGTCGATGGTTTGTATGAACAAATCGATGAGAGACTGAAATCTTGCCCTGTCAGCACTCACTTTGGCCTCAAGATGCTCGATCAGCTCCTGATCCATGGGATCAAACTTGACGCCAGCCGGCAGCATCGTCCAATCCTTCTTCGACTTGCATCGGTAATTCCAGTTATATGGTACTCAAAGTATGATCAATCGACTGTTTTAAGTGAATGATGAAAGATTTCGACAGATAAGTGGTACTCCAAATCTGAACTCCAGAATACCCGAACACGCCGCCGGGATTCTTGTGTCACCTCATGCGCAACGTGTTGTCACATCAATTCAATGTGTGGACATGATGAATAAGTTGACCGACGTATACTAGTACTGCTACTGCACTACTTACTAGTCGTATTTAGTGTCACAATTTATACATAGGTTTAACTAACAAGTACGCACTTGAAGCCTAACTGATATATATATATATATATATATATATATATATATATATATATATATATATATATATATATATATATATATATATATATATATATATATATATATATATCGCTTCTGCACAGCATCTCCATCATCATTATCAGTACACCCTATGCAGGTGAGTTAGGATGCACTTGATCCCAGGAAGTTATCTATCCTTTAAACTAGAGGAGTGCTTCAAACTAACAACAGTACATAATATCCAACAAAAGAGGGTCGTGCTACAGAAGCAGAATACATGGCTCAGTCTAGATATCAGCACGAATCAAGTTATGCAAATTTGCTGTTGGCATGAACCACATCGCCGCATGTCGGGTTTGCAAAAGCCATCCATCGCATGGAAGCTTGATGCCTTTCACACACTGAAGATTATCTGGCGACAAGCTGTGTCGACGAATCTCTGGATATGGTGATTCATGAAACCCATGGTATGATGTGTAAACACAGCCCCCCCCCCTCGCGAATGGAAGTTGCATAGCACAGTAATCATCGCCGGTGATATGATTGATGATTGGTTGGATGATCGGATAATTGATCCCGAGGAACAAGGAGTGGTTGCCGAGGCTGTAAACCCGCCTCCAGTTGAATACGCCTAGCCCAACGGAGTTGGGATCTTTCTCAAACACGAAGCAGCCATAGCCATCAATGTCACGAACGCCCCACGCATTGTACTACATGTGGTTTGATGTAATGGTTTGGTCAATTTGGTACATGCGAATGAGCATCAATTGACCGCCGTCAGCTGAACGAGCGATAAACCACCACCCATCGGCTGGTATGATTCTAGGTCCTGGAATCATGAAGGCCAGCGCATTTGCGTCTGCTGCAACAATTCAAATTGGAGACGAAAAGGACAAAAATAAACAATCATGTTCAGAGTATGTGTGGAATTAAGATTAGTATAACAGTGACACATATCATAGACAGATAATTGCAATGTCATGGTCATAATCATACCCCAAGTTAAAAAAAATAAGCCAAAGGCTTTCATATTCTAGCAATATGTCATGGTTCAATCATCATGTAACAATGAGAGGAAAACAGCTATGACAGTGCCTACTCATATTCTACCATAGCACTTACTACTACTGTTCTCATATCAACTCTAAGCAATAACATGTGTTGTTATAAAAATCTTGTAAACAAGAGTAACATATAGCAATCATGATGTTATGGTCATAATATCTATTCTAACAATCATTAGATGTCAATTGTTCTCATATCAACTCTAACAATAACATGTGTGGTCATAAAATTCTAGGAAATGAGAGGAACATATAGCAATGATGTAGTTATAGACATGCTATGCATTCTAAATTTGTAAAAAATGAACAGACAGTCGTATTCATAAGGTAAAGATGAGATGAGATAGAACAATTACACGACGATAGATTCCACCAGTATAGGCAGCCAATCTGTGCATCGACCGCGTAAATGATGCCATCGTGCACTATAGCATCAGACAGAAATGTTGCCTCAACAGGATTGATGATGAGCCATAACCATGTATGGCAACCGGATTCCAGATAGACTAATCCCATGTTGAACAAGGCAATGAGCTTGTAATCCATGTAGCTTCTGATGGTGTAGGCACTTCACAGATTACAACTTTCTGCAAACAAAGGTCAAGCCAAAAGCTTGACACGTCTCGTGCGTAGTAGGCAGGAGTGTCCGGCGGGCTGCGAGGCTCGATGGCAGCAGCATCCAACGATGGAAGGGTGATCTCGCGCTGGGTGTAGATATCCACGAGACGCCACGGACTACCGGTGTGGTGGATGAGGACGATCCAGTTGGCCTTCATGCCCGCCCAGTAGTGGCCGCACATGAAGGACAGGTGGACGGGTAGTGGTAGCATGTCGAGGGGCACCACAGCAACCTCCGTAGGATCGTCAAGTTGGTGTTTGGGACACCTGCGAGGATCGGGCATCAGCAAGCAGGGTGTCTTGAAAAGAGCCGGCCAGTTGCAGACGAGTAGACGGTACAAAGACACCGAGCCTACGGCCAGACGGATGGTGCTGAGTAGGTCCATACGACTACAGATCTGCTCCAAGAGAACATCGGGGAGGGAATTCCAATCGTGGCTCTGCGTGTCAGTCGGTTCTGCCATTGGGGTTTTTCATGCCTGTGAGCCAGCGGGAAAGTGGATTCGGGCGGGCGAGCGAAGAAGCTTCTCCTCGTGTGGCCGAGCAGTGAGTGGGGGGATATGGTACGCGCGAGCTACCAAGGAAGATGGCGCGGGCAGGCGAGTAGTGAGCGGGGGTAAATGGTGTGCGGCCGACGATGGGGAAGAGAGGAGGAATATGAAGAGATGTCAGTACTAGGTAAGGTTGATTTAGTAACACCAACATGCTGGTTCAGCTTATTAATTACGTGTCCCATCTGCTGCAGCGTGTATTGTCACTTCACTGCGAAGACTAGTTGAATAGTTCTCTCTGACCGAGATGGGGAATAATGGAATGCGAGGACTTCCTTTCTACAGTATCCCTATGCCTCTACGCTCACTTCATTCATTTTTCTCCGTACCTAGTCACTTGTTGAAATCTGTAGAAAGACAAATACTCCGTATTTGGGAATAGAGGGAGGCTTTTACTCCGTACTATTTGGGAATAGAGGGAGTATCACCCTATGGAGGGAACAGAGGAAGCTTGAAATATGAACATGTCAATGGGAGGGAGTAAGCCCCATGCATGCATGCATGCAACATGCAACACTCACACGTACACATGGACGCACGCAACACTCACGCACCCATGCGGCACACAGCACACATCGCAACACACACGCTCATGCTCAAGTGCTCAACCTACTCCCTACGTCTGTGAAAGACTGTACATTTAGAGATTTACACATTGACTAGGGCATAATTAACGCCCAAAAGTACCATACTTATGTGTGCATGCGACCATTGAGATAAGAAGATTAAATGAAGGCCGTTGCATGCTGTAATTAAGGATAGACATGTAGCCTATACCTACAGCACAAGTTGGTGCATTAGTCAATCAATATCGATTTAGATTAAAGGCTAAATGCATTGGAAGTGTAGATGTACATTATGTACTACACTCTTTGTTTTATAGCCGATGTACACTCTTTGTTGGAAGACCGAGGGAGGACACGTGCATGCACTCACATACACAGCCAGGGCGGTTCGCGCGCAAGGGTTGGACTCGTGTCGCGCCTGCGTAAAGTTTTGTTTAACTGATTTCTTTGCTCTACCAACTGACAGGTGGGACCCAGAAACCAGGTGACAATTTAACCAGTCAACAAAGTGCCACGTCGACTATGTGGCCGGTCAGTAGGGTGCAATACGATGTTGTACGATGAGCTAGTGATCGTATAATCGCCGCAAAACTATATATAGTGACCGTAAAGAGCGTATTGTTACATACGTTGACCGCTAGTGTATTTTTCTCGTTTCAAATTAAGCCATATTAATCGGAAAGGACGCAGTATGGACTACTACTACTAGTAATAGTACTGCTTTGATGTGTCCCGTCCACTCGCTGAACGAGGAGAAGCTTGCTTACTATGGCTCTCCCTCGCCCACGCGCGCGGTGGTTCGCAGGACGAGGAGAGGGTTTTGACTACAACGCCCTCTCCCTCTCCCTCACCCTCACCCTCGTGGTGGACGTGCAGCAGTTCAATCGGTGTCAGATTGCCAGAAGCATATTGTATTGTAGTATCATCATTGTTGGACCTTTTGAAGAGTGAAAGAGCCAAGTGCAAGGTTCACACGAGTACGAACCGTTGAACCTCCCGAAGAGTCAAAGAGCCAAGCGCAAGGTTTTATAGGAGTTGTCGTCCTAGTAGGAGTGTACTACAACTATAGCGAACGATGCTACTGTATGATGCCGCCACGTCACGTATATCCAAAGCCGTGTCACTTTTTTTCTCAAAGAACGTGTTGGAACCCATGCAACAACCACACAAGTTGCACGTACACATAACACACTTACTAGTAATAAATTCTAAAGGACAAATGCCAGTATGCCACATAAGTTCATCTCCAATTCATGTGATAAATTTGTGCACGACTAGTCTACATATATTCATAGCGCTACCGTTCACAATTATTGTACTCCACTTACACGTTATAGATGGGCTACATATCCTCCTCCAGGTTCCAGTCCCAGGTCTTCTTCATGGATGGCACAATCCATAGTGGTGGGCAATGGGAATCATTGTCACAGCTTTCTAGTCCGGTTCCACAAGATGGAGACTCATCCAAGCTGAAGTGGCATAAATCAAGGATAGCGTGTCCCAGCATGTCGTTCATCCGGCGGTGCACACTGAAGACACAACCATGCTTCATGAAAGGCAGGCCTTTCGTGTCATGCACGGAAGGTGGCATCCGTTTCACAATAGGGTAGTTGTCCCCGATGAAAAGCAAGTACTCTCCAAGAGTGTTCCTCGGCACCCACGTAGCATCACGGGGGTCGAACTCGGCGCCGTTCATCTGGTACACGCGGCATCCCAGATCTGGACACATGGTGACGTACATAGTCAAGGTCCATGCATAATATTGTTGTGCTCAAATATGGCGGTCAGTAATACTGTGCAGCAAATAGTACTACTCCGATATAGAGGAAGTAAAATAACCGGCTTATTATATATAGCCACTCTTGGCTACATGGATGAGATAGTAAGACATGGAAAAACAAAAATGGTGGCAGCTAGTGGGTTCAAGTCTTCAAGGGCCTAGCTAGCTATACGCGTCCTCCAAGGTAAAAAGTACTCCTACTAGTACTACAAAGTATACTACTAGTACAACAATGAAAGAGAAGGCGAGAGGGTTAAAAAATGGAATACCTGGGTAGATGGTGACGGTCCGATCATGGTATATTGTGTGACCATGTTGCACATCAGTGGTACCATGGGTAACGACTGCTAAGATAGTTGATCCCAATATGCCAAAGTCAGCTACAAGGTTCCAGGTTAGACCGAATCACGGATGCAAATGCACATCCAGGATCGGCGATCTTATTTTGATCAGGGGAGACTGGTCCCTGCAAAATAATGGAGTACCGTTAGGGATGCAAATGATGGTTTGTGCATTCCGTTTGTAATCTCCCGTACCATAGGATGGCAACCAGATGAAACAAGTCCCCTGGCTTGTCACCGCGAAGATGCGGCCTAGATGGCGCACGACGTCTTTGAACGTGTAGGGGTACAAATCTGCCGCCGCCAACATGTGCCAGCCTCTGCCGTTAGTGCCTCTTGCATTGATGGCAATCCTTATGTCGAACACCGCGATGAGATAGTAATCATCGTAGCCACGTCGCTTTGTCGGCGGGTCCGCAATTGCTATCTTCTTCAATCTCATGTAGGCATCATCATACATATTCAAGCCAAGCCAGTCCGGAAGGCCGATCCCAATGGTGGAGAAGGGGTGTACCGGAACGGCCGCACTCATGTGGATGTTGTGCACAATGATGGTGGTATCCGGTCAGAGGTATGCAAGCCAATCTTTGTTGGCACCGACCCAGACCTATATATAAGACGGTGGGCAGCGGAGAAATTACGGGATGGAAATGTAATAACTAAGTACTACATGATCAAACTCCATTACTAACCTGCTCATCGGACAAAATCCGACAACCTCTCAACGTCGGCAACTCTAGGGGAGTCAACGTGCAACCATGGCTAGGGAGCGGTGGACTGTTCGAAGGATTTTTCCCATAGAAGAACCTTCTCCTCGAGGACGCATGGAAGACCAACAAGCATGGCCTGTTTAAGCAGCGTCTTGAAAAAGTTGGTGCAGGAAGCACCGAGTCTTGCGGCAGTGAGGACATCGGAGCAGCGTGCGATTTCTCCCACAGGATCGTCGTCCAAGGTCTCCCAGCCCCGACGAGGAGGAGAACCGCCTGGCGAATCCATGGGAGCAGTGACGAACTGCCTTCTCTTCGGGGGGAGGGGAACTGGCGAGGAGGAGATAAGAGCGTAGTAACCGCAAGGCCCCGTCCCTTCCAACTGTAGATCGTTCCTCAGCGAAGGGGTGAGGCTATTATTCACTACTAGTACTACCTCCGTCCAGGTGCATAGGGCACCTAAGAAATGGCACCGTGAACTAGGCATATGTTGATTGGACGCTCATCACGTTTTTATTTTCCTCTAGTTAATCCCGCATTAAGTGTAATGATGGTAGGACTAACCATGCATAGGCTAACGGATTGTTTCACACAATTCTTTAGGTCCAGCTTGCATGGATGCAAAGAAAAAGTAAATGGTAGAGGCGACTGATTGGTTTGCATATGGAAGGGAGATAAATCTGAAGCTGAAAACGCTAAGTGCATTGGGGTAGGCATACGAGTCATTAGTGCTAACCAATGAAGGGCGACTAATATACTTGAAAATCCTAAATTCTCTTAGGTGCCTTATGCACCTGGACAGAGGGAGTACTGATGTCTACTACACAACCTTCTTCTTGTAGACGTTGTTGGGCCTCCAACTGCAGAGGTTCGTAGGACAGTAGCAAATTTCCCTCAAGTGGATGACCTAAGGTTTATCAATCCGTAGGAGGCGTAGGATGAAGATGGTCTCTCTCAAGCAACCCTGCAACCAAATAACAAAAAGTCTCTTGTGTCCCCAACACACCCAATACAACGGTAAATTGTATAGGTGCACTAGTTCGGCGAAGAGATGGTGAAACAAGTGGTATATGGATAGTAGATAAAGGTATTTGTAATCTAAAATTATAAAAACAGCAAGGTAGCAAGTGATAAAAGTGAGCGTAAACGGCATTGCAATGCGTTGAAACAAGGCCTAGGGTTCATACTTTCGCTAGTGTAAGTTCCCTCGACAATAATATCATAATTGGATCACATCACTATCCCTCAACATGCAACAAAGAGTCACTCCAATGTCACTAATAGCAGAGAACGAACAAAGAGAATATGGTAGGGTACGAAACCACCTCAAAGTTATTCTTTCCAATCAATCAGTTGGGCTATTCCTATAGGTGTCACAAACAGCCCTAGAGTTCGTACTAGAATAACACCTTAAGACACAAATCAACCAAAACCATAATGTCACCTAGATACTCCAATGTCACCTCAAGTATCCGTGGGTATGATTATACGATATGCATCACACAATCTCGGATTCATCTATTCAACCAACACATAGGACCTCAAAGAGTGCCCCAAAGTTTCTGCCGGAGAATCACGACGAAAACGTGTGCCAACCCCTATGCATAGGTTCATGGGCGGAACCCGCAAGTTGATCACCAAAACATACATCAAGTGAATCACATGGTATCCCATTGTCACCACAGATACGCACAGCAAGACATACATCCAGTGTTCTCAAATCTTTAAAGACTCAATCCGATAAGATAACTTCAAAGGGGAAACTCATTCCATTACAAGAGAGTAGAGGGGGGAAGAAACATCATAGGATCCAAATATAGTAGCAAAGCTCGCGATACATCAAGAACACGAGAGAGAGAGAGAGAGAGAGAGAGATCAAACACATAGCTACTGGTACATACCCTCAGCCCCGAGGGAGAACTACTCCCTCCTCGTCATGGAGAGCACCGGGATGATGAAGATGGCCACCGGAGAAGGATTCCCCCTCCGGTAGGGTGCCGGAACGGGTCTAGATTGGTTTTGGGTGGCTACAGAGGCTTCTGGCTGCGGAACTCCCGATCTATTGTCTATTCTGGAAGTTTTAGGGTACGTAGGTATATATGGGTGAAAGAAGTACGTCAGTGGACCAAAGGGGGGGCCACGAGGCAGGGGCGCGCCCTAGGAGGGTGGGCGCGCCCCCACCCTCGTGGGCACCTCCCTTCTTTCCTGACGTGCACTCCAAGCTTTTCCGGTAGCTTTCCTTCCAAAAATAACTTCTCTAGTTGATTTCATTCCGTTTGTACTCCGTTTGATATTCCTTTTCTTCAAAACACTGAAATAGGCAAAAAACAGCAAATCTGGGCTGGGCCTCCGGTTAATAGGTTAGTCCCAAAAATAATATAAAAGTGGATAATAAAGCCCAATATAGCCCAAAATGGTAGATAATATAGCATGGAGCAATCAAAAATTATAGATCCGTTGGAGACGTATCAAGTACTAGCATTATGGAACGTTATGGGATTGTATTATACTATAAATAATAGCACTATTAAGAAAATTTTGGCACTAGGTAGTAGTTTTTGGCGTGGACTAAGAAATTTTGGGTATGTTTTTGCCATTTTTTGTACACGCCAACTAGTGTCAAAAAACGTCTTACATTATGTGACGGAGGAGTACATACTCGTACTGTAGCAGTACTAGTACTACTTTTCTCAACTAGTAGTGCGATGTACTGTACTTCTAGTCTAGTCTAGTATAGTGCACCAGTTTTGAACTCTTGAATCTCAGGGCCAAGGAGCTACAGTTGGAAGTGGAGGGTACTACTGTTCTCCAGAACCATCGATGTACTATCAATGCAGGGGAAGTACACATGCATAGTGGCCTAGTGGGTACTAGCAGCCTGTTTATCAGCGACGATTACTACGGGGGTAGAACATTTGAGTTATTTGACACAGTGAGACTAGGCTTTTCGCTTCCATTTGTGGAGGTGTAATGGATCTCGTCGAACTTTGTTAGTAGTTCCTTCTTTATGAATGAGATGAAGCAAAGCTTTTGCCTCCGTTTCAAAAAAAACACGTCAAGAGGAATTTCTTTTATAGTAGAGCCGATAATGGAGTGAAGTCCATGCGTGCAACGCCACAAGCTACAGAGTAGTAGTAGAGCACTTTACGTACAGAGCCATATTGCACAGTTCCCAATGCCCTGCCAGGCTTTTCCGGCTCCTCGGGCTTAATTGGGAGGCGCTAGTTTAAATATGCTACTAGCTGATGAGGAAGCTGCAAGCAAGGTGCGGCTAGGGCGAGCACGCAAGCCACGGGATGCTGGGAAGGAAAACCCGTTCACGTGGCTAGGCTGTCCAGTGCAGCCAGATTGTGGGGCCGCACGTCCGTTTGACTTCAAAACTCAAACTACCCGTGTAAAATATTGGCTCGCAGCGAAGTGTAGTAGTACTATTTTAAAAAAAGGCCGCCGTGCGTTCGGCCGGGATCAAACCCACAAAACGAGGTATACACTCCCGCGCCCACTAGTAGTACTCGTTGGAGTACAACGCAACATAGAATCACCTTTTGTCGCTAGTAGTACGTACGTTGTTCCTTACAAGAAACCCCTAAGAGCATGGTTAATAGTATAGCCAGCTGCTGGCTATAAGCCAGTGCCATGTCATCTACATCCCATCTTACAGCCAACATGTAAAATAATAGATCAAAAGAGTGTACTACTTTTTTATTATGTCGCCCACTTCTCATTCTCACAAAGTGCCTAGGAGCACGTGCTAGAGCTGGCTCTTCATGAAGAGCCTGCTTACCTTCTCTCTCCTCTTCTCTTTCCTCCAACGAAGCAGAAATATACTAGTTTATTTCTTATAGCCCGCTGACTCAGCTCTATTGTACTTGCTCTAATAATGCAAGAAACCACTAAAATGCCAAGAAACTACTACCACTTGCATACGTGGCAGACTTAAGATAAGACTACCTTATCAACCATTGTACATGCTCTTACCAACAAAAATCCTCGAGTGACCTCCTATCTCCGGCCCGTCCACCTAGTCATCCTTGGCCATGGGACGCAGCTACCGCCGCCGGCAGAAGGCGAGGTCAAAACCGCCGGCGGTGCGGAGCCAATGTTGTGGCAGCCCGGATTCCAGCTCCATCCGGCGCTCGCGGCCGCTAGCTAGCCAAGATAGCTCCGCCCAGCTGCTTGTCTGCAAGGTTTGCTAGCTAAATTGGCATGGCAGCGCGGCGGCTTGCTCGCGCGCGCCGCGCTAAGGCTAGCCATCTGGCTCGAGCGAAGGCCACCGTGGAGGCTTGCTCGCTCGTGAGTCACGCTTGGGCCAGCCTGCCAATCCTTGCGGAGGCTAGCGCGACATCCGGCCCGTCCGGTGGAGCGGCGGCCAACTCGCTCATCACCGGCGCCACTGACGAACACGCATCAGTACTATTTGAAGTAATGTTCAGGAAAAATAATGATTTGAGGGGGAATAATAGGATAGAAGGTCAGATGTGGGTCCCTCGTGTCAACGGTCAAACAAAATGTGTTGGTTTAAGCTGCCTCGTCAGCACGAACGTGTGGGCCAACCCTGTCATAAATGGGTTTAAACGAACCTAATCGGTAGGAGTACTAGGTAGTTTTTGGCGTGTATTAAGAAATTTTGGGTATGTTTTTGCTATTTTTTGTACAATAGATTCTTCCTAGGGCTGGTTGAAAGTGGTAGTTTTTTGTTAAATACTCTACATATTGTAAGTAGGAGTGAAAGTTAAGCTTTGGAAGCCAATAAGCAAGGCCAGTTACATAGTGCATATGTGTACATGATTGAAAGTAAATATCAACCATTAGTGATTAATATCTTGATGGAAAACTCGAAACTATGGAATACTAGGAAAAAAATGCATGGTTGGAAATACTAGCAATGTTCATGTCCGTTGCAACGAATCATAATTAGAATAATACTTATTCACAAACTTGGTACAAAACACTCTAATTTTGATATACATATGTCACTAGAGATATATTATGTTTCAATTAGAATATATTCCTTGGGTTGTTTTGGTGAGGTCAGGGAGGGATGTGGTTGGTTTTAAGATACTAATTATGGGTTTTTCTTCAAATTGGTAGACAAGTGGGATGTTGGTGAGAAAAGGCAACAACTTACCTCACAATTGTTAGATGTAGATCTAATGGTCAGAAACGACGGATGGCAGACACACCGGCATCACCAACTTAGTCTTGTGTAGGAGTACTAGCAAGATTCGTGCATTGCACGGAACATCAAGATGCATTTTTTATAAAACACTTGTTGTGATTGACCCTTGCGGGAGTAATCCCATGTGTAAAAACTAATGATATCTCGAGAAATATGAGATAAGGTGAAGAGGAGTGGGGTGTGGTGGTGGTTGGTGGTCGGACTGAGCAGAGGTATGGGGATTGACGACGCCAGCAGCGGCCACCAGGCCAGTTTGTTCCAGAGGCTTCCTTTCTTAATTGCTCAACAATGAGGTTTGTTGGAGATAAGGATGAACGAGGGAAGGCCTTGTCTGGAAATGTGGAGAGGGGTGCGGGTATCTTTTAGTTTAATTTCCAGCCGTCGGATATAGATCGGACGGTCTATATTGCAAGATGGCACACGTACCATCATCACCAACTTGGTTTTTTATAAGAGAAGAAATATAAGTATGGAGATACAAACGTATTATCGGTACTTGCTTCCGTAAACTAGCATCTACATTCTATTCAACGCCTCGGCATGTGGGGCCTTAGCACAATAACTTCTTGACTGTGTAAAACAAAGATTTTCCCGTCGCCGACAAGGAGGGGGTGACGGCGGCGCGCTTTTTGGCTTGCTTTAGTCCTAGTAGTCATACTAGGTGGTCTAAGCACATGTAGATTTACTCTTTTTCACGTCTCGTGTTCACCGTACTGCCACGACTGTTGATGAATAGACGGTAAGTTATTCATGGGGAAACCCTTGTTGAGCGTGTTTGCGAGAGAGAGAGACAGAGAGACAGTATGCGTGTGTGATACGTTAGAGACTGAGGCAATGATAACAGATTCTTTGTGTCTATGTGTGTGGAGGATAGAGATACATGTACATGGGGCTTTGTGTTGTGTAACGTGGAGACACATATACATAATTAGAGAGTGAGTGTGCGAGATACACATGCGGACATGAGGAGAGATGAGGATCCAGATAAATGGGTGTTTGTGCATGTTTGTGCACGCGTTTGTGTGTGAGAGGGAGAGAGTGTATGTGGAGTAGAGAGACCACTGATGATGTAAACCTAGTATAGGGGAAGGGGGAATGGTGTGACATGTGTAGTAGCGAGATAGCACGGGTGCGGGTGGGGGAGCAGACTATTTGGAAGAGACATCGAGTGTGTGTGTGGGAGAGGGGTGTGAGAGCGAGAGAAAGAGAGAGCTAGCGACGGAGAGACAGAGAGGAAGAGAGGGGGCGAGAGGGGTCATTTGTGTCCATAAATGGCGTATAGATAGGGAGATAATGTTGATGTTGTCCGAAATTGTCCTATGAACGGAGACGCAAGGGAAGCGAGTGATCGTGTGTGTGATAGGGACTTCATGAGAGATCTAGAATAGATGGTGTAGAGAACAATGTGCAAAATCAAGAACGTTTATTCATTAGGGAGCTATGCAAAGAGTCACGACATATATGTATACATGGAACGAGCTGGGGCGGGTCCGCATGTGGGAGAGATATAAAGAGGAGAGTGGTGCACAAGGAGACAAAGTGTGCTTGTTTGCAGTGGGGGTGGTGTGTGAGGTGAGTGCGCGAGAACCACATAACTAGGGAGATAGACGTTTGGGGGAGACGTTTTGTGTGTATGGGAAATATACACTCTACATAGTGCGTGTGCTTGGGTAAGAGAGATAGCGGGAGACCTAGAGAGTGAGGGAAGAGATGTGTGCATGCCCGAGAGACAAAGTGATAGAGATCTATGTTGGGGTCCAGACTTTACAAGAGAGAGGGGTGTTAATTTGCTCGTGTGTTGGTGTTTGGGGGAGAGAACGACTTCTCTATGTGTATGTGTGTGTGGTGGTGGGGGGGGGTTGACTTCAGATAAAGAGTGAGGTGTCTATATTTGAGGGACTTTAGCGTAATTGAGATATTGTGCACTCATGGTTGATCAATTTGTTTCACAGTTTGTACTATGAGATAACGATACTTTTGAACATGCGTGATATACCTTGATGTACTAGAATTACAAACCTAAGATTGGAATTTTGGAATTCGACTCCATCATTAGCTTTTGTAATTCATTTAAACGGAGGTACATTTTTAAGCCGGGATTTCGTGATTTCAAATTCATATATCAAACCTAGAGATATACACATACGGGCATGTTGAAACTTTATAATCATCCACTTTATTCATACACATACACATTTTTGCTTTTGTCATCATATTTAGGATAAACACATTTGGAATTTCATTTGAATTGGACCGTACGATGGTATTTGCCTATAGTAGCTCAATGATCCATATTTGAATTGAATGGACAATCTAAGTTTTGAGTTGGAGACACTGATTTTCAAAACTTGCACATTTTTTTGCGTGCAAAACAAACAAATTGTCGGCCATGATATCATAGTCGGCCGTACGAGAGCAGAATACTTATAATTTTAGGCGCGAAAAGCTTTCAAACTTCCCGCTCACATCGAAATATCACGCGCCCGAAAGTTTAGCCCTGCGATATTCCCGTTTTACCCCTGCCACATGAATGGAAAAGGGTTTCTTTGGTAACTCCATTGTTTTCCCCTCCTTGCCCCCAACATTCTTCCCCAGAGGCCCTTCCCTTCCCCTCCCCGACCCCCCCAACCATGGAAAGCTGCCGAATCTAGTCCTACGCCGCAGCGGTGGACCTCACACCCAGCCGGATCTACCTTCCGCACCTTGGAACCCCCAACTGCCAACTCACCACTTCACCGGAACCGCTTCAGCGACTGGCTTGTCCACCGCTCCAGATATCCTTAACCGCCATCATGGTCCACCACACAGGATCTGCTTAACCGGCGCCCTCGTCCACCACAGTGTAGGCCCTTCACTGACTCCCTCGTCCGCCCCTTCGCTGGCCCTTCATACAAGCCCTCGTCCGCCGCAACAGATCCGCCTCACCGAAAGCACTGTACAATGCGCCCGCCGAAGCCTTCGTCCACTGCACCGGACCCGCTCCATGGACGCCATATTGAACTCCACCGGCCCTGCTTTACCGACGCCGCAGCCTCATCAGGTTATTTCGATTTGTACTCATTCAGTTTTTCTCTTTATCGTGCAACTGTTCACTTACCATAGATGAGCTTTCTTGTATGTCGACAGGCGTCGCAACCGTAGCACGAGAGCCGCTTCAGCGACGGCGACAGCCGGCCCAAACTCAACCGCAACACGAGCACCATCGACGATCCTTAGCTATCAAGTATGACAATGATACCCATACGCCGCCGAGAATCAGGTAGTATTTTCCAACGGCCGGTGCCTACGTTCACTTTCCTAGCATAAGCACCGCACCTTTGAATTTCTTCAGGGCATCATTCAGTTTTCCATAAGACGCGTTATTCTTCTTGCACCTGTAGGGCCATACTTCTGGGAGTGAACATGTTACATGTGATAAATTACATACCACTACACATATAGTTAATATGCTTTAGTATTGTTCTGATGCCACCTGTTGGTTCCATCAGATTGCTTAATGTTCTCTATGCTTAATTACACATCAGCAAACTAGCATGTGGTTCCACTGCTTTTTGTTCGTTTTACCCTACATTTTCTGATGCTAGCTATTACATCACTGTTCCGAGCCTTTGTTCATTACTTGTTTGTGTGTTCTTGATCTTCCCAAGTTGCATGACTAATTTGATGCTTCTATTAATTATGGAGCTCCCAACCCCATCAAGCAAAATATTTGTTCTTTTGGGGCTGGCACCTCGAACAAGCATAAAAATAGAGGGAAGCAGATATATTGTCGTGTATGCACACACCCTTCTTTCATTAGTTTAGATGAACCATTGATGATCAATTCGGACCAGTGCATGCGATTAAAATTAATTTTACCTAAATAGATGGTGTAGAATAAACTACAACAACTAGATTTGCAACCACGGGATGCTGACGATATCTTCAAAGAACATTGCAACAGCAGCTAGGCTTCACAGCAACATATGGTAAGCCAGTGTGTTTTAGTACATGTGAAATGTAATGCGAGTGGGCTACTTTCTTGGCTTGTGCCCTCAACGTGTAATCCTACTGAATTACAAATAGTTCAGTTGTCTACTTTGTTGTATTGCTTGATTTGAATGCTTATTTGTTGTTACGCTATACCTGAGTTGGCCAATAAGTCAGCAGTGCCTGCTGTACTATTGTAAAGAAATGCATGCCTATTTCATTTGAGTCCTTAACTTTTCCTCTCAACTTCATCACAAGACTGTCTTTGTAGTTTATATGAGGCCACACTGTTAAGTGCTTTCTCAGATTATTTCAACAGCTTAGATGCCTTGGCAACTTAAATATGGCGGTTGTACACTCCCTTTCAACCAGGGATGTCAACTGGGTCCTGTTTAATCCCGATTAAAGTCCACTAGTGGTATGATAGTTCAAAAGAGTTTTTGTTTTTTGTGGAAAATGAACTAGGGAGGTAGCAAAAACTAACTAGATGGGACTGGCGGATGTCGTTTATTTGCCACTTACATCCCTAGTTTCATCTTACCATTTTAATTTCTTTTCGGCTGATGCTCCTTCGAACCATTTAAATATAGTTTGCAATGCTCGGCAATAATTCGTCCATCGTTTACCATGTAAGCTTACTGCCTGGATCATACGATAACTATCTCTTACTAATGTCCAGTAGAAACCTTTTAGGATGTCGTTCCCACTAGGACACAATGTACAACCCCAGAATCTATTTGTGGAAGCAGTGTGCCATCCATGTTACCAGATGGTAGAAGTTCAGAGGCAACACCGCCGGAGAGCAGTCTGAGCACAGATATTATAGTGCTTGAGGCTCTACTAGAGGCAAAAAGAGATGGTGTGGCTTCCATGAATGAGGTAATCTTTATCTTGAGACTGGAAATTACGGAATTAGCGGCACACATTATGGAAGCAACCCAAGAATTGGAGGAAGTAAGAATGTTGCATTTGAAGACGGAGGAGGTCCTGCTGTTTCTGCTATCTGAATCCCAAGGTAATCCCGGTTCTTCGTTAGATACCAGTTGAAATTGTCATTAGATTATTGTACTTGCATGTTGTTTCATGTCTCTGAATGGATTATGTTGCATGACCCCCTATGTTGTCCATGTGTTGTAATGATCCAAATTTTTTAGGCGAGGTAATCCTCAGTAATTGTATGATTGACATAAGGTGAACTGTTTTTCGTGTGAACATATTGTGTTGGATGAAATAACTGTTTGACTCAGAGTGTATCCAACCTACTTAATTCGAAGATCATGACATTTCTAAATCATAATCATATATAAAGGTGGAATAAATCTTTGTTGTGGTTTTGAAGAAATAAATAACAAAACGTATAATTATCTATAGATATTTGTACTCGAATACAAATTGGATTTGAATTTAGTTTGCCAGGTCCCAGTGCAAACGTGAATGCTAATTCTCCCAAGTTTTGATCGAAGGGGCAAAACACCCACTATAATTTGTGGGCTGCCCGAAGCAAGTGTTTGCGAGATGGAAATTACTTTCTACCCCTGACACTTGACATCCTTATCGACCGGATTTACACTGCTGTCGATAGGGTAGACTAGTAACTTCAATCAGACGTGACACGATGGCCTCTGAGCCCATTCAGACACGATGGGCGCCAAACGTGGGCGGCAAAACACATTTGATTCAAGCTCGTCCGAAAGACATGTGTCTCTTCCTCCATTTCCCCATTCATACACGGTGGGCGGCAAAACAAACTCTCCTCATCCGAAATCGATGTAGGCTAATATTTTAAATAGGGGCAGATGTGTAACTTCCATCAGATGTGACATAACCGCCCTACCTTTCAGCCCCGTTCATACACCATGGGCGCCAACAGTGGGCGGCAAAACACCCTCTCCTCGCCCGAAACAGTTACCGGCAAATATTTGGGAGATGCGAGATTACCGTCCTATCCCCAACCGATGCGATGTCCAAAATTTTAAACGGGGGATAAGTTCATAAGTTTCCCCCATTTCAGAGAAGCGTGTCACAAAGTTTGAGATCCCCCTCCCCTCCATTTCCCCATTCATACACCGTTGGCGGCACGACAACCTCCGCACTGCGGCCAACCTCCTCCGTCCGCCACCCCATCCTCCACCTTGCTGGAGCCGCTACCTGTCGGTGTCAAAACCGGCGGATCTCGGGTAGGGGGTCCCGAACTATGCGTCTAAGGAGGATGGTAACAGGAGGCAGGGGACACGATGTTTTACCCTGGTTCAGGCCCTTTTGATGGAGGTAAAACCCTACGTCCTGCTTGATTGTTCTTGATAATATGAGTAGTACAAGAGTTGATCTACCACGAGATCAGAGAGGCTAAACCCTAGAAGCTAGCCTATGGTATGATTGTATGTTGTCCTACAGACTAAAACCCTCCGGTTTATATAGACATCGGAGGAGGCTAGGGTTACACAAGGTCGGTTACAAAGGAGGAGATATCCATATCCGCATTGCCTAGCTTGCCTTCCACGCCAAGTAGAGTCCCATCCGGACACGGGACGAAGTCTTCAATCTCGTATCTTCATAGTCCAACAGTTTGGCAAAAGGATATAGTCCGGCTGTCAGGAGACCCCCTAATCCAGGACTCCCTCAGTAGCCCCTGAACCAGGCTTCAATGACGATGAGTCTGGCGCGCAGTGTTGTCTTTGGCATTGGAAGGCGGGTTCCTCCTCCGAATACACCACGGAAGAGTTTTGAATACAAGGATAGTGTCCGACCCTGCAAAATAAGTTCCACATATCACCGCAGAGAGAATAATATTTCCACAAATCTAATCTGTTGACACGTTTTGGTAGCATGACATAACGCCACGGCCCGGTAATTATTTGAACCGTTTTCTCTAACCAGCCCCGCACATAACGCGAGGCGGTTTCTTGACACGTCTTGTCAAAGCAGAGATCGCGTTCCCTTTATTACGGGATTCTCATCAATACGGACATGGTTAACCCATCCGCGCCACCAATTACTGTTCTTGGGGGATAAGCGAGTTTTACCAGGCTAGTGGGGGCGCATAGTTTCGTCCGCCCTTATAAAGGGATAAGATCTCACCTTTTTCTACCCACGCCTTCTTCCTCCTTTCTCATCCATTCTCGCGGACTCGAGCTCCAACGCCCAAGTCCACATCCTTATCCTCAACTCCCTCCAAACATGTCCGGAGCGGGAGGCAAGTGGATGGCCTCCTCTGTCACAGAGGGACACATCAAAAATTTGCATGGAGCCAGATACTTAGCCGCGGATATCGCGCACCGGCTGCCAGCCGTGGCGCAGGTCGTCCCTACCCCGGAACCTCACGAAAGGGTGGTTTTCCTCCCCCACTTCATCCGCGGACAAGGGTTTCCCCTCCATCCATTTGTCCGCGGCCTCATGTTCTATTATGGGCTGGACTTTCATGATCTGGCCCCGAACTTCATCCTCAACATCCCGGAGTTCATCGTCGTGTGCGAGGCCTTCCTCCGCATTCGGCCCCACTTCAGCCAGTGGCTGAAGACCTTCAATATCAAGCCGAAGGTGGTGGGCGGCCAACAAGCGGAATGCGGCAGAGCCATGGTGGGCAAGATGCCCAACATTATATGGCTCGAGGGCTCCTTCGTGGAGACCATAAAGGGGTGGCAATCGGGGTGGTTCTACATCACCGAGCCGCGCGACACCAACTGGGTGGCGGCCCCCGAGTTTCAATCCGAAATCCCCACGCGGCTCACTTCCTGGAAGGAGAAGGGCCTGTCCTGGGGTTCATAGGTGGAGCTGGACGGACTCCAGAAGTGTATCCGGGACATGACAAGCAAGAAACTTAAGCTTGTCAACATAGTCCAGGTCATGCTCTTCCGCCGGATCCTCCCGTGTCAACAACAGGATTTCAACTTATGGGAGTTTGACCCGGCCCAGCACCAGACTCTAAGTGAGCTCTTTGACACGACGCATAAGGACGTGTGGAGGGTGCTGTTCAAGGGCGCCGAGGTCCCTCCTTCTCTTACCGAGGACCGCGGGCTAAGCGCGAAGTGCCCTACAAATCCGGTAAGTTCTGTACATCTGGTAGGGTGTTTATTTACCATAGCTTAACCATGTGCGGGGTCTGAGCTCCATGCCTTTGACAGGACTGGGTGGAGACATCAGAGTAGATTAACTGTCCGGCCCCTTTGCCTGAAGACACTGCGGACGCTCTCCTGACGGAGATGCGGACTCCGGCTCCTTATGAGGTGCCAGAGAAGACCAAGAAGAAGGCCAAGGGAACCCGAAAGAGTTCCCGGCGCCAGGTGGTATCAGACTCATCGTTCGATAACACCGAGACACACTCCTCTCGTGAAAACGAGGAGAAGGAAGATGAAGATTCTCCCCCTCCAGCCGGGGGAGACAAGAAAAGGAAGGCCGCCCCAACCGGGGAGGCCGAAGGGTCCAAGAAGGGAAGGACTCTCCTTCCGGACTGCTCCACCGCCGCCGCCGACGGCGAAGACGAGTGGCTGCTCAGGGCCAAGCCCCCGGCGAAGTTGTAAGTATTCAGATACTAGAGTAACTCATAGCATACCTTTTTCGCACTGCTTCTCCTAACGTCGAATATGATTATGCAGTCCGCCCCAAGTCCGTATCGATGTATCATCGTCAGACGATTCTTTGGACTCGTCGGACATGAATAGTGATACACTTCCTACCGCCTCCTCTCCTTGCCCTACGGACAATGCCAAGGTATTGTCTCAAGGGGCACCGAGCCGGGGGGAGACAGTCCCGGAGGCGCCTCAAGGCGACCTTCCGGACTCCAGGAGCAAAGGGAGAAAGGCTCCCAAGGGCTCTAAGTTCGGCCCTTAGCTGAATACCGCGCCGGAACCTCTAGTGGTTTCGGACACGGGCAGGCGGCCCCCTTCCAAAAGGGGCAAGACGCCCGTGCCTGTGACCTTTGTCCATCCAGAGGCACCGGACAACCTGTTGGGAGTGCTTCGCGGCGCTTCCATCGACGAAGAGCACCACACTATTATGAGTGCGGTGATCAAGAAGGTTCAGTCTGCCAAGAGCGGACTGACTGAAGCTTGTGCCAGCCTTCTAACAGGCTTTAAGGTAAGTAAAAAATATAGGAAAATATTACCGCATAGACAGTAGCCCCTGATGCTCTGTTTGGTGTTCACAAAGAAAAGTTGAATAGAGGATCAAATAATATCTGTAGGAGTCTAATATAAGTATGTCTGTATGAGTGTGCAGGCTTCGCTGCTGACCTCTGCCACACTGACTGCGAAGGTAGCCGCACTAAAGCAGGACCTCGAGGGGTCCGAGAAAGAGCTCGGCCTTGCCAAGAGGCAGCTCGAGGAGAACAAAGGTAGGTAATACCTTGTCTATATAAAAACCAAAATGTGGTTGCGGAATGACAGGATCATCATGAATGTGCCAGGGGCCACGACCGAAGTGGCGACCCTGAAGCAAGCGATGTTCGAGGCCGAGAACAAAGCGGCCAAGGAGCGCACCGAGCGGGAAAAACAAGAGGCATGGGTGGGCGAGGTGCAGCAAGAGCTCCAGGCTCTTGTGAAGAAGCACGAGGCTTTGGAGCTTGACTCAAAGATACGAGAGTCCGAGCTTGCCGCGGCCCTCGAGAGCACAAAGCATGCCAAGGCCGAAGCCCAAAAGGCCATCCAGGAGATTGAGGCGATGAGGAAGATAGCGGCGGGTAAGGCATTCAATATGCAAAGCAAGCATGTGAAAGTAAATTACTTGTTACTTACCCGAGTCCGGAGCTCTCTAGGAGCATTCGCAGATTTGCCCCACAGCGTGTCGGATGCCGCGAAATATTACCAGGCCGAGGAGGGAAGCTCGACGGAGAAGTTGTTCTGGTCTCAGTATACTGGGACCGAACACCCGATGCCTATGAGCGACCAGCTGAAGCAACTGGTCGAGCTGCACAAGGCGGGCGAACGGGCCATGAAGGGCTTTATAGTCCGGATGTGGCCTGGCGACTCCACTACAAAAAAAATACACTTCCCTGATGATACGTGTTTGTCACAGTAGGTCGCTTTTTTTGTCATGCATGTACGTCCATGAAAAATTTATGACAGAATCAAGATAGTCATACATGTGCTGTCGTAGAAGTGTTCCATGACATTACCAAAATTATCATCACGGAAGTGTCCACTTCCATGACGATAAATCGCGCGTCACAGAAGTGCTTTCGTCAAGGTGACCGACACGTGGCATCCACCATAACAGAACACTGTTAAGCTATCGGGTTGGGTTTTGGATCCGATAACCTGTTAACAGCCCCGACCAATGGGGATTTTCCACATGTAAAATCATCATTGGCTAGAGGAAACACGTGTCAGCTCGTCAGTGGGTCAGATATGCGCCTATGATATGTCGACACGTGGCACGGCCCAGCAGTGGCCCATTTAGCTTACAAAGCCGACCCGTTTGACTTGGTTAAAAGTTAACGGGCTGGCCCATGAAAAGCCTGTTAACGGTCTCTTCGCAAATAGCCCATTTTACGGCCTGTTAACTCACGGCCCGTTAGGCCCTAAAGGAAATCGGCCCAACAACTTATGTGGGCCGTCGAATATAATACCAGCCCATTTCACTTTCGGCCCATGTATGGCCCACGACGTCTTTCGGCCCATATGAGGCCTTCGTATCTTTCGGCCCATTACAGGCCCACGGTGACTCTAGCCCATAATGAATAGTAATTTTCTTTATACCTGTTAACGGCCCGTGATTTACATGGGCCGTTTCCAGCCCGTGTTAGCTTTCGGCCTATTGACGGCCCATACGTTCTTGGGCTCCTTTTCGGCCCTCGATTACTTCCGGCCCGTTACTGGCATGTTCCCCTAATGGGCCAAATTTGGCCCATGGGAAGAGTCGGCCCGTTACTAGCCTGTTCCACTAATGGGACAAAATCTGCCCATGGCAAGAGTCGGCCCGTTACTGGCCTGTTACCCTAATGGGCCAAATTCGGCCCATGGCAAGAGTCGGCCCGTTTCTGGCATGTTAACCCGTTGCGCCGTTTCTGGCCCGTCCTATATTCTGGCCCATTAACGACCCGTTATGCTTGTGACAGAATTAAGACTTTGCTGTCCTACGGCCTGTTAACGGCCTGTTGTCGTGCTGGGCCGATACCAATTACGCCCGATTATGGCCCATGTAGACCCATTTATCCGATGGCCCGAGGCCCACCGATTACAGGACCATTTATCGACAGCCCGTAGGAGACCAATGGATCCTATGGCCCATGGTAGTAGCGGAAACTAGCAAACCAGGGAAAAAGACGACTAGGAAATAAATAAGGTCGAAACTAATGCTAGGCTATTAAGGCGATTGCACAGATTACATCCACTCGGCATCAAAGATCGCCACCAGTGCAAATATAGGGAACACCTTACACTATACAAAAATGGCTTGCTATTTTCTTAAGGCGATGGCTGCACGTTAAGAATAAACTTTGTA
Organism: Triticum dicoccoides; assembly: GCF_002162155.2. Classification (NCBI taxonomy): domain Eukaryota; kingdom Viridiplantae; phylum Streptophyta; class Magnoliopsida; order Poales; family Poaceae; genus Triticum; species Triticum dicoccoides. Next base: position 541,977,722 of record NC_041392.1, on the reverse strand, counting down.
TCGCACCAAAACAAATTACAACTATATAACAAAAGGAAGGTTGGCATAAAACTAAACAGTCTAGCAGATAAATGCACCACCAGAAGTTCATAAGCTCAGTTCATTTGACCTGAATGTTACATTTTCATGTTGTATTGTCCGATGGAGCACCATAACCCTCGCCTTCATTTCCCCTAGGCTCCTGAACAACATAGAAAATGTCTGATAGTCTAGTTTCAAAACCATGCATATCTTGACGACATTGAGCAATGTTTCTCCTTGTTTCACAAAGGTTCTCTGTTAGGGAATGGACTTGTGTCTGGAGCGCAGATACAACATTGCTTTGAGCTTGCATATCTTGATCATGAGACAGTTTGGACGATATTGCCTTAACAACCAACCTAGTATTACGCAGGAAGATGCTTTTGGCACTGTTAGAGGACAGGTACTGACCCACTGCAGCAAGAGCTGACATTGCGGTTATAGTTGCCTCTCCACCTTCAGAAGGTGGCGGTTCCACCATTTTTTCCATAGCTCGCTGAAAAGTTACAGTTTTACATTAGTAGTACCAGAACAGAAGATATTAAGGAGACAACAAAACCAAACAAAATAGCTTTGGTCTATATACAGAACTTATTCTGGTGAACCCATGTAAAATATTAGTTGTATTTTATTGCAAAGTACATAATAAAACCAGGTTCCAAACATATGATCATGTACCATCGCTAATGTATTGTCTATTTCTTCACATTGTATTGAGGGCTAAGGATAAAGAGACGAAGTTTATAATATGGTAAGCATAGTATGACGTCATTCATATCACAAAACAACTGAGAACAGACAAACAGGAAATTGTAACGTTGTGTGGGCAAGTCCAGCACGGAACTAGATTACGGGTCAAGATCAAAGGAATATCACTCCTCTCTTTTAAACCTTGTAAGGTGCAATGATACGCTAAGACAATTGTGTATAAAATTGAAAAGAGTAATAGACATTAGCTGCAAACCATGTAGTTCAAGGCACAAGTCAGAGTAAGTAGTAGTTAAAAGGCATGAGCATTAAGGACTTACAACAGCGGCTTTGACTGGTGTAGTCATGCCCTTCTTCTTGCTGGTGTGACAGTCCTTGAAGATTTCCACAGCATTTGGTTCAGGTACCTTTTGGTCCTTGCGGGCTTTCCTCTGCATTTGGAACAAGTCAATATAGATCTGATAATATGGTACAGCAAAAAGAGTGAAATAACAGCTAATTACAAGAGCCTCGCAGTGTGCAATATAGCTACGAGATCCTGTCATCTGTTGGAATTTCACTTTCGTACGGTTGGCCTTGTTCTTTGAACAGTTCACCTATAAGAAGATAGATTTGTGTGGCACATGCATAAATAGGACTTCAACATGTGATCTGATGACATATATATATATATATATATATATATATATATATATAATGTACCTGATACTTTGGATCAGACCAGTGTTTAACGAGGCCTCTCCAGTCTTCATCAGATATATTTTCCACTGGAGATGTTTGGGCAAGTTCACTGTTAGCCTTGCCTTCAAAGTGAGTTTTCCTCAAGTTATACCGATACTGTCACAGAGCAGACTTGAAAACATGGGTGCAAGCTTGTCTGGTTGCATCATCTTGGCTATCCAACTTGAACCTCATCTGTTGAAAATTATGGGAGTCTCATTATCAGCAACCTAGAAAGTATTGGATAGAGCAAGACGATATTACTAGTTTCCATACATAACCATACTTACAAATAAATGGTCAAGGAAGATGTTAAACTGGGTTTCATCTTTGTCATTCCTATACTGAATCCATGTCGGGAGGATACGTACATGACACCTAACATCAACCGCTGCCTCTCATACTAACTTGGCTGACTCTGTAGCATCACGTGGCCATTTTAAACCTGCCTCAAAATGGATCTCCATTCTTCCTCCTCTAGATTTAGTTAACCTATCGAGCATTATCCCTGATGTTTGTTTCCTCTTGTGCCTAGGTGCTAGTCCAACAACAAACATAGGAAGTGTTAGTGTACATCAAACTGTGAGACTACATATAAAGAAGCATGCAACTGTAACTTGGCTCCATCAACTACCTTCTTGCTGTTGAAGCTCACAAGGTTCATTTGATATTGCCAACTCGTCTTGTGTCAAGAGTGCTTGGGAAGTAGTGTCAGGTGGCAAGGGAGCTTGGGAACATGCTGCTAGCTCAGTTAACACACGAGTATGTCGTGCAGCTGGTAGTACTGTGGTAGGTGTTGCAAGAACTAGGGCTATCTCTGCTTGTTTGGTGGCAGCTATTTGTTTTTGTTTGTCTTTTTTTGCAACACGTGTAGCATGGGATGTCGTGTTTGTAGAATTTTCTGCTGGACTTTGACCTTCTATTACACCATCAATACCTGCAGAATCTGCAGGATTCATCCGCTTCTCATTCCCTGCCATTCTGTGTTTCTTCCTCTTTCTCTGTGCCATGTTAAGTCAAGTCGACAAGAAAAACGAATAACAATTTAGTTCTTCAAAACAAATTAATGCGTGATGCAGATGAACTGAACTTTGATGTTAGACAACCACTTGATATGAGGATGTAATATGTATGAAAAACGGGACGGAAGAGATAACCAGAACTATGATGTGTAAACTAAGAAGAAGACATTTCACCAAATGAGAAGCAATGCAATGGAAGGTCGACACCATATGAAAGATGCTACAAATATCGCTCTGCCAAGTTAACAGTGTCTCATCATAAATGGCATTTAAGCAAATGTGAAGCAGTACAAGAAATAAATCATATGCAAGATGCAAACAACATCACACTACCATGTTAGAGGTCTCTCGTCATTAGTGCCATTGCATATTCACAGCATTGCATATTCACAGCATATGATGTGTAAACTAAGGAGAAGGCATTTTAACAAATTAGAGCAATGAAAGCTAGACACCATATGAAAGATGCAACGAATATCACTCTACCAAGTTAAAACTGTCTCGTCATAAGTGCCATTTCAACAAATTAGTAATACAAGCTAGAAAAGAATGTGAGATGTAACCTATATCACACTCCGAAGTCAAACATGTCTTATGATAAGTGATTGTTGCAGGTTACACAACAGTAGTAATTTGATGTAAGAACATGGTGTGATAGACAGATATTGTATGTTCTAGAAACAGGAACACATGTCTTATTCAAGTATAATGTGTAAAGTAAGCAAATGGAATTCAACAAAATTAGAAGCAATACAAGCTAGACATCACACATAACATGCAACCACATATAACAGTGCCAAGTTAGAGGGAGCACCGGTGATGCTGCACTAGGGGAGACGTGCTCATCATAAACACAACTTTGTTGAGTGTCTATGCATGTGTTGTCTTGGAAATCATCTTAGGGGTGTGGAGGAGTAGAAACTATAGAGGCCCTCCGTTCGGAAGGAGCACCTTTATCCGCTGCCTTCCTAACTTCCTTCCGCTTTATTGATTTTGAATTGTCAAGTAAAACCGACAAGAAAAGGCAATAAAATTCTCTCTTCAGAACTCATTCATGCATGATACTGACAATCACTACTTTGATGTAAGGCAAACACATGGTACCAGGATGGAATATGTACGAAAAACAGGACGACATGGCATGTTCACAACTGTTTGTGTAAACTAAGCAGAAACCATTCCAGCAAATAAGAAGCAATGCAAGCTAGACACCACATGAAATATGCAACCAATATGACTCTGCCAAGTTAAAAGCGTCCCATCATAAATGGAATTTCAACAAATTAGAAGCAGCGCATGCTATAAATCATATGAAAGATGCAACTAATATCGCACTGCATATACTAAAGGTGTCTCGTCATGTTGATTGATGCGGGGTACAAAAAAACAATAGTTTTATGTAAGGACATGCTTAATAGACAGATGTACTATGTACTAAATACAGGAAGGCATGTCACATTAACAGGTATAATGTATAAGCTAAGAAGACTAGCACATGCAGTTTAACCAGATTGGAAGAATTACAATCTAGACACCATATGCAACATGCAACCACATATCACGCTGCCAAGTTAGAGCAAGCACCTGCGATGCTAGTGTAGGGGAAATGTTGTAATCAACTACAGAGCTACGTTCACTATCTTCATCTAGCATTTCTGTTTCTTGAGAATCATGTCGGGAGGCTGACGCTGCATTCTTTAAATGAGGAGTAGTCCCCTTGCCTGCCTGCCTCGTCATAAGTGATTGATGAGGGATACACAAGAACATTAGTTTGATGTAAGAACATGGTTAATACACAGATGTACTAGTATGTACCAAAAACAGAAAGGCATGTCATATTCAAAGGTATAATGTGTAAGCTAAGTAGATGCAATTTAACCAAATTGGAAGCAATACAAGCTAGACATCCGGCTGGAGTGGTGAGCATGATCATCTAGGACCCGAGAGCCTGGTGGGAGGCGGGCTGCTTCGCCACCATCGCAGCTTTTTAGTTGGCTTCCAGGTGATGCCTATCTTTGCTCGGCTTGTCACTGGCTCGGCCAGTGCCCTGACTAGCTATTTGTCTTCTGGTGCTCACGGGATGGTGGTTCATGTAAAAAAATATATTTCCTTATCTTACCGACTTCGGCCTTTCGAATACGAGCTAGACACCATATGGAACATGCAACCACATATGACACCGCGAAGTTAAAGCAAGCACCTGGGATGGTGGTTCATTGCGAGCGAGGTCATCAACTCCAGAGCTACGTTCCCCGTCTCCATCTGCTGACACTACACCCTTTAAAGCGTTGAAACGTGTCTTGCCTAGCCGCACACCAAACTGGAGCGACTTCTCTCTTTTATTTTTGGCTTCTCTCATGGCAGCAGAGTCTGAAATACCCTTGCATAAAAACACAACAGTGAGAGTAAGGGTGAAGTGTGTGCAGAACTAGTGCACTCTAAAAGTAGGAGATAGCAGGTGGCTGAAAAATAAATGACAGGAGACATATGATAGCTCTACAACATTGCATGGCAAACAAAATTAGATTCTACTCTATATGATTTTGTAATATATGAGCACAGGAAATGAAGGTACTCCTCCAGCACACCACCACATGTGGTCATATCTAAGATAACAGTCGACTGGAAATAAATAGGTCAGTCGATTTTTTAATGAACCGTCCGATCTATAAGGAACGGGCAGATGGCCTTCGTCTACCTCCTGCCAGTCACTATTGACGATCTTTCTCGAACCGCCAGCGACCACCGGCCCAGACCCCGGCCCCCGCCGCCCCACCCTCCCATCAACCTCACACCACCATGGTGCTTAGCAGCGCCCCCAGGCCATCCCTTTAATCCTGACTGTCGGTGTCAAAACCGGCGGATCTCGGGTAGGGGGTCCCGAACTGTGCGTCTAGGCCGGATGGTAACAGGAGGCAAGGAACACGATGTTTTACCCAGGTTCGGGCCCTCTTGATGGAGGTAAAACCCTACGTCCTGCTTGATTAATATTGATGATATGGGTAGTACAAGAGTAGATCTACCACGAGATCAAGGAGGCTAAACCCTAAAAGCTAGCCTATGGTATGATTGTTGTATGATGGAGTTGTCCTACGGACTAGAACCCTTCGGTTTATATAGACACCGGAGAGGGTTAGGGTTACACAAAGTCGGTTACAATGGTAGGAGATCTTGAATATCCGCATCGCCAAGCTTGCCTTCCATGCCAAGGAAAGTACCATCCGGACACGGGACGAAGTCTTCAATCTTGTATCTTCATAGTCCTGGAGTCCGGCTGAAGATATAGTCCGGATACCCGGACACCCCCTAATCCAGGATTCCCTCAGTAGCCCCCAAACCAGGCTTCAATGACGACGAGTCTGACTCGCAGATTGTCTTCGGCATTGCAAGGCGGGTTCTTCTCCAAATTCCGTGTACCTGCTAAATAATGTCCGATTTTCGTAATGTAGCGCACCTTGGCTTCCACGCCCAATAATGGTCGTCTTCCACATGTCAAATGAATGCGAAAAGTTGGGGTGTTTTTACATTCACACCCCTAGCCGCATAAACGAGCCGCCTATTTAATGGGATGGGGATTCAGATCCAAACCACACCTTCTCTCCGCGAGTAATTATTAGAGCGCCTCCAGCAAATGTCCATTCCAACATGGCCAGCCGTCGCAGCTCCTCCTCTCGCCCTTCCAGTCCTAAACCTGGAGACTGGGAGAGGTGCTCCATCCTGCACAGCAAGCTAGTGTCGCTTCAGGCCAAGGGATTTCTCCCTCAGGCCTATATGGTCCCGGTCCGAGCCGAACTTGCCACCTATAATGGCGGAGAGCAAGCGGAGAGCACCCCCAATCCCTCCAAAGGAGAGCGGGTGTGCCTCGTCCCTTATCTGATAAGAGGACTTGAATTTCCAATTCATCCGTTTGTCTGTGGGCTCCTAGAGTTCTACAGCCTCCAGCTGCACAATCTCACGCCCGACTCTATATTGCATATCGCGGGCTTCGTCGCCCTTTGCGAGCTATTCTTGGGTGTTGAGGCTCATTTCACGCTGTGGAAGAGGTTATTCTTCCTGGTGCCCCGCTCTCAAGAGGGGTCTATATATCAAGTGGGCGGAGCCGAAGTGTGGCGTATCACCGGGACCGGATATCTATCCGGAACCCCAAAGAAGGCGTCCGAGGACTGGCCTTCGGAATGGTTTTATATAGATGATGTCCCGCTGCCGGATCCTATCTGGGTCGGTCTCCCCGAATTCAACCATGCTCCCTTAAAGAAACGCCTAAGCTGGCGTCCGCGGAGCTCTCAGAGAGAAGGCGACAGGGACGTCCTTCACCTGATGGGCCGGATAAGACTATTGGCTCATTCCGGACTAACCATGATTGGAGTAATGGCCGCATGCATTATGCGGGGGGTGCAGCCGCTTCAATATAGAGGCCACCCCATGTGGGATTTTAACGGGGGGGATGACGCCACCCGTTATGGTCGTAAGGGGCCAGCCTCAGCTGCCGCTCTAGTAAAGATCTTATCCTCTTTGTACAAGGGAGAAGAGGAGGAATTCCTCTGCGTCAACCCATAGGGCGGATTTACTATGTACAACCCTCCGAGTTGGGTAAGTGGACAATTGTGCTTGCCCATCCGTTTTATATTCCCATGATTAAATATGTAGTCTAACGACTTCAACGCAGGAACTGCGTCAGGAAGTAAAGGATATAAACAGCCATCCCCCACAGCCCGAGGATCTAGAACGGTCCCTCGATCCGGACTCCGAAGAGGATCCGGACATATCAGTGGAGCTGATCGACGGGGTGTTTCATCAGCTAAGCAAGGACAATACCTTGGTGGCCATTACGGCTGATTACCCAGGGTTAATTCCAGCCTCCCAGGTAACAGAGAGCGGAGTCTCATCCCCTTGAGAAGGAATCCATTCTCACGCATTTTAGTTTTCCTAACAATGACCGTGTTTTGTAGGGGAGGTTTCCGAGGCGGGAGGCCGAACCTGCGGCGGCTAGCCAACGAGGGGCCGCAGGGCCCCGTGGGGTAAAAAGGAATGTAGTCCGGACTGAGACGCCGGCGCAAAGGTATAGTGCACCCTCTTTTTCCCTGGTGTTATTCCTTCAGGGCATATTAACGTTCGTGTTGTCTTCAGGACGAAGAGACCTCGCCGGACTACATCCGGAGAGGTTGCCAATCGCGCCCCCACTAGCCAGGTTCCAACGCTGGCCCGGAAGCGGAAACGAGCACAAGGCGCGCACCGTACGCTCCTCCGACAAAGGATGCGGATAGGCTATCTGCCACCAATTCTGAGGTGGAGAGTGCCATGAACCACAGGCATCGCCGGACAGTTCTTCGCGACGCTTGTTTCTCCCAAGAGGCATTAGATGCTTCAATTCGGGAGATGCGTATCTCCATGCCGCTCAAAATGGTTTAGCCAGAGCCACGGAGCAATATGTAAAAGACATACGGGTAAGAAAATTTTGGTAAATATATATATACCAGTAGCCCCCGAGACTTGAAACAGTTAGGGTAACTGGTTTAAGGATCATTTGTTATGCAGGTTCTTACAGAGAAGAATACCGTACTGTCCCAGGAGCTGGAAGAGTGCAAAGCCCAACTGGAGGCCGCATTAGCCGCGGCAGGGGAGCCCAAGGAGACCCCCTCTGGTAAGATACACTTCGAAAGACTAGTATCTTGCAAAGTGCGGCATGGGTGTAAATCTGACAAATCATATTGCAGATGGCGCCGGACTAGATCCGGCGAGGCAACAACTCTTGCGCCGGCTAAAGTTCGGTGAGAGTATGTTGACAAGGGTGAGGCGGGAGAAGAATGATCTTCAGGATGCCAACACCAAGCTGGATTTTGAACTTAAAGATGTTCGTGGCCAGCTGTCGGACTCTACTAAGGAGAATCAGCGGCTTCGACGCGGCATATTTAGTAAGTGCTTAAGCGAATCTTTGAAAGAAAAGAGTTCAACGAGGAAGTCGACTAACAGAGTAATGTCTGTAGGTATGCTAACGGGTCATCTGGCAGAGGAGATGCCCGGTTCTACAGGTGACCTTCTTCCCGAGCTCTCGTAACTGCACAAGCGAGTTCGGCAGGCGATGCGATGCGAGGCGTTGCCCGAGCCTTATGGCCTTCCAACTCCATGCCCGAGGGCCTTGGAGAGCTTTTGGAGAAGCTTAAGGGAGCTCGGCGGCGCTTCCGGTTGTGGAAGATATCGGCCTGCCGACAAGGCGCTAGGGAGGCCTGGGCCATGGTGAAGACGCGGTACACAAACTCTGACCCAAACCACATGGCCGAGGTCGGACCTGTGGGGCCTGACGGGAAGGAGATCCCTGTAAGCTTAGTGTATGGCCAAGTAGAATTGGCCGCAAAGTATTCCCAGCAGGACTGTAAGTTAGACAGCCTGTTAGATGGTATTGAAGAGGAATACAATCAGTCAGAGTGACTATGTAATTTTTAATTGACATGTGTAATGCCTTCTAGCCGGATTGTAGATCGTTTGTCGTTGCCGACCTTTTCACTTCAACCTCAGGACCTGACGGTCCGGAGTGTGTCCGAATACCCTACCGGTTATGAAAGAACCGGGGTATGCATGGAGACCAGGAGTAGGGGTCATTAGTGCTTTATCAGACAAGTGCCCAACTAGTTATGTTATATTACATGGTTAGTAAGAAACATCTTCCAGAGAGAATAGTTCCGTTAGGGGTTCCTTTCTCTGGTAGGCATGCCCTAAAGTGCATGTCCGGACTCCAAACGTAGGAAAATCATCTGGGGGCATATATATAAATAAGTAAAAAAGGTCATCTTTTAGTTCACCGACCGAATATTCCCTTAAGAACGCTAGCTTTCGGCTTCACCCAGTCTGAGGTACACATTCGGCTGATCTGGCAGTAACAATCGCAGAGGTGCTCCCTTTACCACCTAGCCGAACAATCAGGAACGTAGGGGTAAGCACAGGAGCCAGGCAACCCAGCTTGGCCAAAACTTAAGTCATACGATGCATATAATGGTGAAGAAAAGGTATATGCGGAAGTTTGACACATGTGGTGGGCATGAAGCCCGTATAAATAAGCTTGTGTTAAAGAAGCCCCCAGGTTTAATGAGCGCGAGTAGCACGTCACTTGAGGAGCCTTTAAGGGCTATAAAAGAAAAGAGGGGAAGGAGAGAAATGTAAGACAAAAAATGTAAAAAATGGACAGAGGAAGGAGACAAACACAGAGTCCGGCGCTAGGCGTAGAATTTTCGGAGACGGGCTGCGTTCCATGGGTTCGGCTCGAGTCGGTTATCCGACGCATCTCGCAGGTGGTATGCTCCACCAGTCAGGACTTGGTAGATTATGAAGGGACCTTCCCACTTGGGCTTCAGCTTGTCCTTTTTCTTGTCCGGCAGGCGTAGAACTAATTCGCCAACGTTGTAGTTTTTGGCCCGCACTTCTCTGCTTTGATATCTTCGAGCCTGCTGTTGATAGAATGTGGAATGGTCTTTTGCCACGTCGCGCTCCTCCTCCAAGGCGTCCAAACCATCCTGCCAATCGAGCTCGGCTTCCCTTTCTTTGTACATGCGCACTCGAGGTGAGTCATGAATTATGTCGCAGGGCAAGACTGCCTTTGCGCCGTACACCATAAAAAATGGTGTGTATCCGATGGTGCGATTCGGCGTGGTCCGCAGCCCCCAGAGTACGGAGTCGAGCTCCTCTACCCAGTGCATGTTAGATTCCTTGAGGGACCGCACTGATCTGGGTTTGATGCCGCTCATGATGAGACCATTTGCACGTTCGACCTGACCGTTAGTTTGTGGGTGATAGACGGAAGCATAATCGAGCTTGATGCCCATGTTTTTGCACCAGAGTTTTACCTCATCGGCCGTAAAGTTCGTGCCATTATCGGTGATGATGCTGTGGGGGACGCCATAACGGTGTACGACCCCGGATATAAAGTCTATCAGAGGTCCAGACTCGGCCGTCTTAACAGGATTGGCTTCTATCCATTTGGTGAACTTATCCACCATGACCGGTAAGTATTTTTTCTTGTGGGTTCCGCCTTTAAGGGGTCCCACCATGTCAAGCCCCCAGACCACGAAAGGCCAAGTGATGGGGATAGTTTGGAGGGTGGTGGGTGGCATATGGCTTTGGTTTGCAAAAAGCTGGCAACCGGCGCATCGTTGGACCAAGTCCTGAGCGTCCGCCCGGGCCGTCGGCCAATAAAAGCCTGTACGGAAAGCCTTGCTTATAGGGGACCGAGCTGCGGCGTGATGGCCACCGAGTCCGGCATGAATTTCAGCCAGCAGGTTCCGCTCTTCCTCTTCGGAGATGCACCTTTGAAGGACTCCGGTAGTGCTTTTCTTATAAAGTTCTCCCTCATGGACTTTATAGGCTTTAGATCGCCGCACTATACAGCGTGCCTCGTTTTGGTCCTCTGGGAGTTCCTGCCTAGTAAGGTAGGCTAGGAATGGTTCTATCCACGGGGAGATAACGGACATTAGTACGTGGGCTGAGGTTGTGATTTCATTGGCAGAGCCTCCGATTATGTCAGATTGTTCGGCGTCGGACAGTGCGGTTGGGTCCGGGCTAATATTGCCATGTTCCCCTTCCCATACTACGGATGGCTTGAACAGCCTTTCCAGGAAGATGTTGGGGGGGACCGCATCGCATTTTGCGCCAATGCATGCCAGGACGTCTGCCTCCTGATTGTTTTCTCGGGCTATATGGTGAAATTCGAGCCCCTCAAACCGAGCTGACATTTTGAGGATGGCGTTGCGGTAAGCTGCCATTTTTGGATCCTTGGCATCGAAGTCTCCATTTATTTGGGATATCGCGAGGTTCGAATCCCCGCGCACCTCTAGGCGTTGAATGCCCATGGATATTGCCATCCGGAGACCATGTAAAAGGGCCTCATATTCGGCTGCATTGTTGGAGTCCGTTTACATAATCTGGAGTACATATTGAACTGTGTCTCCTGTGGGGGATGTCAAAACGACGCCGGCCCCTAGTCCGGACAACATTTTGGAACCATCGAAGTGCATGATCCAGTTTAAATATGTGTCATACTCTTTAGGGAGTTCGGCCTCCGTCCATTCTGCGACGAAGTCGGCCAAAACTTGTGATTTGATAGCTCGCCATGGCCTATAAGTTATGTCGAACGGGAGGAGCTTGATGGCCCATTTTGCAATCCGGCCCGTTGCATCACGGTTGTTTATAATATCGTTGAGTGGTACTTCCGATGTTACTGTGATTGAGCACTCTTGAAAGTAGTGTCGTAGCTTCCGGGATGCCATGAATACCGCATATGCAATCTTTTGATAATGTGGGTACCATGATTTGCATGGGATGAGGACAGTGGACACATAGTAAACCGGCTTTTGAAGGGGGAATTTATGTCCGTTAGTTTCCCGCTCGACGACGAGTACTGCGCTGACAACTTGATGGGTTGCTGCAATGTACAATAGCATTGGTTCGCCGATGTTTGGCGCGGCCAGGACGGGGTTTGTTGCCAATATGGCTTTTATTTCCTCGAGTCCAGCCGTGGCGGCATCCGTCCACTCAAAGTGTTCAGTGCACCGAAGGAGGCGATAGAGGGGTAGCGCCTTTTCTCCCAACCGGGAGATAAAGCGGCTTAGAGCCGCCACGCATCCGGTTAATTTTTGTATTTGTTTGAGGTCCTTTGGGATATCCAATTGTGACAAAGCTCAGATCTTGGCTGGATTTTCTTCGATTCCTCTACCGGCTACAATGAAGCCCAAGAGCTTTCCGGCTGGAACACCGAAAACGCATTTTTCCGGATTTAGCTTGATGTCATATGCTCGGAGGTTGTCAAATGTAAGCCTCAAGTCGTCTACTAGAGATTAGACATGTCTTGTTTTTACGACCACATCATCCACGTATGCCTCTATTGTTTTGCCGGTCTGGTTTGCCAGACATATCTGAATCATGCGCTGATATGTTGCGCCGGTGTTTTTGAGCCCGAAAGGCATTGTGTTGAAGCAGAATGGGCCGTATAGGGTGATGAATGCTGTTGCGGCTTGGTCTGACTCGGCCATCTTGATTTGATGGTAACTGGAGTATGCGTCGAGGAAGCACAACGAATCGTGTCCTGCAGTGGCGTCGATAATTTGATCGATGCGGGGGAGGGGGAAGGGATCCTTTGGGCAAGCCTTGTTAAGGTCTTTGAAGTCAATGCACAGGCGCCGGGATTTGTCCTTCTTTGGTACCATCACCAAGTTTGCTAGCCAGTCCGGATGTTTTATAACTCTGATGAATCCGGCCTCCAATAGTTTGGCTAGCTCCTCTCCCATTGCCTGTCTCTTGGGCTCAGAGAAACGCCGAAGGGCTTGTTTGACAGGTTTGAATCCTTTTAGGATATTTAAGCTGTGTTCGGCCAACCTGCATGGGATTCCTGGCATGTCTGAAGGGTGCCAGGCAAAAATGTCCCAGTTCTCCCGTAGGAATTCTCGCAGTGCGGCGTCTACATCGGGGTTTAATCGTGCCCCGATGGAAGCTGTTTTATTGGGGTCCATTGGATGGACCTGGAATTTGACTATTTCATCCGCTGGTTTAAAGGAGGTGGACTTGGATCTTTTATCGAGTATCACACCATCCCTATTTATCGTGAAGCGCAGCGTAGTTAGTTCCTCAGCCGCTAGGGCTTCGGACAATGCCTCAAGGGCCAATGCGGCTGTCTTGTTTTCGGCGCGGAGTGCTATGTCTGGATCACTAGCGAGAGTGATGATTCTGTTCGGCCCGGGCATCTTGAGCTTCATGTACCCGTAATGGGGTATTGCTTGGAAGATTGTAAACGCTTCCCGCCCCAGCAGAGTGTGGTATCCGCTACTGAACGGGGCCACTTGGAATGTGACCTCTTCAGACCTATAATTATCCGGCATGCCGAACACCACATCTAGTGTGATTTTTCCTGCACAGCGCACTTCCCGACTGGGGATTATTCCTCTAAAGGTTGTGCTGCTTTGCTCAATGCGGTTCCAGTCTATTTCCATTTTTTGAAGGGTTTCCTCATAAATGAGTTTCAATCCGCTGCCTCCGTCCATGAGTACCTTGGTGAGGCGAAAGCCGTCCACTATAGGACTGCATACTAATGCGGCTGGTGCTTGAGCTGTTCAGAATTTAGGTTCATCACTGGCATTAAAAGTAATAGCCGTGTCACTCCATGGGTTTATTGTTGCTACTTGATAGACTTCGGCGAGGCTGCAGAGCGTTCTTTTCGCATATTATTTGATGCGGAAGTCTTGAAGACTGTTAAGACTGTACTGGAATCCCTGAGGTGGCTTTCTGCGGCCTCCGGAATTACGAGATCTTCGCCCCTTTTGGCCACCTGCCGGAGTATCCAACATGCTCTAAGGCTATGAGTTGGTGTGGCGTCCTCTATACTATGAATTTTACAGGGTCCATTAAGCCATCCCTCCAGTACGGTTCCATGCCCTGTAGAGGGTTTTGGTTTTTTGGTTTTTAACCCGGGTGTCTGATGATGATGCACCCTTTTATTTCGGACGAGGTTTCTATTCAGGGCCGGATTGTCCCAAAATTTAGTTTCGGTTTTCCGGGCGCTTTCCATCGCACAGTACTTTTGTACTATGGATGCCAAGTCAGCGAAGCGTGTAAGATCACGACGACCTGTGGCGTTGAGGATTCCCTTGTCCGTGCAATTATTGCAGAAGATTGAGATTGCGTCTTCCTCGCGGCAGTCCTTTATCCTGTTCATAACCAGGAGGAACCTTGCCCAGTAATGATGTACTGTTTCTTCGGGCTTTTGCCTGATTTGGGATAGATCGCTTATGTTCGGGTGGGTGGGTGGAATTAAGTCCGGAACTTCACCCAAGGAGTTTCTGAACTCTAAAGTTTGGATTCTTGGATGTTATCCAGTGAATCTAGCCCGTGGCCTGATTCTAAGTTCAGGTCTTGAGTTACATCCTCCCCTCCGCGGGTATCCGGCTTGGAGGGATCGGGAATCCGGACGTAGCTAGTCCTTAAGATAGATGAAGAGTCGCCACACTATGCCTCTACCACGGCAACGTGATGGGTGACTTGGGGAGAATTAATTTCTCTTAGATCGGGTTTAAGCCCAATCTAGTCATAATCCGTAGTGACCCCCAAGGCGGCGATGCGATCCAAGAGCTTGTTTATGGAAGAAGCTCCATTGGATCTAACTGCTCGACGAGTTCCGAGCTGACGTGAAGATTGCTTTTGATGACCCGAGAGGTCACCGTCGGCGCAATGGCCGAACAGGCGGTCATGAGAAAATCGCCTAGCCGGAGAGTTTGGCCGACAGCCAAGGCTCCCTTAGTAACGGCGCCGTCTTTAAAGACGGGAAGACGCATCCTTCCTAATTGCGATGGCACAGAGGAACTCTCAATGAAAGCACCAATGTCGGTGTCAAAACCGGCGGATCTTAGGTAGGGGGTCCCGAACTGTGCGTCTAGGCCGGATGGTAATAGGAGGCAAGGAACACGATGTTTTACCCAGGTTCGGGCCCTCTTGATGGAGGTAAAACCCTACGTCCTGCTTGATTAGTATTGATGATATGGGTAGTACAAGAGTAGATCTACCACGAGATCAAGGAGGCTAAACCCTAAAAGCTAGCCTATGGTATGATTGTTGTATGATGGAGTTGTCCTACGGACTAGAACCCTCCGGTTTATATAGACGCCAGAGAGGGTTAGGGTTACACAAAGTCGGTTACAACGGTAGGAGATCTTGAATATCCGCATCGCCAAGCTTGCCTTCCACGCCAAGGAAAGTCCCATCCGGACACGGGATGAAGTCTTCAATCTTGTATCTTCATAGTCCTGGAGTCCGGCTGAAGATATAGTCCGGCTACCCGGACACCCCCTAATCCAGGACTCCCTCACCGTCCGACCTCCAGATCGGACGCAAGTAGCTATAGGCCGCACACGCCCCTAAGACAAACACCAAGGTGCTGCTTCCCCGGCATAGGCGTACTAGCCCCTGTTACGCCGGGGAATGCTTCCGTTAATTGGGAATCAAATGGCCAGAAACTGAAATTCAGGGGGGCGACGGACCTCTAGCTAAGGTGAAATAGTGTATGAGGAGAAACCTTGTGCATCATGAGTTACTAGGAACATCTAGTATCAAGAAGAAGCGGTCAACTAATGTCTTCTGTGGGATGAATACCGTGCAAGCAGAGACATAAGATTTGCACGAATAAGGGAAGAGGAGTACCTTTTTTGGTTGCCGGTGTGGTCACCTCCACAAGTCGCGCCGATTTTCTTCTTTTTACCGGGTAAGCCGATGTTCTGGAGGGTGCAGGCTTGGACGAACCCATGGCCAAATTGTTGACTCTGTTGTCGTGGCCGTATGTCGGCGGAGGGGAAGCAGATCCGAGGCGGCGAAGGACGGCGTAGCAGGAACAGCTCCGGTTCGGTGGAGGGTGGAGAAGTTGGAGCGGCAGCGGTGAGGTGCAGGACGACGTGGTTGAACTGGCTTGGGTATGGACGGCTCGGTCTCGGCTTCAACTACTAGCCGTGGAGGGCGTTGCGGTTGAGGTTGCGGTGGACGACGACATCGGGGTATCGGCTCCGGCGTGATGGAGAAGGGCAGCGGTTGATGGGTGGGATGGGGTGGCAGACGGAGGACGCCGGGGTTTCGCGGCTGGTGGAGAGGTAGTTTTGGCACCCACGGAGTACGAATGGGGAATCAAACGGGTGGGGGGAACCATGTTTCGGTCTGGTACGCGCTTGTTTTTGGCTTTTTTGAACAAAAGATGGGACGCGTGATGTCTACTACACAACCTTCTTCTTGTAGACGTTGTTGGGCCTCCAAGTGCAGAGGTTTGTAGGACATTAGCAAATTTCCCTCAAGTGGATGACCTAAGGTTTATCAATCCGTAGGAGGCGTAGGATGAAGATGGTCTCTCTCAAGCAACCCTGCAACCAAATAACAAAGAGTCTCTTGTGTCCCCAACACACCCAATACAATGGTAAATTGTATAGGTGCACTAGTTCGGCGAAGAGATGGTGATACAAGTGGTATATGGATAGTAGATAAAGGTATTTGTAATCTGAAATTATAAAAACAGCAAGGTAACGAATGATAAAAGTGAGCGTAAACGGTATTGCAATGATGGTAAACAAGGCCTAGGGTTCATACTTTCGCTAGTGTAAGTTCCCTCAACAATACTAACATAATTGGATCACATAACTATCCCTCAACATGCAACAAAGAGTCACTCCAAAGTCACTAATAGCGGAGAACAAACGAAGATATTATGGTAGGGTACGAAACCACCTCAAAGTTATTCTTTCCAATCAATCCGGTGGGCTATTCCTATAAGTGTCACAAACAGCCCTAGAGTTCATACTAGAATAACACCTTAAGACACAAATCAACCAAAACCCTAATGTCACCTAGATACTCCAATGTCACCTCAAGTATCCATGGGTATGATTATACGATATGCATCACACAATCTCAGATTCATCTATTCAACCAACACAAAGGACCTCACAGAGTGCCCCAAAGTTTCTACCGGAGAATCACGACGAAAACGTGTGTCAACCCTTATGCATAGGTTCCCAATGTCACGAAACCCGCAAGTTGATCACCTTAACATACATCAAGTGGCATGCGGTATCCCATTGTCACCACAGATATCCACGGCAAGACATATATCAAGTGTTCTCAAATCTTTAAAGACTCAATCCGATAAGATTACTTCAAAGGGGAAACTCAATAAATTACAAGAGAGAAGAGGGGGAGGAGAAACATAAGATCCAACTATAGTAGCAAAGCTTGCGATACATCAAGATCGTGCCAAATCAAGAACACGACAGAGAGAGATCAAACACATAGCTACTGGTACATACCCTCAGCCCCAAGGGAGAACTACTCCCTCCTCGTCATTGAGAGCACCGGGATGATGAAGATGGCCACCGGAGAGGGATTGCCCCCTCCGGCAGGGTGTCGGAACGGGGTCCCGATTGGCTTTTGGTGGCTACGGAGGCTTCTGGCGGCGGAACTCTCGATCTATTGTGCGTTCTGGAAGTTTTAGGGTACGTGGATATATATGGGTGCAGGGAGGACGTCGGAGGAGCCACGGGGGTCCCACGAGACAGGGGCGCGCGCCCCCCACCCTCGTGAGCACCTCGTGTCTCCCCTGACGTGGGGTCCAAGTCCATCAGGTGTGTTTCCTTCCAAAAATAACTTCTCCAGTTGATTTCGTTCCATTTCGACCCCGTCTGATATTCCTTTTCTTCGAAACATTGAAATAGGCATAAAACAACAAATCTGGGCTGGGCCTCCGGTTAATAGGTTAGTCCCAAAAGTAATATAAAAGTGGATAATAAAGCCCAATATTGCCCAAAATAGTAGATAATATAGCATGGAGCAATCAAAAATTATAGATACGTTGGAGACGTATCAAGCATCCCCAAGCTTAATTCCTGCTCGTCCTCGAGTAGGTAAATGATAAAAAAGAATTTTTGATGCAGAGTGCTACTTGGAATAATTTCAATGTAATTCTTATTAATTGTGGCATGAATATTCAGATCCATAAGATTCAAGACAAAAGTTTATATTGACATAAGAAATAATAATACTTCAAGCATACTAACAAAGCAATTATATCTTCTCAAAATAACATGGCCAAAGAAAGCTATCCCTACAAAATCATATAGTCTGGCTATGCTCCATCTTCACCACACAAAATATTTAAATCATGCACAACCCCTATGACAAGCCAAGCAATTGTTTCATACTTTTGATGTTCTCAAAAATTTTCAATCTTCACGCAATACATGAGCGTGAGCCATGGACATAGCACTATAGGTGGAGTAGAATGGTGGTTGTGGAGAAGACAAAAAGGGAGAAGATAGTCTCACATCAACTAGGCGTATCAATCGGCTATGGAGATTCCCATCAATAGATATTAATGTGAGTGAGTAGGGATTGCCATGCAATGGATGCACTAGAGCTATAAGTGTATGAAAGCTCAACAAAAGAAACTAGTGGGTGTGCATCCAACTTGCTTGCTCACAAAGACCTAGGGCAATTGAGGAAGCCCATCATTGGAATATGCAAGCCAAGTTCTATAATGTAAAATTCCCACTAGTATATGAAAGTGACAACATATGAGACTCTCTATATGAAGAACATGGTGCTACTTTGAAGCACAATATATGAGACTCGCTATATCAAGGTGCTACTTTGAAGCACAAGTGTGGAAAAAAGGATAGTAGCATTGCCCCTTTTTATTTATTTATTTTTTGGGCCTTTCTTTTTTTATTTGGCCTTTATTTTTTTATTTTTTTATTTGGCCTTTCCTTTTTTTGGCCTTTCTCTTTTTTGGGGACAATGCTCTATTGAATGATGATCATCACACTTCTATTTATTTACAACTCAAAGATTACAACTCGATAATAGAACAAAGTATGACTCTATATGAATGCCTCTGGTGGTGTACCGGGATGTGCAATGATGCATGAGTGACATGTATGAAAGAATTATGAACGGTAGCTTTGCCACAAATACGATGTCAACTACATGATCATGCTAAGCAATATGACAATGATGAATGTGTCATGATGAACTAGATGGTGGAAAGTTGCAAGGCAATATATCTCGGAATGGCTATGGAAATGCCATAATAGGTAGGTATGGTGGCTGTTTTGAGGAAGGTATATGGTGGGTTTATGGTACCGGCGAAAGTTGCGCGGTACTAGAGAAGCTAGCAAAGGTGGAAGGGAGAGAGTGCGTATAATCCATGGACTCAACATTAGTCATAAAGAACTCATATACTTATTGCAAAAATCTATAAGTTATCGAAGCAAAGTACTACGCGCATGCTCCTAGGGGGATAGATTGGTAGGAAAAGACCATCGCTCGTCCCCGACCGCTACTCATAAGGAAGGCAATCAATAAATAAATCATGCTCCGACTTCATCACATAACGGTTCACCATACATGCATGCTACGGGAATCACAAACTTCAACACAAGTATTTCTCTAATTCACAGCCACTCAACTAGCATGACTCTAATATTACCATCCTCATATCTCAAAATAATCATCAAGTATCAAACTTCTCATAGTATTCAACACAGTCATAAGAGAATTTTATTATTCTTGAATACCTAGCATATTAGGATTTTAAGCAAATTACCATGCTATTTATGACTCTCAAAATAGTCTAAGTGAAACATGAGAGTTCACCTATTTCTTCAAAATAAAACTACCACCATTCTCTAAAAGATATAAGTGAAGCACTAGAGCAACAACAAACTACTCCGAAAGATATAAGTGAAGATCAGTGAGTAGTTGACTAATTATGCAACTATGTGAAGACTCTCTAACATTTAATAATTTAATATCTTGGTAATTTATTCAAACAACAAGCAAAGCAAAATAAAATGACATTATAAGAATAGCAAACATCATGTGAAGAAGCAAAAAATTGGATCAACCAGTACTAACCAATAATTGTTGAAGAACAAAGGTGGGATGCCAACCGGGGCATCCCCAAGCTTAGATGCTTGAGACTTGTTGAAATATTATCTTGGGGTGCCTTGGGCATCCCCAAGCTTGAGCTTTTGTGTCTCCTTAATTCCTCTCATATCACGGTCTCCCTAAATCTCAAAAGCTTCATCCACACAAAACTCAACAAGGACTCGTGAGATAAGTTAGTATAAACCATTGCCAAAACCTTATTATACTCTACTGTGGAAAATCACTAAAATAATTATTCAACATTGCATACTAAATGTCTCTGCATATTTAATAGTCCTATCCTCAAATAGAATCATTAAAGAAGCAAACATATGCAAACAGTGCAAACCTAACAGCAATCTGCCTAACAGGATAGTCTGTAAAGAATGCTGCAACATACATACTTCCCTAGCTCCAAAAATTATGAAATAAAATTAACACTGTAGTAAATTTATCAGAGCTTAATATGAAAAAGGTTTCAACATTTTATCACATTCTGACTTTTCTAGGTAATTATTGCAACAGCGGTAAACTTTCTGTTTCCAAACAGCAACATGTATACTTGTAACATAGGCATAGTAAAGGCTATCAATGCCACTTTTATTGAAATAAAAGATGCAAAACATTTTTCTAAATAACATCAAGAAAATCCTAACAAAATAAATTGATGCTCCAAGCAAAACACATATCATGTGGCGAATAAAAATATAGCTCCAAGTAAAGTTACCGATGAACGAAGACGAAAGAGGGGATGCCTTCCGGGGCATCCCCAAGATTAGGCTCTTGGTTATCCTTGAATGTTACCTTGGGGTGCCTTGTTCATCCCCAAGCTTAGGCTCTTTCCACTCCTTGTTCCATAGTCCATTGAATCCTTACCCAAAACTTGAAAACTTCACAACACAAAACTTAAAGTAGAAAACTCATAAGCTCCGTTAGTATAAGAAAATAAATCACCACTTCAAGTTACTGTAATTAACTCATTATTTATTTATATTGGTGTTAAACTTACTGTATTCCAACTTCTCTATGGTTTATAAACTATTTTACTAGCCATAGATTCATCAAAATAAGTAAACAACACATGAAAAACAGAATCTGTCAAAAAAAGAACAGTCTGTAGTAATATGGATCAAACGTATACTTCTGGAACTCATAAAATTCTCAAATAAATTTCTGGACCTGAGTAATTTATCTTTTAATCACCTGAAAAAAGAATTAACTAAATATCACTCTCCAAATAAAAATGGCAGTAATTCTCGTGAGCGCTAAAGTTTCTGTTTTTTACAGCATGATCAACAAGACTTCTCCCAAGTCTTCCCAAAGGTTCTACTTGGCACAAACACTAATTAAAAGCATAAAGCCACATCTAAGAAGAGGCTATATGAATTATTTATTACTAAACAGGAACAAAAAGCAAGGTACTAAAACAAATTTGGGTTGCCTCCCAACAAGCGCTATCGTTTAACGCCCCTAGCTAGGCATGATGATTTCAATGATGCTCACATAAAAGATAAGAATTGAAACATAAAGAGAGCATCATGAAGAATATGACTAGCACATTTAAGTCTAACATACTTACTATGCATAGGGATTTTGTGAGCAAACAACTTGTGGGAACAAGAATCAACTTGCATAGGAAGGTAAAGCAAGCATAACTTCAAAACTTTAAGCACATAGAGAGGAAACTTGATATTATTGCAATTCCTACAAGCATATATTCATCCCTCATAATAATTTTAAGTAGCATCATGAATGAATTCAACAATATAACAAGCACCTAAAGCATTCTTTTCATGATCTACAAGCATAGAAATTTTACTACTCTCCACATAAGCAAAATTCTTCTCATGAATAATAGTGGGAGTATCATAAGAGACTTGAATATTATAAATTGTTTCCACATTAAAAGAGTAATGTTTAGAAAAGGGGTAACCATAATCATGACAAGTTTTATAAATATAATCCTCACTAATATTTATAGCATATGTATCATCACAATAATTATCATAAGTAGGAGGCATGTTATTATCATTATGAGTTTGCATATCAAAATTTGGTAGACTAAAAATATAATCTTCATTAAGCGTAGCATCCCCAAGCTTGGGACAAACATTAAATGCAGCAAATATATTCTCAAATATGTCATCCAAATCAAACATAGCTTCCCCAAGCTTGGGCCTTTTCGTATCATAAGCATAATCACCCTCATCATTAATAGCATGGATAGCACCAATAGTATAGCAATTATTATATTCTTCCAAGCAAGTGCCAAAAAGATTTTCAAGATCATAAGAAGTATCATTATCTTCCACAGTTATATTTTCATGAGGCACAATAGTAATAGGAGCAGCATTATTTGGGAGAGATATCTTTTTACCTCTCTTCCTTTTTCTTTTCTTCTTCTTCACCACATCATACGTGGGTTCAATTCTCTTTTTGGAGCTCCTTATTAATGAGATTGGTTGAATAGGAGGCTCCTCCTCGTTACCTGATTCATCATAAGAAATAATAGGAGGATATTGGGAAGTCTCTTCCCTTTCGTTAGTATTCTCTTCATCTTCTATTTGTTTTCTTTTCTTTATGTAATTGGAAATATAAGGATTTTTAATGCAATTCACCGCACAATACATATAAATATTCTCTAGATCAAAACGAAGAACTTTATCAAGGGCAAATTTTGGAATATCCTCAGTTATACATTTCATTTCTTCATAACCCAAAAGAAGGCTAAGCTCTTTATGATGCTCAAGGGTAATCAAATTATCACAATATTTGGACACGACTTGATCATGAAACAAATAGCATTGGAGCTTTAAATGACCATGTTCATTGCAAAGTTCACAAGGAGCACGAAAAATATTGAATCTTTCAGCACATTCATCTATCTCATCTTGCAATAATTTGGTTTCTAAGTACTTATGCCTCTTGCAATATCTATCTTCCCTATTTAGTGCGTACTTGCAAACCCAGTCTACTCCACAAAAATTGACATGTTTATAGGAGGCATTTTCATCATAACTAGTGCAATCATCATTAGTATTATGGATATTCAAAGAATTCATACTAACAACATTGCAATCATGCTCATCATTCAAATATTTAGTGCCAAACATTTTATAGATTTCTTCTTCTAGCACTTGAGCACAATTATCCTTTCCATCATACTCACGAAAGATATTAAATAGGTGAAGCGTATGAGACAAACTCAATTCCATTTTTTATAGTTTTATTTTATAAACTAAACTAGTGATAAAACAAGAAACTAAAAGACTCGATTGCAAGATCTAAAGATATACCTTCAAGCAGTCACCTCCCCGGCAACGTCGCCAGAAAAGAGCTTGATGTCTACTACACAACCTTCTTCTTGTAGACATTGTTGGGCCTCCAAGTGCAGAGGTTTGTAGGACAGTAGCAAATTTCCCTCAAGTGGATGACCTAAGGTTTATCAATCCATAGGAGGCGTAGGATGAAGATGGTCTCTCTCAAGCAACCCTGCAACCAAATAACAATGAGTCTCTTATGTCCCCAACACACCCAATACAATGGTAAATTGTATAGGTGCACTAGTTCGGCGAAGAGATGGTGATACAAGTGGTATATGGATAGTAGATAAAGGTATTTGTAATCTGAAATTATAAAAACAGCAAGGTAATGAATGATAAAAGTGAGCATAAACGGTATTGCAATGATGGTAAACAAGGCCTAGGGTTCATACTTTCGCTAGTGTAAGTTCCCTCAACAATACTAACATAATTGGATCACATAACTATCCCTCAACATGCAACAAAGAGTCACTCCAAAGTCACTAATAGCAGAGAACAAACGAAGAGATTATGGTAGGGTACGAAACCACCTCAAAGTTATTCTTTCCAATCAATCCGGTGGGCTATTCCTATAAGTGTCACAAATTGCCCTAGAGTTCGTACTAGAATAACACCTTAAGACACAAATCAACCAAAACCCTAATGTCACCTAGATACTCCAATGTCACCTCAAGTATCCGTGGGTATGATTATATGATATGCATCACACAATCTCAGACTCATCTATTCAACCAACACAAAGGACCCCAAAGAGAGCCCCAAAGTTTCTACCGAAGAATCACGACGAAAACATGTGTCAACCCCTATGCATAGGTTCCCAATGTCACGAAACCCGCAAGTTGATCACCTTAACATACATCAAGTGGCACGCGGTATCCCATTGTCACCACAGATATCCACGGCAAGACATACATCAAGTGTTCTCAAATCTTTAAAGACTCAATCCGATAAGTTTACTTCAAAGGGTAAACTCAATTCATTACAAGAGAGAAGAGGGGGAGGAGAAATATAAGATCCAACTATAATAGAAGAGCTCGCGATACATCAAGATCGTGCCAAATCAAGAACACGAGAGAGAGAGAGAGAGATCAAACACATAGCTACTGGTACATACCCTCAGCCCTGAGGGAGAACTACTCCCTCCTCGTCATGGAGAGCACCGGGATGATGAAGATGGCCACCGGAGAGGGATTGACCCCTCCAGCAGGGTGCCGGAACGGGGTCCCGATTGGTTTTTGGTGGCTACGGAGGCTTCGGGCGGCGGAACTCCCGATCTATTGTGTGTTCTGGAAGTTTTAGGGTACGTGGATATATATGGGTGCAGGGAGGACGTTGGAGGA
Source organism: Triticum dicoccoides (assembly GCF_002162155.2). NCBI lineage: Eukaryota > Viridiplantae > Streptophyta > Magnoliopsida > Poales > Poaceae > Triticum > Triticum dicoccoides. The sequence goes on along the minus strand of NC_041392.1, from coordinate 541,953,158 downwards.
GCCACGGGGGTCCCACGAGATAGGGGGGCGCGCCCTAGGGGGGGCGCCCCCCACCCTCGTGAGCACCTCGTGTCTCCCCTGACGTGGGGTCCAAGTCCATCAGGTGTGTTTCCTTCCAAAAATAACTTCTCCAGTTGATTTCGTTCCGTTTCGACTCCGTCTGATATTCCTTTTCTTCGAAACACTAAAATAGGCATAAAACAACAAATCTGGGTTGGGCCTCCGGTTAATAGGTTAGTCCCAAAAGTAATATAAAAGTGGATAATAAAGCCCAATATTGCCCAAAACAGTAGATAATATAGCATGGAGCAATCAAAAATTATAGATACATTGGAGACGTATCAACGCGCTTGTTTGAAATTTGGGGAAAGTACAAACTTTGCCCCCCTCTTAAATTTTGGACCTATAGCGGGTCGGGGGTAGGATGGTAATCCCAGGTGTCCCGAATAGTGGGCGGGAGCGATTTCAGCCGCGCGCATATGTGCTTAGGCGGCCATTGTGTATGAATGTTTTTCGGATTCAATTGCGTGTTGTCTAGATGAAGCTACAAACCTACCCCGGTTTAGACCTTTGGACGTCAGGCCGGTAGGTTTCACGGGTCGGAGTTATTAGAAAAGTAATTTCCTTGTACTACCAAACATTGGTCTCACGCGGTTTCAGGCAAGTAGAGGCTCTTTTGGCACTTCGTTCGAAATTTTGAAACACAAGCATTCACGTTTAGAGTACTCTTGAACTATGAGGATTGACCTAAATATACAACGTTATATTTGACCTTGTATGTTCGAAAACCTCATTAAATTATCCGCTTCTTTTTGAAATTTTGACACTTGAAAATCCTATAACTACGATTATTTTGGAATGGAGGAGCTAAATTTGAATCTATTTTGTACACGACTACATATGCTATTATGTACAAAATCAGAGCAAAGATTGGTGCCCCCATAATTTAGGTATGGTTTACAAATGCCATGATATCAAATTCAAATAATTGAATGGACTTCATGTTGAATTCGATTTTTTAAACCACCTTAAGTTGAATTCAAATGTATGCTAGTTCATAGGTAGTAGCTATTTATAATGTCCATTGTGTAACTTTCGTATGTATAATGTGCTTTACACACACAACATGAACTATACTCACGTTTATATTCGATTGCTAAAGCGATGCATTGCTTGGAGTTCAAAATACTAACTATGTGGATCAATTGTGTCGAATAATAACATAGACATGCTCAAATTCGATAAAATCTAGATGTCTGATGGATCAATGACCGCTTCTTACGCGAATTGCAAATATCATGATCCCATCCTAATATTTGGATACAATTTATATCTTTAATCAATGCGTAGATCAGTCTTTTACGTGTAGTTTCACTCTCCATCGGTGGTCTCTCACACATGCTCACACACTCTCTCCGGAGGTGTCTTTCTCGCACACATGCTCTAGATATAACCCTCCCTCTCTCTCCTGACCATTTACAACTGTTTTCACTAAGCTTGATCACAAGCACTCTTCCTCTCGCAAACATACACACGCACAATCCTCATTGACCCTTTCTATATACATGGACCTGCCTACATGTCTCATGTACGCACATTATCTTTACGCCTGTCTCTCACGCATTGTCTCACACCTCTCTTCCTAATCGACGAGTATGATTCTAGCAGAGCATTCTGTAGGATGCCCCTTAAAGTTAGGTTGGATGAATAGTAATATCAGAGATAAAGGGGTTACCTTAGTCCGAGAAGCTAGGGTTACAAATCCTAGCCGGCTTTGTCAGTGGACACAGAGTCCTTCACAATTCTGCTATCTTTGTCTTGTACGACTAGTCATCCATGGGTCTTCCTAAATGCATCACGGGCCGACCAATGTGGCGCAGGACGGAACAGAACGAAGGGCCTCACCTCGACCCACCGGACCTCACGCGGTGACACACCCTCTGCCCCCACGTCTCATTATCTTCTCACACCCACACATACCAACACAAACACCACACACACAGAAAATTTCTCCTGGTGCCTCTATTCCCTCCCCCCTTGCATACACACACTCAAGGGGATGGAACTCTTGGCGTGACGTCATATTCGTCTCTCTCTCTCTCTAGACCACTCTCATTTCTCGTGCTATCTCTCCCATGCCCCCCCGTCGGCCCCTCTATCCATGCCTCTCTCGAATACGTAATACACACACATACCTCTCTAGGCCCCGCCAAATGCATCAACTACACATTCACACATGTTACATCATGTACCCCATTGATATAAAAAGCCCTCTCTTCACGTTTATTTCGCATACAACATTGCTTTTGAATAAAGTGTGGCCAAAAATTATTTTAGAGTTTCTACATATATACAACATTACAAAGTTATATGGAGGAGTACGAACGCTAATTTGCATTGCATGGTGCCCACAATGATATTTATTCCGCACTATGAATTTGTATGTTTTTATACTATATACAAAGTTAGTCATAATAAACAGAAACGAAGAGCATCTCTCTCTCCATCGCATACCCCCCTATACGCCCCTTTCACGTATGCACACAAAACTATCTCCAGGTCCTCTAAAAGTAAGCCCCCAGAAAATTCACGCATGTTTCATCTTTCTCTCGCGATATATGCAATGACGATCATTGTATTTGAAGCGAAAGCACAATACGTACATTGGACTTCAGAATCCACTCATTATGGTCACCATTTATGTTTAGTGGATATTATGCAGTCACGGGCTCACCGTACAACTCTGTATTTGCTCATGACATGACTAGTTGACCAGTTAAATGCTCCACGTGGCACCTCTAGTGTTGCATCACATTATCTCACTACCATCATGCCCACATGTAGACTTGTATCTACTCTACATCTACACTCTTATAAAATACATAAAATACACTCTTATAAAAAACAGAGTTGGTGAGCTGTGATATAGGTCGTCTGATTTATATCTGACGGATAGGAAAGAAATTATGGCAATTTTGCAAAAAGGTACCCACACACCTCTCCACATTTGCAAATAAGGCCTTCCCACGTTCATCTTTTTCTCTCACAAGATAAACAAGTCATACAAATGCATCTTGATGTTACATGCAACGCACGAGCATCTTGCTAGTAAGAATGAAAACAAACGACAAAAAAATATTTGGACGGTGGTTCGAAGTCATGACCGCGGGCACAGCGGACAAGGTGGCCTTGTATTGGTATGCTAAGCCGTCTGTTTTAACACACAGGAGCTGGTGTGGTGATTATACACACACGCACACATGCACACGAACTGCATCCACGCAACACTCACACAAACACATGCACCCACGCACGCAACACTCACACGTACACACGCTGCCACGCATGCATGCAACACTCACACGCACGCCCGCAACACTCACACGCACACACGCACGCATGCATGCACACACCAGTACACCACACGACCAACACACACTCTCACGCTCAAGTTCTCAACCTACACGTGCATGCGCACACATCAGGCCCTGACAGACACATACACAACCAGGTGATTCCCGCGCATGGGTTGGAGCCTTGTCGCGCCTGCGTAAATTTGTGTTTATCTGACCTTTTGCCTATGCGAACTGACAGGTGGGACCCACAACGAACATGGTCAATTTAACTAGTCAACATGGCGCCACGCAGACTATTTGGCCGGTCAACAGAGTGCAATCCGATGCTGAGCTGTGAGCAAGTGACCGTATAATCACCGCAAAACGTATATAGTGACCGTAATCAGCTTATTCTGAAGTTCGGTGACCGTATTACGCTTTTCTCTCTGTAGGCCCTCCAAAACTACATCTCTACACGTTCTCGCATGTTACATCTAACAACTATGCAATATAGCACTACTACTACACTCTAACACAATAAATCATATGTGTTTTTAGTTTTACTAGATATCATATTGTTACTTATAATTATTCAGTTTGCATACATTAAAATTGCCTTTGAAATGTATGGCCAGTATCATCTACCGCGCGGGAAAAATCCCGCCCTTTCCTGTTTAATCGGGTTTGTATCGATGGATCGTGCAAAACAGCAAAATTATAGTACTATACAGTAGAAGTGACAGTTCATGGGCCGTCGTGTCATCTACTCCTCCGTCATAAGAGTGGAGCGCTTGCTTTCATAAATCTTCTAGTCCCTTTCGCCGACATGTGGGACATCAAGCTACCGGGTCCACGTGCCATACCGAAATACAGTGCAGAGCAGCCAGAGTGAAGCACCCCAGTCATGGCACCGGCGTAGTAATGAGCAATGAGGCGTCAAATCACAAAGCTGCACCTTTCCCGCAGTTAATTTGGAGGGACGAAGCAACCATCATTTCAGTCGTTGCTGAATCCGCTTCTCCCTCATCTTCTTCAACTTAACCACATGTTGCTTCTGCCGTTGTTCTGCCTCATGTGGGACGCGGATCGGCTTGGTAAAGCATTGACACGTGGGACCGCATGTTAGCAAACCGCCAGGACAACGTCCTCCAAAAATAAGAAGCCTGATACTAGACTTACAAAGGGCTACGTAGCTGCTACGTATACTTTCCATCTAATCTATATATGCCCCCCCTGATTTTCAGATTGGGTGGGCCTAATCCTCTCCTTTAATCCAATCAAATAGTCCCACATCACATCAGTTCGTAACTTTACGTAAACCATTACGTGGATGTAGCATTGCTCAAATAAGAAACCTCCCCCGCCATCTGGGCGGCAAAATCACCTCCTTTTTACTAATCTCGATTCTATAATTTTTTAGATCAATATAATTGAGATTTGTATAGATAGCACACAGGAGCAAAACCAAGTGGTACGGTTAAGGGCATCCACAATGTGTAGCCAAATGTGAAAATAGCTTTTGGCATCGTGGGAACCATTGTGGACGGTGTTGCCAAAGCCAAAAAGATGGAACCCAAGCTCCCTGATTGATTGATTGAAGGAATAGAAAAATGCAACGTCTCTCCTCTTTCTCCCATGCTTGGACGCATGTAGTACAGTATAGAGCACAGAGTCTACTCCCCTATCCCTTCTATCACAAATCACAAAGTAGTGAGGCGTCAAATCACAAAAGCACGGACGAAGCAACCATCATTTCACTCTTCGGTGACTCCGCTTCTCCATCTTCTTCTTCGATAATCCATCTCACCACATTAGTTACTCCTAGTAGTACTAGAAAAGGACTTCCTGGATGCAAATAAGGCGGTTGTCTTGGCTTGCAGGCGGCACTTGCGAATGACTTACCGTGGTCTCCCTCAATGGTGTTCTCCGTCGAACGCACTTCGCCAAACCACCAAAAAAAATATCGTCGATGTCACCGCAATGGGGAAGGAAGTCAAATATAGTTACTACCTCCATTTTTTTGTACACAAGGCCAGTATATCAAAATTAAAATTTGCAAAGGGCCACTAACACTAATCGAGGCAAAATTGATGGGGTTAGCAACCAAGAACATTAATATCCCCTGCATGCATGCGGAAGTGAGAAGGTTGGTTTGCATGGCGCTGCATTAATCAAGCGATGGGGAGTGAGATGGTTAGCTCTTTGGTCTTTGGAGAAAAAAATACGCATTAATTGACACGTGAAACGAGGATTTGTATTGATTAAATCCCGCGAAGGAAAACCCAGCCTTTCTTTTTTAACACTAGTACTCCTAGTACGTACGTACTTATCCTGTTTGGGTCTAGGCCTTGCATTGGCAAACTTCGCCACACATTTTTGCCAAGCTTGCCTAAAGTTTTCAAAATGAGAAGGAGGTCTGCTTGCGCACGGCTATCGTGGTCGCACCGCACCCTCACACGGTCGCTCTAGCATGCCGCGGTCGCACCGCACCCTCACACAGTCGCTCCTGCATGCCGCAAACCCAACCAAGGGAACGCACCCTCACTGACACGTGCTGTTGCATGTGAACACACCAAACTCAGCCATCCAATCGATGACACATAATTTTCGTTTCATAGAGTATGTTTATCCAACTGCATGTTGGGGAGTATCCGTATGGCCCGTGCGGTGGTCTGTTGGGGAAGAAGAAGACATGAGGAAGATGGAAAGAAGGGTTAGGAGACGTAGGATATTCATCCAAACGCCTGAAATGGTAGACTGACCCAAGTCAGGCGACTTGCATAACAAATATAAGTTTTTACACAGCAAAAGATCCATAAAAACAACAACATAAAGAAAAACTATCACTGCTCGCGGCAAGAGACGACCTCGTCGTCTTTGGCTGCCGGCGCGAACCAGCCGTCGTTGCCGACGTGTGTCTCCGCACCGTGGTTGTCCTCGGCCTCCAGGTACTCGTTCAAGCGGAGCGTGCGGGCGCTCTACATGGACAAGAGCATAGCCTGGTTCAAGTCGAGGACGTCCGGTTCCGCCTGCAGGAGGGCCTCGATGGCAGCGGCATCCACGCGCTCCGCGTCGAGTCGAGCCTCCGCCGCCCGGTTCAAGTCCAGGACGTCCGGTTCCGCCTGCAGGAGGGCGTCGATGAGAGCGGCATCCGCGTGCTCTGCGTTGAGTCGAGCCTCTGCCGCCCGGTTCAAGTCCAGGATGTCCGATTCCGCCTGCAGGAGGGCCTCGATGGCAGCGTTATCCGCGCGCTCCGCCTCAAGTTGAGCCTCCGTCGCCCGGTTCACATCCACGACATCCGGTTCCGCCTGCAGGAGAGCCTCGATGGCAGTGGCATGCGCGCGCTCCGCGTCGAGTTGAGCCTCTGCCTCCGGGTCCTCCTTTAGTATCGGAAAGTACCACACCACTTTTCGAGGAGCTTTCTTCCTCTTCTTGTATTGAGTGACGCCGCACGCCGGACATATGGTAGACTCCGCGTGCTCGTCCCGATAAATGATGCAATTGTTCATGCACACATGGTATTTCACGTGCGGTAAATCTAGAGGACACACGATTTTCTTCGCCTTCTTGAAACTGGTCGGGCACTTGTTCCCCTTGGGAAGACGTTCGTGCCAGAATGACATGTTCTCGTCGAAGCATGCATCAGTCATTTTGTGTTTTACCTTCATCTCCAGAGCCATGAGCGTTACTTTTAGGCGGGTATCCTCGGGCCTGCATCCTTCATACAATGGAGTAACCGCATCTATCTCCAGTTGATCCAGCTTGGCTTTCTCTCGGGCGGCAGCTCTTGCGTTATCCGTCTGCTTGAGAAGCAGCTCTTGAATATGAGGGTCCTGCACCCAGCCTCCATCGTCGTCTGCTCCGGCATCTTCATCTTCATGATCATGCCCTTCGTCTTGATCTTCCTCATCATTATGTCTGACATCTTCTACATGATGACTGTGTACAGATTCACCGTCATGATCATGTCTTGGAGATTCTTCGTCTTCTCGCCCGCCCGAGCCACGGTGGTTGTCTTGCTGCCCTTCCTCATTTCTTGCCCGGCCCCCATGGACGACTTCATAGTCATCTTCATCACCTTGCCACCGATAGCCATCCATGAAACCACGCAAGAGCAGGTGGTCCCGCACCTGCCCAGAATCCGGGTCCGCAATAAGGCTCTTCAGCTTGCATCTTCGACACGGACATCTTATCTCCGTCTCGTTCTTTTGAAGCATCTCGGCCTTCGCGGAGCTCAAAAACCTATTCACGATGCCTTCGGTCATCGTGCGGACCATAGTCGCCTGCGGGGTAGAGCAAAACGATATTTTAGAACCAAGAAAAAATTTGGCATCACTTCCCCTAAAAATAGGACCAAAAAGAATGCATAGTGCCAAAATTCTCGCCGAAACGGAAATGAATCAACATTCCGGCAAAATATTGGCAACTATCGCATTTCAAATACCGGTACCTGCAAACACAAACATATATGCAACATCACAAACATATGCAACACCACAAACATACATAGATCTAGCTAGGCCACAAAAAGTGCATGTGCACGTTGTTGGTGCGAGCTAGGAAGAAAAAAAAGTAGATCTACAACATAAAGATAGCTTTCGCCTTACTTACCTATCAAAAAAAGGTAATTTAACCACTTAATTTTGACGAATCTATGGTGCAAATGAGGTGAGGAGGAGGAGGCAGCCGACACAAGCTTGAAGAAGGAGGTGGAGGGAATGAAGTGGGGAAAGTGAGTGTGTAGGTGTGGTTATCCAAAATATCTAGCTGGTCCCAGGTTACTAATGGCGCACCACGCACTCATGCACCATTAGTAACCCTACACACTAATGGCACACCTGCTGGTGGTGCGCCATTAGTAGTTTTGCAAATATATATATACTAATGGCACACCATGGCAGAGTGCGCCATTACTAGTTTAAACTAGTAATGGCGCACTATGCCATGGTGCGCCATTAGTAGTTTTAAAAAAAGAATAAAAAAATACAGTAGTGGCGCACTTGGTTGTTGGTGCGCCATTACTAGTTAGAACTAGTAATGGTGCACTGTGCCTGGATGCGCCATTAGTATGTTTGGAAAAATGAAAAAAATGTTACTAGTGGCGCACCATGTGTGTGGTGCGCCATTAGTGTCTTCCACACTAATGGCGCACCAGCACATGGTGCGCCATTAGTATATAGTAGTGGCGCACCACATGTCTGGTGCGCCATTAGTGTCAAATTCATCTATAGACCTTTTCCTAGTAGTGAACGGGTTCAGTTAACAGCCATCGATCGATCGCTCGGGTTCAGTAACGCGTAGCCTACAGTGCAATCGCTCGGGTTCAGTTAGAGCCCAACGCCTCGCTCGGGTTCAGTTAGAGCCAACGCCTCGCACACACGCGCATACGTGTACGAGAGAAACGCGCATCGCTCGGCCTCCGACGTCCCACCGTAACCGGGAACTCCCTGAAATTTTCCTCGCCCTCGCTTCTACCACGGTTTCTTCCGTCATGGACGGCCCAAAGAATGTCATGCAGCTGCGTCTCCGGCCCGCCCAGGACGAAAAGCCCATTTTCTGTCATGATTTTTTGTCATAGAAGTAGGAGCCCACCACATCTATGATGATACCGTTTTTTGTCACAATTATCGTCATAGAAGTGTCATATGTATAACAGAAAAAAATTCGTTCGGCACAAAATGTCACGGATGTGTCTTTTTTTGTAGTGCTCCCTTCACAACAGCTACTTCGGCCTGGTGAGGCGGCTTGTGGATGCCTGCCCACGGCTAGAAGTCATCAAGCAGTCCGTCTGTATCGAAGGTGCCCGCCGGGCTTTTGCCCGTGCAAAGGTGCACTGGGCCAAGATGGACACCGAGAAGTTGGTGAAGGAGGGGCCGCCGCACGGCAAGGACGCCACCCCGAGATGTATTATGAGGGTGTCCTGAAGGGTGCCCGTCTTGTGGCGGACGAGTGTGCGAAGGATGTAATGTTTGAATGAACTTGCTAGTGTGATCCTGTATTATGAAAACTTGTTCATATGCGCTATGCAACGCTTGTTTGAATTTAAAATATTACCTTCTGTGCGGCTGTTTATCAAATCTGAGAGATGGCTAGTCGTCAGCTTCTGCCCCCATCCCACGAGTGCTGGGGTGTTCGGGATAAATCTGAGCACTCTTTTTCCCATTGTTGGGTCCTTCGAGGGAGGTGCTCAGCACAACGAACAAGGCAATTAGAGTATAATGCTTTATCACTCTCACTTAGCCATAGAATTCTACAATATAAATTTTGGCGAAGCCCTTAGTATTCGGAAGGCCGAATTTGGGGCGCTATACACGCCTTAAGCCGGACAAAGCCGACTCCTCGCTCTAAGCGGCATAAGTCTTTAGGGACTCGAGACCTCTCGAACAGCGACCAACTCTCGCCTTATCATGACAGTCAGTTTTAGCTTTCTCTAATGAGGTGCTTAGCCTAGCTGAACCGTGGCACGATCGCAGTAGTTCTCCTAGTGCTACCTTAGCCGATATAGCGGAACGTAAGGTACCAAAACATGGGAGCCAGGCAAACCCAACTATTGACCCAAGACATGATTCAGAGCTGATGCATATAATGCTATAAGTTCGGGTTGCCACACTGTCGAAAGTGTTCGGACTTCTCACGCCGTATTATGGGGTATGCTTAAGCCGCTGGCGTATTGGCCGTACCAGAGTGTACGGGTGCTGGATGTCATGAATGAACATATATATATATATATATATATATATATATATATATATATATATATATATATATATATATATAAAGGAAGAATAGAGAATGCGATAATAGTCTAGTGCTATGCATTGTTTATTCAAAAAGGTGCGTCGAAGCAGAATGATACAACTAGTGCGATAAGCAAAAAGTAGGACTATTTAACATGTCCCCTCCAATGGCAAGCCGAGGAATGGTATTTAAAGCAGGTATTTCACTCGTTATCAGAGACCACCTGGGAATTCCTTGATGCGACGTAGCTTTCTGCCTCCTTGGTTGTTGTATCATGTGTCCAGCAATCGTACTGCCGGACGGGGCTTCCAGAGATTAAAATCCTGAAAGAAAGAAAAATAACAAAGCGGGAAGCCCCTAGTGCGGTTGAGCCGCGTCTTGGGGCGTGCCTAGTCATGCCCCCTCCCCACCTGTGCCCATGGTATTTTCAATGCATAATTATGTACGTGTGGCATGGATTTCACCGCTTGGCTGGGACTGGGGCGGGGGCCGCATTGCTATGCAAGCTCGGAACGTGCCAGGCGGTCTTGTTGCCAATTACTCCGGGCCCGCTTGAAGGTGTCCGGGTCTTTAATCGCCGAACTGGTGGATTGCCTTAAGAGGCTGCTTTGCGCTTCCGCTGCGAGTGCTGCAGTGTGCTCCTCCGTGCGAAGAGAGCGCTCTGTGTTTCCATTGACTGTGATGACCCCCCGAGGTCTTGGCATCTTGAGCTTGAGGTATGCATAATGCGGTACCGCATTGAATCTCGCAAATGCAGTTCACCCGAGCAATGCATGATAGCCACTGCGGAATGGGACTATATCGAAGATTAACTCCTCGCTTCGGAGGTTATCCGGGGATCCGAAGACCACTTCCAGTGTGACTGAGCCTGTGCAATGGGCCTCTACACCTGGTATGACGCCTTTGAAGGTCGTTTTTGTGGGTTTCATCCTTGAGGGGTCTATACCCATTTTGTGCACTGTGTCCTGATAAAGCAGGTTCAGACTGCTGCCGCCATCCATAAGGACTCAAGTGAGGTGAAATCCGTCAATGATTGGGTCTAGGACCAGTGTGGCGAATCCGCCATGACGGATACTAGTGGGGTGGTCCCTGCGATCGAAGGTGATCGGATAGGAGGACCATGGGTTGAACTTTGGGGCGACTGGCTCCAACGCATATACGTCCCTCAGCGCACGCTTCCGCTCCCTCTTGGGGATGTGGGTTGCGTATATCATGTTCACCGTCCGCACCTTGGGTTAGCGGGCTGTAAATGGGCTATATGCGAACAGGCCGTTAACAGGCTTTACATGGGCCGGCCCGCCACCTTTTGACCAAGTCAAACGGGCCAGCCTTTTCACAGGAATGGGCCTCTGTTGGGTCGTGCCACATGTCGACGTATAATAGGTGCCTTCTGTCCAATGAGTGGATGACATCTGTCCCAACGATGAGCCAACACATGTTTCCTCCAGCCAATGATGATTTTACACGTGGAAAATCTCCATTGGTCGGGGCTGTTAATGGGTTATCGGATCCAAAACCCGACCCGATAGCTTAACGGTGTTCCATTATGGTGGATGCCATGTGTCGGTCACCCTTGACGAAAGCACTTCTGTGATGCAGGATTTATCATCATGGAAGTGGACACTTCCGTGATGATAATTTTGGTAATGTCATGGAACACTTCTACGACAGCACAAGTATGACTATCTTGATTCTGTCATAAAATCGTCATGGATGTACATGCATGACAGAAAATGCGACCTACTGTGACAAACACATATCATCACGGAAGTGTATTTTTTTGTAGTGCTATGACTAGTACGGTGATCCGATGAGGGAAGATGATGATGACGACGAAACATACGTCAAAAGAAGAATGAAGACTACATTACCTACGAAAGATCGTAATCTCTGGAGAAGGAAAAGTCACGACCATGGGCTCAATTATTCGACAACGAACAAAAGAGGGAAGAAGATCGGTCTGAAGCGTCGTTGTCGCCCAAGCTGACAAACTAATCCCCAAAATTTGTGTGTGTCTAGCTAAGAAAGAAAAAGAAAGATAAGAAAGAGAAAAGTGCAAATGAAAGAAAAATAAAAAGAAAGGAAGTTTTGCAAAATCAAATGAAAGAAAAAGAAAAAGGAACTAATAAGTTGTGGAAAATGAAATGCAAGAAAAATAAAAAATTAGCAGTGCCGCGTTTTAGCTTGGGCAGCGCTATAGCTAAGAAAAAGAAAAAGGAAAACAGGAAAAAAAATAAAAAAAGAAAAAAGAAAAAACTTAGCAGTAGCGCATTTTAGCTTGGGCAGCGCTATAGCTAAGAAAAAGAAAAATACAAAAAGGAAAAAAATAAAAAAATAAAAAAAATAAAAAACTGAGCAGTACCACGTTTTTTCTAACATGCGCTATAGCTAAGTTGCCTACAGCACCGGTCCGCTAGCTCCCATCGTTCCTGTCTCTCACTGGCCTCTCGGTCGGGATCCCCTTTTCTCTCTGACGCCACGCCACCGCCGACCCCCTCCCGCTCCGGTATGGCCCCCCGCCCCCTCTTCCTTCCTCTCCGACCCCTCAGCCCCGGCTCTCTCTCTCTCTCTAACCAAATTTGGTCTCTGCAGATCAACAAGGCTCAGTGACCCCCACCCCTCAGCCCC
>NC_041392.1:541883732-541939925 GCF_002162155.2 Triticum dicoccoides | reverse complement strand
CGACCCCGACCCCTCAGCCCCGGCGACCCCGACGCCGGCTACCGACCCCCTCCCGCTCCGGTATGGCCCCACCCCCTCTTCCTTCCTCTCCGACCCCTGTTTGAGACCTCCTAGCTCTAGTTAGGGCAACAAATTCAGGAAAAAAGTAGTTGATGCCACTCTAATTATGGCAAAAAAAATTGTAGTTGATGTCCATTTGTAATTCATGAGGCAAAAAAGTAAATCAAAATGAAATTGCGGATTTTTAAAAATTGAGACTTTGGCCGAGGCATGGATTATTTCCTGCAAACCATCGATTTATGCGTGTGAATTAAGAGAGGTTTAAGGTTTATCTTTAAGAAATGCTGGTGTGATGGGCCTCCTTTGAGTGTAATCCGTGTGCATTGGGAGGGAGGAGACCATCTTGGTTTTTCCCCGGGAAGCTCAACCAGCTCGTGCCCAAGATGGTGTCTTTTTCCCTAATCTCCCAAGCACATTAGCGTTATGGTGGTGAGAGTGAGTGAGAGTATTTTTGATAGTAGGTTACATTGTGATAAGTTATAGTATCTGCTGGTTATGTTATGTTCCTCTTTTATGGTATCTGTCAATGTTCGTCCAGACATTGTAGCTAGCTCAAGACAAGTCTTGTGGTTGTTGCTCCTAGTATTATGAATGAAAAAAAAATAAGTTGGCATTATACATTTTTTGCCACTTGCTGCCATGTATGAGATAAATACTGTATTTTGCATTTCTGTAACTAGTCCATTACAGTAGTCTGCAATTTTATTTGAATGCAATGTTGATGGACACAACAACAAGTTTATGAAATGAAATGAAATGATGTCCATTGGAGTACATTTAGAGTTACTCCATTGCTTGTGAGATGCTCTATATGTGACCTATGTTTTGCCGGTTGTGAGTGACCTATGTTTTGCCGGAAATGTTGATTCATTTCCATTCCGGAAAATTTCAGGCGCTCTATGTGCACTTTCTAGCAAAGGTCATGCCGAAATTTTCCGTGAATTTTGGCATGACTTGTGCTAGAAAGTTGGACATATCAAGTGCTCGAGATTTGTCGCGACTGGAATGAAACGACATTTCCGGCAAAACAAAGGTCACTTTTTTCATTATTCCCTTTATTATATAAAGCTCGATAATTAAACCACTACGACATTGAACCCTAGGAAACATGACCGGCACCAATGAGGCCGGAGGTTCTCAGTCCCAATTAGGTTGAGCACACGCCTACCTCGACTTTCTAGCGGATCAGGAGAGACAACAAGCTGGGTGTCCGGACCCCCTTGTCATGACGGATGACGACGGTGGTGGCGCCGGCGACGACACTGATGCCACCTATCAGAGTAATGGGCCACGGGTAGGCCAACCCGAAGCCCAGAACCATTCAAGACATCAGGGCTAGCTGCGCCCCTCAAGGAGCAAAGATCAAGTGTCGCCTTCTGGAGGCCGGCTGGAGGAATAGCCGGCTGCCCGTAGACGGCCGAGTCCCGGAGGCGACGTCAAGACAAGCCGACTCCTAGCTGGCGGCTTCTAGAGAAGCCGGCCCCTAGCAGTCGGCCCGTGGCGCCAACGAAGCCTGCGCCCTCGTCAAGAAGGACAAGACAAAGAATGGCTACAGTGTAGCCCATCCCCCCATCCAAGGACACGCATGGCCACAGTGCACCATACCGCGGAGATCTCCGCCGGGCGCGGCACTGTTGCCACGCAATCCCTCACATCACCACAAGCAGGCAGAGTCCTGCTCCCACGATGCCTGTTGGTATGGCCCAAGGACAACGGGCCCCACCAATCGGTGAGAGCCTGGAAGATGGCAAGAGCCCCACCAGTCGGACCCGATGGAGGTCGGCCCCGGCAGTCGGCCCGCCCTTTCCTCGGGACCCATGCGCCATTAACTAGACGAGACACAAAGTGGCTAGAGTAATCGCCCACGAGGCGGCGGAGTTGTATCCACGATCCCCTGAACAAGCCTGCATCATTAGAATCACGGCTATAGCGATCAGCAGCCGACAAGACCCGAGAGCGGCGGGGGCGGCCTGTCGGCCCCGTACCCAACCAGTTGGCGGGGCCCACCAGTCGGCGGAGAAGCCGGCGGCCGAAGAGACTGACGGTCGGGCCCTACGCCCGGCCAGATTAGCATTGTACCCCTGGGGGTAGGCCTATATAAACCCCCCAGGGCGCCCATGCAAAGGGTGCCCAACCTGTTAGAACTAGACCAGCCCATAGAGGAAGGGGAGAGCTAGCCCTGCCTTCTCCTACCTCCGGCATACAGCTCAAGGAGCACCATTGTACTCACTTGTGCTTTAGTGATCATGCGGAGACCCCGCAGAGCAGGACTGGGGGTGTTATATCCTACGAGAGCCCCGAACCTGGGTAAAGTACGCCGGCATTCGTGTCCACGCCTCATCCCGCTTCCGGGCACCGACGATGTTCTACTCGCTCCCACCATGATAAGCCATCCATTAGCATATGTTGCACCCAACCCCCGACATTTGGCGCCCACCGTGGGGCGAGGTGAACCGCCGTCTCGAGACCTGTTCTGGACGGGAACCCTTTTCCTCCCTGGCGAGCGTAGCCAGCTTGGCACACCAGACAGAGTCTGTGCCGACGCGCTGCGTGGCGCGGAGATCGCCTGCGTGACGAGCTGCCTCACCGACCTTGTTGGCAAGGTTCGCCTCTCCGATGAGCCGGCGTCCGATGCGGGCAATGATGGCCCTAAGAGCCGCCTCATCAGCCTCCTCGATCAGCTCCATGTAGCCAGCGAGCCCGCTGCAGACTTGGAATCCGTTGGGTCCACCGACCCGATGCTTGTCATTCCGACACTGCGTCTCTTGACTCGTTCCCCACCAACGTGGTGGTCTACTATGAGCCGCCTCCTTGCACGCAGAACGGCAAAAGTGCCATCACGGAAGTGCTTGTCATCGGCCACAGCAAGCACTCCGGCGGAGGTGCTCACGATTCGCTCAACACGACACTACAAGACCAGAGGGTGCCCATCCCAGAAGACGCCGACGCCGAGATGCTGGAAGCACGCTGCATACAGCTCGTCGAGGGCGCCAAGAAGCGGGCTAGCATGAGACGCTTGTCGGAAGCCTACCGGCGTGATATGGACCGCGCTATGGGCGGCACGCTGGCTCCCGCTGGGCCCAGCCGCCTTGGCACGGTCCAGCAGCGCGACGTGGCCATCGCCAACCTGTTCGGGGCAGATCGCCCCGTCTACGCCATGCCCGCGGAAAATATCCGAGCTGGCCAGGTGGCAGCAGAAGAGCTAGACAAGTTCGAGGGCGAAGAACATCGCCAGATGGCGGAGCGCATCCAGCGGCTCCTCAATGCGGCTGCTGAGCAGCATGAGGCCGGTTGCCGCACTGAGGCGCCCTACCGGCAAAATGACAATCCGCCTCCCCGCCGAGATCAAGGCACGACATCTCAGACGCCGACTGGTGTCCGCAGAAGAAGAGACAAGGATCCGGCTGCCAGCCGCAGTCGGACTCACATCACCATTGAGCGCAACCAAGACGGCCGCCCGAGAGCGGTGGAACGACGGGATGACTGTCTGCCTCCTCCCCCTCGCGGGGAAAGGTGCGTCTCCCCGCCGCCTGTTGATCACCCGACACTCGGCGACCGCCTTGGCCACCGAGAGGGAGTCGGAGAGAGCGATGCCTGCCACCGGATCGACCATCTCCACCGGTCCCTGGCGCTAGAAGTGGAAGATGAGTTGGGTCCGCCTTGTTTCGGTCCCCGCATTTGAGACGAGCCCTTCCCCAAAGGGTTCACGCTCCCAAGAGACATGCCCGAATACACCGGCTCCGTGAAGCCGGAGGACTGGCTGGTCGACTACTCCACAGCCGTCAGCATAGCAAACGGCAAGAAGCGCGTTGTTGTGAAGTACGTTCCGCTCATGCTCGAGGGCACAGCCCGGACATGGCTGAATAGTCTGAAGCCCCGCAGCATCAACAGCTGGGTCGACTTCACCGAAGCCTTCATTCGCAACTTCACCGATGCATTCGTCCGCAACTTCACAAGCACGTACAAGCGTCCTCCCAAACCTCGCCAGCTTTCCTTGTGCGTGCAAGGCCCCAACGAGTCGACTCGCGACTACTCACGCGCTGGGGCGAGCTCCGCAACTCTTGCGAAGGCGTGCACGAGGTGCAGGCTATCAAGTACTTCACCACTGGGTGCCGAGAGGGCACCTTCCTCAAGCACCGACTCCTCTGCGACGAGCCGGCGACCCTCGACGAGCTCCTGATCATAGCAGATAAATATGCCACGGCCGACTCCTCCATGAAGGCAGAAAGCCAAGTCGATGCGTCTGGAAAAGTAGCCCCTCAAGCTCCTCGAACCCCGGCTGGTGACACCAGTCGGCACCAGCAACCAAGCGACAACAAGCGCAAGGCCATGCAGCCGGCTTCCACAAGCCGGCAGGTGGCGACAGTTGAAGACCAGCAGCCGGAGGGGCAGCCTCCGTCCAAGCGCCAGAAGTTCGGCAAGCCCAATTAGATGCCGGCTTTCTCATATGAGCAGACTCTTGACGCACCCTGTAAATTCCACAGTGGTGCAAAGCCGTCCAACCATACCACTCGAAAATGCCATTGGCTCACCAGGATCGCCAAGGGAGACGGCCTTCTGCCTCCTCCGCCAGCTGGGCAGCCGCCTCCTCCTCCCGCCAGCAGTCGGCGGTTCGACCAGTCAGAGCCATACAAGACAAGTACCCTGAAGAGCACGGAGCTTATGTCGTGTTCACCAGCGTGGCCGACGATAAGCACAGCAGACGACAACGACGGCAAGAAGTGAATGCAGTGGCATCAAAGACCCCCGAGTTGATGCAATGGTCCAAGAAGCCCATCAGCTGGAGTAGAGCTGACCACCCGGAAGTAATGCCCAACCCCGGCTCCTACGCCCTGGTCATGGATGCCACCATTGCCACTGATAGGCGAGCTGCTCGGTTTTCCCGAGTTCTGATAGATGGCGGCAACATCAACATTCTATACAAAGATACCATGGAGAAGTTAGGAATCAAACAAAGGCAGCTTTAGCTCAGTCGGACTGTATTCCATGGCATAGTTCCTGGCCTTTCCTGCTCACCAATCAGCAAGATCCAGATAGATGTCCTCTTTGGAGACAAGGATCACTTCCGACAAGAGCTAGTCTGGTTTGAGGTGGTGGACCTAGAGAGCCCATACCATGCACTACTTGGCTAGCCTGCACTGGCCAAGTTCATGTCAGTCCCCCACTATGCTTACCTCAAGATGAAGATGGTGAGTTCTAAGGGAATTCTGACCATAGCCGGAAACTACAAGAAGTCATCCGCTTGCGCGGTAGATAGCAGTTGGCTGGCCGAGTCCCTCGTGATCGCAGCCGAGAAGCGGCTCCTTGACAGAGTTGTGGCAATGGCAGACAAGCAGCCGGAGATGTCACTCAACCCTAAGGAGTCGGAAGCCGAGGGTTCGTTCAAGCCGGCCAAAGAGACAAAAAGATACCCTTGGACCCGGAGCACCCGGAGAAGTATGCTGTCATAGGTGCAAACCTTGACAGCAAATAGGAAGGCGAGCTCGTTGATTTCCTCCATGAGAATCAGGAGATCTTTGCATGGTCACCTAAAGACATGCCGAGTGTTCCGACAGATTTCACCGTGCACAAGTTACATGTTAGGTCTGATGCCAAGCTAGTTAGGCAGCCCTTGCGCCGCCTGTCAGAAGAGAAGAGAAGAGTTGTTGGAGAAGAGATAGCCCGGCTGTTGGCAGCCGGCTTCATCATGGAAGTGTTCTTTCCAGAGTGGCTGGCCAACCCAGTCCTTGTGTTGAAGAAAAACAAGCAGTGGCGCATGTGTATTGATTACACCAGCCTCAACAAAGCCTGCCCCAAGGACCCGTTTGCTTTGCCGAGAATCGACCAAGTGATAGACTCCACAGCCGGATGCGAGCTGTTGAGTTTCTTGGATGCATATTCAGGGTGTCACCAGATCAAGCTGAACCCGGCTGACAGACTAAAGACCGCCTTCATCACACCATTTGAAGCCTTCTGCTACTTGACCATGACGTTCGGCTTGAGGAATGCCGGCGCCACATTTCAACATTGCATGCGGAAGTGCCTCCTCAAACAACTCGACAGAAACGCCCATGTTTACATGGACGATGTCGTCGTGAAGACAGAGAAGCATGGAACGCTGCTAGAAGACCTCAAAGAGACCTTTGAGAACCTACGCCGGTTTCAAATCAAGCTCAACCCAGAGAAATGCATCTTTGAAGTACCGGTCGGCTAGCTTCTTGGATTCCTGGTCTCAGAGCGCGGCATAGAGTGCAACCCTGTGAAGATCAAGGCCGTCGGGAGGATGGAAGTACCCACCCGACTGCTGGATGTGCAGAAGTTCACCAGCTGTTTGGCATCCATCAGTCGTTTCATCAGTCAGCTGGGAGAGAAGGCTCTTCCCCTGTACCAGCTCATGAAGAAGACCACTTTTTTTAAGTGGAACAACAAGGCGGATGAAGCTTTTCTCTAGCTCAAGAAGATGTTGACTACTCCGCCTGTCCTGGCGGCTCCGACTCCTAAGAAGCCCATGCTCCTCTACATGGCCGCCACCAGCCGAGTGGTCAGCACAGTCATAGCGGTAGAACGCAAGGAGGATGGAAAGGCGCTACCAGTCCAGAGACCGGTGTATTACCTAAGTGAAGTGATGTCAGCCTCCAAGCAAAACTACCCACACTATCAGAAGATGTGCTACAGCATGCACTTTGCCGCCAAAAAGTTGAAGCCGTACTTTCAAGAGTACTCAATCACTGTTGTCTGCACTACTCCGCTCGCCGAGATCATAGCAAGCCGAGATGCCTCCGACCGAGTGGCCAAATGGGCCATAGATTTGGCCCCTTACACCATCTACTACCAGTCTCGCACCGCCATCAAGTCACAGGCGCTGGCCGACTTCCTCGTCGACTGGGCCGAGACGCGGTACC
Source organism: Triticum dicoccoides (assembly GCF_002162155.2). Classification (NCBI taxonomy): domain Eukaryota; kingdom Viridiplantae; phylum Streptophyta; class Magnoliopsida; order Poales; family Poaceae; genus Triticum; species Triticum dicoccoides. Next base: position 541,932,984 of record NC_041392.1, on the reverse strand, counting down.
TGCCACCGGCGCCGGACTCCATCCATTGGTGGATGCACTTTGATGGTTCCAAGATGCGCACCGGTTTGGGAGCCGGCATCGTCCTCACCTCTCCCAAAGGCGACAAGCTCAGATATGTGCTGCAAATCCATTTTGCCGCCTCCAACAACGTCGCTGAATACGAGACACTCAGTCACGGGCTCCAGCTTGCCAAAGAGCTCGGTATTCACCGGATCCTATGCTATGGTGACTCTGACTTGGTGGTCCAGCAGTCGTTAGGTGACTGGGACGCCAAGGATGCAAACATGGAGAGCTACCTCTTCCTCGTACAGCAACTCAATGGATATTTTGAAGGGTCAAGTTTCTCCATGTGCCAAGAAACGACAACGAGCAAGCAGACGCGTTGGCACGAATCGGCTCCACCCATCAAGCAATACCGACCGGCGTCGCCCTACAACGCCTCCTCAAGTCGTCTGTGAAGCCATCGCCAGAATCGGATTCTATCTTCATGTCGGCTCCTCCTGAAGCAGTCGGATCCGACTTGAGAGCTCCAGCAGCCGGCACGGGAATTCTGGCAGGTGGCCCGGGGGCCATGGCAGTCGCACCCGGCCCGGGGACTTCAGAACCCGGCCCGGGGACTGCAGTGGCCAGCCCAGAGACTTCAAAGACCGGCCCGGGGACTGCGGCAGCCGGCCCGGGGACTTCATCGACCCAGCAAGCCGCAGCCGACTCCAACCCGCTGCCTCCCGGCCCAACCGCTCTCGTCCAAGTTGCAGTCCTGGCAGTCGAAGAAATCATAGCACCTTCATGGGCCCAGCCCATCCTTAACTTCCTGGTAAACAAAGGGTTGTCGACTGATGAGATCTCGTCCAGGCAAGTGCAATGCCGAGCAGCAGCATACACCATAGTCAACACAGAGCTTGTGAGGCGCAGTGTCACCGGTGTCTACCAGCGCTGCGTTGAGCTGGAGCAAGGCCAAGCAATCCTCAAAGACATCCATCACGGCGAATGTGGCCACCATGCGGCTTCAAGAGCACTTGTCGCCAAAGCTTTCCGCCATGGTTTTTTCTGGCCGACTGCTCTAGAAGACACCAAAGACCTGGTCCAGAAATGCAAAGGGTGCCAGAAGTTCCGTTCTAAGCCAAATCAGCCGGCTTCTGCACTCAAGACTATTCCCATTGCCTAGCCCTTTGCTGTCTGGGGCCTGGATATGGTGGGACCATTCAAAACAGCGTGAGGTAGCATGACTCATCTACTTGTTGCGGTGGACAAGTTCACCAAGTGGATAGAAGCAAAACCAATCAAGAAGCTGAATGGTCTGACAGCTGTGACTTTCATCTCCGACATCACCGTCCGGTATGGCATACCACACAGCATCATCACCGACAATGGCACAAACTTTGCCAAAGGCGCCTTGGCCCGTTTCTGCGCGACGCGGGGCATCCAAATGGACTTAGCATCCGTTGCCCATCCGCAGTCAAATGGCCAAGTGGAGCAAGCAAACGGCCTCATTTTGTCCGGCATCAAGCCCCGACAGGTCGAGCCTCTGGAGCATTCGGCCGGCTGCTGGCTCAACGAGCTGTCAGCCGTCCTCTGGAGCCTGCGCACAACTCCGAACAAGTCAACCGGCTTCACGCCTTTCTTCCTCGTCTACGGTGCCGAAGCCGTCATCCCAACGGACATAGAATTCGACTCCCCTCGAGTCACCATGTACACTGAAGAGGAGGCAGAAGAAGCACGTCAAGACGGCGTCGATCTGCTGGAAGAGGGCCGGCTGTTGGCACTCAGCCGGTCCAGCATCTACCAGCAGATCCTGCGCCGATACTACAACCGGAAGGTCAAGCCGAGATCTTTCCAAGAAGGAGACCTTGTGCTCCGGCTGATCCAGCGAACAGCCGGCCAGCACAAGCTCTCAGCGCCTTGGGAAGGCACCTTCATCATCAGCAAAGTGTTGGGCAACGACTCCTACTACCTGATCGACGCTCAGAAGCCTCGAGCGTGCAAGAGGGATGACTACGGCAAGGAGATGGAGCAGCAATGGAATGCAAATCTCCTCCGAAGATTTTACAATTGATGCAGTATGTACCACGCTACCTTTTGTATTAAAGTACGAAGACTCTGGGTCCCCCGAAAAGAGCTCGGGGACTACCCTCTTTTATCTATATGATAAGAATTATGCTTATGAGTATGTCATTTTCTTTATGCCGCTTGGCACCGGGTCCGACTAGTCAGCCCAGGGACTTGCCGCCTTGTACTATGAAATGCTTCCTGCAGCCGGACAAGTAATGTGTTGGCACTTAAGTCGTCTCCTGCCAGAAGCCGCAGCTTGCAGAGTGACTGTCTGGTGGGCAGGAGCAAGGCAGAAAGGGTGTCCACATGAAAAATGGCTAAGGACACAAAGCACGTGCATAGTTTTAGCCGGCTTCCCGCCTTCTACGACCGACTGTTGAGCAGCCGGCCTGCCAGCTTCTACTTAACTTGCTAGAATGTTCTAAAAATAGCTAAGTACTTGCCTTCCCGGAAGTAGCTAAGTACTTGACCCAGCCATAATCCGCAGAGCGGCTGTTCGGCTGGCAAGACGGCAACCAAGGGAAGGCGGCAAAGGAAAAAGCCAAAGAGCAGCAAGCAAGAAAAGATAGAACTCGGAAAAATATTTACATAACAAAGGCCCTTGGCCAATCTTCAAAAGACAAGTTTAAGATACACCCCGCGGGTGGAATTGTCCGAAATTAACAAGTTCGTCGAGACTGATAGACAGGTAAAGCAAAAGATAAACTGGTGGCCTAGGAAGCGGCAGACGGGTTCGATGGATCGGAGGAATCGGCGGTGCCAGTTGGTGGAGTGGCCGGCTGGTCAGTCTCCGCTTGGTCACCTCCAGCGGTAGCCGGCTCGGTTGGGCATGGCTCGTTGCTGGAGGCGCGGTCGAGCTGGGGCTGGCCATCCGCTCCGACCTCTGGCGCTTCCTCTTCACCTTCCTCCTCCGCCTCACCTTCTTCCTCACCGCTGGAGTCAATCACCTCCGCCGAGTCCTCGCCGTCTTCCGGGTTCAGCCCGAACCATTCTGGTGGTGCCTCGGTGCCATTCTCAACCCGCTCCGGGATGAAGACGCTGGTGTCGGTGTATTCAGCGATTGACGCCGCACGCTTGATGATGTCATCTTCCATGACCGCCAATTCCTCCTGAGCCTCCAACCGGAATGTGGCTAGCTGGGCTAGACTCAGCCCAGGGTACCACGCCTTGACGAACTCCAAGGCCCGGTGCGCTCCAGCCCAGGCTGAGGAGCCCTTCCAGGCCTCAAGACGGCTGGCCTCCACCTCCAGCCAGTCGGTAGTCCGACTGGGAGTGCACGGTGCTGGCATGTGAGGCCCTAGGGCGGCAATCGCCTGGGCGCCGACATGCTGAAGCCGACGCAGCATCCGGTGAGCCGGACGAAGACGGGCCTCGATGCTCAGGATCTGCTCGTTAAGGGTTCGGGGTGCGTCAGCAGCAATCTGCGCATCGTCCGCCCTCCGTCCTTCACGATCAGCTTCAATGGCCTGGTTGGCGGCGTCCGAGTGACCAGGGAAGAAGTCTGCCAAGACAGATAGCAAAGAGCCAAAGGTAAAGACGAGAAGCCGACTCGACCAACAGCCGGCATCTCAAAGAAGGAAAAAGAGGGAAGCTCACCATCGACTATGTCCTTGATCTCGTGAAAGCCAGAAGTCAGCATCGCCTCCTTGTCAGTCTAGGCGGAGCGTTCGATCACAGACTCAACAAGGAGGCTGGTCTCCTTGTCCTCCATCTCCTTCTGGGCCTTCTTGAGGAGCTCCTTCTGTTCCGCCAGTTGCGCGACAAGCCGGTCACACTCTTCAGCCAGCTTGTTGCGTCTTCCTCCTTAGCGTGCAGCACAGTGTTGGCTTCGCCCAGCTGCTGCTACAAGGTGGCACTGGCCTCTGCGGAAGAAAATAAGAAAGCAAGGCGTCAGTTGCCAACAAAGAAGAATAGTCGCCGGGGAGATCCGGCCCGACTGCTCAGCAGTCGGCCAGAATATTGGGGACTACAGCCCGCGGGTGCGCCAGCGCGCCCCCGCGGAGAAAGGAGTCATCAACAGAAAGAAGAATAGTCGTTGGGGAGATCCGGCCCGACTGCTCAGCAGTCGGCCCGAATCTCGGGGACTACAGCCCGCAGGTGTGCCAGCGCGCCCCGCAGAAAGGGAAGAAGACTTACTCCGGCACTCCGACAAGTCTGCAGCACGTTGATCCAACTCCAGGACCTTGGAGTTGTAGGCGACAACGCGAAGGTTATGATAATCCTACAGCAAGGATATCAGCACTTAGAGCCTGCTAATTAAAGTTCCGAGCCGCCTGCTCAGCAGCCAGCCCGGAACTTGGGGACTACACCCAGTGGGTGCACTGGCGCGCCCCCACAAAGCAATACAAGAGTTAAAAACAAAAAAGCAAGAAGTATACCCGGATGGCCTCTCGCGATGCCAGATACGCCTTGTTGCAGTTCAAGATGGCGTCAGCTTTGGCGCGGAGTTTGGTTTGAACATCTAGCATCGCCTTGTTCAGAGGGCCTGTCCCGCCGACCCGCACCCACCCAGTGGGCGCGGCGCTGGTCGCCTCGGTGTCCAGGATCGAGGAGCTCGCGGCACCAATCTCCAACGGGCGTGGCACCGAGGCCGCCTTCGCAAGTCGGCGACGTGTCGGTGTGCCGACCTCAAGAGTCAGGCCCGTCGCCACCTCGTTTGAAGTTGGCGGCACCGGTGGGTCTGCCGCTGCTCGCCTTGTGAGCTCCCGGACGACGGCGGCGGAGGCATAATCACATCCGGCATAGCGACGTCGCTGCCATCCCTCTCCATGACCGGGTGCTCGTCACCGGCCTCCCCAGTCTGCACCACGAACTCCGGAGCTGGCGGCACGGAGTTCAGGGAAGTGATGAAAATCGCCGACTAGCGTTGCGCGGCTTATTCAGCCTGCTTCTTCACCGCGTCGGAGGCCTCCGCCTTCTCTGCTCCGCCTTCTCTAGGCGGGCGGCTTCCGCCTCCTTGCGCGCTTCCCGCGCGTTCCGCTCCCTCGCCTCCCGGAGGTCGACGGCCGGATCGATCCGCCGAGTGGTGGCGGAGGTCTCTGCCAACCCCACGACGGAGGTGGCGGCCAATTTCGAGAGAGAGAGAGAGAGCGCGGCCCTAGATCAAGGGAAACAAAGTGAAGAAACTCAAACAAGATCAACAAGAAAAAATGAAGGTGCGAGATAAAGGCAGTACTTACGCGGAAACCAGTTGCGGCTTCTTCACCTCCTTGCAGAAACAGATGGCCTTCACGGCTGCTTCGTCCCGCTTGGTCACCGTGGCTGAGCCCTTGGGTTTTTTCGGCCAACTGTCGAACAAGCTCGGCGCGGCCTGGCGTTTCTTCGCGCCGCCTTGGGCATCCAGCACGGCGGACAAGCTCGCACCCGGCTGGCCGACTCCTGGCTGGTGGCGCAGGGAGACTTCCCACGCGTCGTCATCAGGCCAGTCCTTGAGGCTGGCTCCGAGCCTCAAACCGCCTGTTTCGCCGCCTCCTCCCTCGGTGTCGTCCTCGAAGGCCGCCGCCCCCAAGTCGGGGTCATCGACATCGCTCTCCGCTTGGTCGGGGAGGAATTGGCGCTCCGGCCCTGCGGCGCCGGCTGCCGGCTGGAGGAGGGGGCTCTGCTCAAAAGCCGATTGGTCAGATTAGGCAGGCCGGACTCAGGAACAAAGAGACAAAGAAAAAAGAAAAACAACTTACACTAGGCGGGGGATTGGCGCGTGAGTACGGCTCCTTGCCAAACCGCCACTCCTTCGTGAGCTCGCAGTTTGCAAGATAGTTCACCATGAGAGCTACCTCTACATGAGGTATCTCCTTGGTGCACAGCCGACTCAGGTCCCGATGTCCGCTCATCTGGCAGATCATGTGAGGGCGGATCTGAAGTGGGAGCACTCGGCGCGCCATGAAGGCGGACAGCAAATCAGGCCCGGTCAGGCCCTCCGTCTGTGTCAACACGCAGAGCCGCATGATGGCGGCGGCTCCAGAAGGCGACAGCGTCCTGGCCTGGTACGACTAGTTGGGCCACCTTCCCGCTGGCGGGCCAGCTTCATAAGCCGACAAGTTGACCCAGTCGCCCTCTGTGGAGATGCTCTTCATGTAGAAGTACGACCGCTGCCACATCTTCATTGACTTGATCAGCGTGATGGGAGGAAACGGATTGTCGGCCACCGACCTCTGCACCATGATGAACGCGCCGCATTGGGCCGGCACGCCGGCGACGAGGGTGCCGAGCTTGATGTAGAAGAACTCCCCCCAAAGCTCAATGGTGGGGAGGATGCCGAGGAAGCTTTCACACAAGGTGACGAAGGCGGACAGCAGCACCACCGTGTTTGGGGTGAGGTGGTGCTGCTGGAGGAAATATGCCCTAGAGGCAATAATAAAGTTATTATTTATTTCCTTATATATCATGATAAAAGTTTATTATTCATGCTAGAATTGTATTAACCGGAAACATAATACATGTGTGAATACATAGACAAACAGAGTGTCACTAGTATGCCTCTACTAGACTAGCTTGTTAATCAAAGATGGTTATGTTTCCTAACCATGGACAAAGAGTTGTCATTTGATTAACATGATCACATCATTAGATGAATGATCTGATTCACATGACCCATTCCATTAGCTTAGCACCCGATCGTTTAGTATGTTGCTATTGCTTTCTTCATGACTTATACATGTTCCTATGACTATGAGATTATGCAACTCCAGTTTGCCGGAGGAACACTTTGTGTGCTACCAAACGTCACAACGTAACTGGGTGATTATAAAGGAGCTCTACAGGTGTCTCCAAAGGTACATGTTGTGTTGGCGTATTTCGAGATTAGGATTTGTCACTCTGATTGTCGGAGAGGTACCTCTGGGCCCTCTCGGTAATGCACATCACATAAGCCTTGCAAGCATTGCAACTAATGAGTTAGTTGTGAGATGATGTATTACGGAACAAGTAAAGAGACTTGCCGGTAACGAGATTGAACTAGGTATTGAGATACCGACGATTGAATCTCGGGCAAGTAACATACCGATGACAAAGGGAACAACGTATGTTGTTATGCGGTCTGACCGATAAAGATCTTCGTAGAATATGTAGGAGCCAATATGAGCATCCAGGTTCCGCTATTGGTTATTGATCGGAGACGTGTCTCGGTCATGTCTACATTGTTCTCGAACCCGTAGGGTCCGCACGCTTAAGGTTTCGATGATAGTTGTATTATGAGTTTATGAGTTTTGATGTACCGAAGCTAGTTCGGAGTCCCGGATGTGATCACGGACATGACGAGGAGTCTCGAAATGGTCGAGACATAAAGATTGATATATTGGACGGCTATATTCGGACACTGGAAGTGTTCCGGGTGATTTCGGAGAAAACCGGAGAGCCGGAGGGTCACCGGAACCCTACCGGGAGTAGTAATGGGCCATATGGGCCTTAGTGGAGAGAGAGAAGGGCGCCAGGGTGGGCCTCGCGCCTCCTCCCCCCTTGGTCCAAATTGGACTAGGAGAGGGGGGGCGGCGCTCCCCTTTCCTTCTCCCTCCCCACTTCTTTCCCCCTCCTAGTAGGAGTCCTACTCCTACTAGGAGGAGGACTCCTCCTGGCGCGCCTATAGGGGCCGACCGGCCTCCTCCCCTTGCTCCTTTATATACAGGGGCAGGGGGCACCCCTAGACACAAGTTGATCCACATGATTATATTCTTAGCCGTGTGCGGTGCCCCCTTCCACCATAGTCCTCGATAATATTGTAGCGGTGCTTAGGCGAAGCCCTGCGACGGTAGTGCATCAAGATCATCACCACACCGTCGTGCTGATGGAACTCTTCCCCGACACTTTGCTGGATCGGAGTCCGGGGATCGTCATCGAGCTGAACATGTGCTGGAACTCGGAGGTGCCGTAGTTTCGGTGCTTGATCGGTCGGGTCGTGGAGACGTACGACTACATCAACCAAACGCTTCCGTTGTCGATCTACAAGGGTACGTAGATCACACTCTCCCCTCTCGTTGCTATGCATCACCATGATCTTGCGTGTGCGTAGGAATTTTTTTGAAATTACTACGTAACCCAACAGTGGCATCCGAGCCTAGGTTTTATATGTTGATGTTATATGCACGAGTAGAACACAAGTGAGTTGTGGGCGATATAAGTCATACTGCTTACCAGCATGTCATACTTTGGTTCGGCAGTATTGTTGGACGAAGCGGCCCGGACCGTCATTACGCGTACACTTACGCGAGACCGGTTCTCCCGATGTGCTTTGCACATAGGTGGCTTGCGGGTGACAGTTTCTCCAACTTTAGTTGAACCGAGTGTGGCTACGCCCGGTCCTTGCGAAGGTTAAAACAGCACCAACTTGACAAACTATCGTTGTGGTTTTGATGCGTAGGTAAGATTGGTTCTTGCTTAAGCCCGTAGCAGCCACGTAAAACTTGCAACAACAAAGTAGAGGACGTCTAACTTGTTTTTGCAGGTCATGTTGTGATGTGATATGGTCAAGACATGATGCTAAATTTTATTGTATGAGATGATCATGTTTCGTAACCGAGTTATTGGCAACCGGCAGGAGCCATATGGTTGTCGCTTTATTGTATGCAATGCAATTGCGCTGTAATGCTTTACTTTATCACTAAGCGGTAGCGATAGTCGTAGAAGCATAAGTTTGGCGAGATGACAACGATGCTACGATGGAGATCAAGGTGTTGCGCCGGTGACGATGGTGATCACGACGGTGCTTCAAGGATGGAGATCACAAGCACAAGATGATGATGGCCGTATCATATCACTTATATTGATTGCATGTGTTGTTTATCTTTTATGCATCTTATCTTGCTTTGATTGACGGTAGCATTATAAGATGATCTCTCACTAAATTTCAAGATAAAAGTGTTCTCCCTGAGTATGCACTGTTGCCAAAGTTCGTCGTGCCCAGACACCACGTGATGATCGGGTGTGATAAGCTCTACGTCCATCTACAACGGGTGCAAGCCAGTTTTACACACGCAGAATACTCAGGTTAAACTTGACGAGCCTAGCATATGCAGATATGGCCTCGGAACACTGAGATTGAAAGATCGAGCATGAATCATATAGTAGATATGATCAACATAGCGATGTTCACCATTGAAAACTACTCCATTTCACGTGATGATCGGTTATGGTTTAGTTGATTTGGATCACGTGATAACTTAGATGATTAGAGGGATGTCTATCTAAGTGGGAGTTCTTGAGTAATATGATTAATTGAACTTGAATTTATCATGAACTTAGTCCCTGATAGTATCTTGCTTGTTTATGTTAATTGTAGATAAATGGCCCGTGTTGTTGTTCCGTTAAATTTTAATGCGTTCCTTGAGATAGCAAAGTTGAAAGATGATGGTAGCAATTACACGGACTGGGTCCGTAACTTGAGGATTATCCTCATTGCTGCACAGAAGAATTACGTCCTGGAAGCACCACTAGGTGCCAGGCCTGCTGCTGGAGCAACACCAGATGTTATGAATGTCTGGCAGAGCAAAGCTGATGACTACTCGATAGTTCAGTGTGCCATGCTTTACGGCTTAGAATCGGGACTTCAGCGATGTTTTGAACATCATGGAGCATATGAGATGCTCCAGGAGTTGAAGTTATAATTTCAAGCAAATGCCCGGATTGAGAGATATGAAGTCTCCAATAAGTTCTATAGTTGCAAGATGGAGGAGAACAGTTCTGTCAGTGAGCATATACTCAAAATGTCTGGCTATAATAATCACTTGATTCAGATGGGAGTTAATCTTCCAGATGAGCGTCATTGACAGAATTCTCCAATCACTGCCACCAAGCTACAAGAGCTTTGTGATGAACTATAATATGCAAGGGATGAATAAGACTATTCCCGAGCTCTTCGCAATGCTGAAAGCTGCGGAGGTAGAAATCAAGAAGGAGCATCAAGTGTTGATGGTCAACAAGACCACTAGTTTCAAGAAAAAGGGCAAAGGGAAGAAGAAGGGGAACTTCAAGAAGAAAAGCAAGCAAGTTGCTGATCTGGAGAAGAAACCCAAGTCTGGACCTAAGCCTGAAACTGAGTGCTTCTACTTCAAGCAGACTGGTCACTGGAAGCGGAACTACCCCAAGTATTTGGCGGATAAGAAGGATGGCAAGGTGAACAAAGGTATATGTGATATACATGTTATTGATGTGTACCTTACTAGAGCTCGTAGTAGCACCTGGGTATTTGATACTGGTTCTGTTGCTAATATTTGCAACTCGAAACAGGGACTACGGATTAAGCGAACACTGGCAAAGGACGAGGTGACGATGCACGTGGGAAATGGTTCTAAAGTCGATGTGATCGCGGTCGGCATGCTACCTCTACATCTACCTTCGGGATTAGTATTAGACCTAAATAATTGTTATTTGATGCCAGTGTTGAGCATGAACATTATATCTGGATCTTGTTTAATGCGAGACGGTTATTCATTTAAATCAGAGAATAATGGTTGTTCTATTTATATGAGTAATATCTTTTATGGTCATGCACCTTTGAAGAGTGGTCTATTTTTGATGAATCTCGATAGTAGTAACACACATATTCATAATGTTGAAGCCAAAAGATGCAGAGTTGATAATGATAGTGCAACTTATTTGTGGCATTGCCGTTTAGGTCATATCGGTGTAAAGCGCATGAAGAAACTCCATACCGATGGACTTTTGGAACCTCTTGATTATGAATCACTTGGTACTTGCGAACCGTGCCTTATGGGCAAGATGACTAAAACACCATTCTCCGGTACAATGGAGAGAGCAACAGATTTGTTGGAAATCATACATACAGATGTATGTCGTCCGATGAATGTTGAGGCTCGTGGCGGATATCGTTATTTTCTCACCTTCACAGATGATTTAAGCAGATATGGGTATATCTACTTAATGAAGCATAAGTCTGAAACATTTGAAAAGTTCAAAGAATTTCAGAGTGAAGTTGAAAATCATCGTAACAAGAAAATAAAGTTTCTGCGATCTGATCGTGGAGGAGAATATTTGAGTTACGAGTTTGGTCTACATCTGAAACAATGCAGAATAGTTTTGCAACTCACGCCACCCGAAACACCTCAGCGTAATGGTGTGTCCGAACATCGTAATCGTACTTTACTTGATATGGTGCGATCTATGATGTCCCTTACAAATTTACCGCTATCATTTTGGGGTTATGCTTTAGAGACGGCCGCATTCACGTTAAATAGGGCACCATCAAAATCCGTTGAGACGACACCTTATGAACTATGGTTTGGCAAGAAACCAAAGTTGTCGTTTCTTAAAGTTTGGGGCCGCGATGCTTATGTGAAAAAGCTTCAACCTGATAAGCTCGAACCCAAATCGGAGAAATGTTTCTTCATAGGATACCCAAAGGAGACTGTTGGGTACACCTTCTATCACAGATCCGAAGGCAAGACATTCGTTGCTAAGAATGGATCCTTTCTAGAGAAGGAGTTTCTCTCGAAAGAAGTGAGTGGGAGGAAAGTAGAACTTGACGAGGTAACTGTACCTGCTCCCTTATTGGAAAGTAGTACATCACAGAAACCTGTTTCTGCCACACCTACACCAATTAGTGGGGAAGCTAATGATAATGATCATGAAACTTCAGAACAAGATACTACTGAACCTCGTAGATCAACCAGAGTAAGATCCGCGCCAGAGTGGTACGGTAATCCTGTTCTGGAAGTCATGCTACTAGATCATGATGAACCTACAAACTATGAAGAAGCGATGGTGAGCCTAGATTCCGAAAAATGGCTTGAAGCCATGAAATCTGAGATGGGATCCATGTATGAGAACAAAGTATGGACTTTGGTTGACTTGGCCGATGATCGGCAAGCAATTGAGAATAAATGGATCTTCAAGAAGAAGACTGACGCTGACGATAATATTACTGTCTACAAAGCTCGACTTGTCGCAAAAGGTTTTCGACAAGTTCAAGGGGTTGACTATGATGAGACCTTCTCACCCGTAGCGATGCTTAAGTCTGTCCGAATCATGTTAGCAATTGCCGCATTTTATGATTATAAAATTTGGCAGATGGATGTCAAAACTGCATTCCTGAATGGATTTCTGGAAGAAGAGTTGTATATGATGCAACCGGAAGGTTTTGTCGATCCAAAGGGAGCTAACAAAGTGTGCAAGCTCCAGCAATCCATTTATGGACTGGTGCAAGCTTCACGGAGTTGGAATAAATGCTTTGATAGTGTGATCAAAGCATTTGGTTTTATACAGACCTTTGGAGAAGCCTGTATTTACAAGAAAGTGAGTGGGAGCTCTGTAGCATTTCTGATATTATATGTGGATGACATATTACTGATTGGAAACGATATAGAATTTCTGGATAGCATAAAGGGATACTTGAATAAGAGTTTTTCAATGAAAGACCTCGGTGAAGCTGCTTACATATTAGGCATAAAGATCTATAGAGATAAATCAAGACGCTTAATTGGACTTTCACAAAGCACATACCTTGACAAGATTTTGAAGAAGTTCAAAATGGATCAAGCAAAGAAAGGGTTCTTGCCTGTGTTACAAGGTGTGAAGTTGAGTCAGACTCAATGCCCGACCACTACAGAAGATAGAGAGAAAATGAAAGATGTTCCCTATGCGTCAGCCATAGGCTCTATCATGTATGCAATGCTGTGTACGAGACCTGATGTGTGCCTTGCTATAAGTCTAGCAGGGAGGTACCAAAGTAATCCAGGAGTGGATCACTGGACAGCGGTCAAGAACATCCTGAAGTACCTGAAAAGGACTAAGGATATGTTTCTCGTATATGGAGGTGACAAAGAGCTCATCGTAAACGGTTACGTTGATGCAAGCTTTGACACTGATCCGGACGATTCTAAATCGCAAACCGGATACATGTTTACATTAAACGGTGGAGCTGTCAGTTGGTGCAGTTCTAAACAGAGCGTCGTGGCGGGATTTACGTGTGAAGCGGAATACATAGCTACTTCGAAAGCAGCGAATGAAGGAGTCTGGATGAAGGACTTCATATCCGATCTAGGTGTCATACCTAGTGCATCGGGTCCAATGAAAATCTTTTGTGACAATACTGGTGCAATTGCCTTGGCAAAGGAATCCAGATTTCACAAAAGAACCAAACACATCAAGAGACGCTTCAATTCCATCCGGGATCTAGTCCAGGTGGGAGACATAGAGATTTGCAAGATACATACGGATCTGAATGTAGCAGACCTGTTGACTAAGCCTCTTCCACGAGCAAAACATGATCAGCACCAAGGCTCCATGGGTGTTAGAATCATTACTGTGTAATCTAGATTATTGACTCTAGTGCAAGTGGGAGACCGAAGGAAATATGCCCTAGAGGCAATAATAAAGTTATTATTTATTTCCTTATATATCATGATAAAAGTTTATTATTCATGCTAGAATTGTATTAACCGGAAACATAATACATGTGTGAATACATAGACAAACAGAGTGTCACTAGTATGCCTCTACTAGACTAGCTTGTTAATCAAAGATGGTTATGTTTCCTAACCATGGACAAAGAGTTGTCATTTGATTAATAGGATAACATCATTAGATGAATGATCTTATTGACATGACCCATTCCATTAGCTTAGCACCCGATCGTTTAGTATGTTGCTATTGCTTTCTTCATGACTTATACATGTTCCTATGACTATGAGATTATGCAACTCCCGTTTGCCGGAGGAACACTTTGTGTGCTACCAAACGTCACAACGTAACTGGGTGATTATAAAGGAGCTCTACAGGTGTCTCCAAAGGTACATGTTGGGTTGGCGTATTTCGAGATTAGGATTTGTCACTCCGATTGTCGGAGAGGTATCTCTGGGCCCTCTTGGTAATGCACATCACATAAGCCTTGCAAGCATTGCAACTAATGAGTTAGTTGTGAGATGATGTATTACGGAACGAGTAAAGAGACTTGCCGGTAACGAGATTGAACTAGGTATTGAGATACCGATGATCGAATCTCGGGCAAGTAACATACCGATGACAAAGGGAACAACGCATGTTGTTATGCGGTCTGACCGATAAAGATCTTCGTAGAATATGTAGGAGCCAATATGAGCATCCAGGTTCCGCTATTGGCTATTGACCGGAGACGTGTCTCGGTCATGTCTACATTGTTCTCGAACCCGTAGGGTCCGCACGCTTAAGGTTTCGATGACAGTTGTATTATGAGTTTATGAGTTTTGATGTATCGAAGCTAGTTCGGAGTCCTGGATGTGATCACGGACATGACGATGAGTCTCGAAATGGTCGAGACATAAAGATTGATATATTGGACGGCTATATTCGGACACCGGAAGTGTTCTGGGTGATTTCAGAGAAAACCGGAGAGCCGGAGGGTCACCGGAACCCTACCGGGAGTAGTAATGGGCCATATGGGCCTTAGTGGAGAGAGAGAAGGGTGCCAGGGTGGGCCGTGCGCCTCCTCCCCCCCTGGTCCGAATTGGACTAGGAGAGGGGGGGCGGCGCCCCCCTTTCCTTCTCCCTCCCCACTTCTTTCCCCCTCCTAGTAGGAGTCCTACTCCTACTAGGAGGAGGACTCCTCCTGGCGCGCCTATAGGGGCCGGCCGGCCTCCTCCCCTTGCTCCTTTATATACGGGGGCAGGGGGCACCCCTAGACACAAGTTGATCCACGTGATTATATCCTTAGCCGTGTGCGGTGCCCCCTTCCACCATAGTCCTCGATAATATTGTAGCGGTGCTTAGGCGAAGCCCTGCGACGGTAGTGCATCAAGATCGTCACCATGCCGTCGTGCTGACAGAACTCTTCCCCGACACTTTGCTAGATCGGAGTTCGGGGATCGTCATCGAGCTGAACGTGTGCTAGAACTTGTAGGTGCCGTAGTTTCGGTGCTTGATCGGTCGGGCCATGGAGACGTACGACTACATCAACCAAACGCTTCCGTTGTCGACCTACAAGGGTACGTAGATCACACTCTCCCCTCTCGTTGCTATGCATCACCATGATCTTGCGTGTGCGTAGGAATTTTTTTGAAATTACTACGTAACCCAACAGCGGCTGGAGACCGTAGAAAATTCGAGGAAGGACCGGAAGAAGCTGCTCGCCGGGAAGCCAAGGCCGCACAAGCAGTGCGAGCGGAAGACGACCCGCTCGCCCTCCTCCGGCGCCGGCGGGATCTCCCCCCTCAGCGTGAGGCAGACCCTCACGTGGTCCTTGCCGAGCAGCCGCCGCGTCAGGCTGAGGAATTCAACGTGGTCGTCGTGAACTTCGGAGCCGTCCCATGCTCCGGAGCGCGCCGTGGGGGCGTGGGGGTGGAAGATGAGCTCATCGGGAACGAACCACCGCAGCGCTCAGCGTAGCTTGGAGGTGCAACTACGAGAGGAAGAAGAACGAGGAAAGAGTGGGGAGGAGGGATGCGCGTGCTCCGCCGCTCCCCCTACTTATAGGCCTATGGGCTGCGAAGCCGAGGGGGCGATCATGGGATTTTGTGATGGCCTAGCTTATTAGGGGTGATAGACTACTCATATCTATAAGGAATTCCTTCTTTTTCGGGAGCCCATTCGAGCAGAACTCCAAAGTTAAGCATGCTCAGCTTGGAGTAGTGTCAGGATGGGTGACCGACCGGGAAGTTGCTCCTGGGTGCGCGCGAGTGAGGAGAAAGTGCGCAGAAAAGACTAGCATTGATCTGTGGGGCCAGTCTAGATCCCGCCAGGAGTAACAACCACCGGCGAGTGTGTCCGGGGCGTTACAAGTTGGTATCAGAGCCGACCCTCGTGGTTACACGGATGGTTGCGGATAGGTGCGTGGTCATGTTGTTCATGATGTTTGTGACCTATCGTGGCACATGACATGGCACATGTACTGGATTGGAAGCACAGATGTATGTGCCAAGAGGGAACGTTCCTGTGGCCCGACAAGGACGTCGGTTCCTCTGAGTGGGGGTGTATGTGATCGCCTGGCTTATTAGGGATGATAGACTACTCATATCAGTAAGGAATTCCGTCTTTTTCGGGAGCCCATTCGGGCAGAACTCTAAAGTTAAGCGTGCTCAGCTTGGAGTAGTGTCAGGACGGGTGACCGACCGGGAAGTTGCTCCCGGTGCGCACGAGTGAGGACAAAGTGCGCAGAAAAGACTAGTATTGATCTGTGGGGCCAGTCTAGATCCCGCCAGGAGTAACGACCACCGGCGGGTGTGTCCGGGGCATTATAGATTTACCGCGCCCACGACCCCACGCCCCGTGTTTATCGCGTGAGTTACTGCGCGCAGTAACTCCGTAGGAAACTCAACCCCCCACCTCGGCCGCATAGGATCCGCTCGCGTGCCGAGGCATGGTAGTGGCGGGCCCCGCCAGCAGGCACGTCCCATCGCGAGTGTGGGTTGGCAGACTGGCCCTGCCGCTCGTCTCCACGTGACAGGCCCATAACGGGCGGCGTCCTGGAGGCTTACCTAGCACGCCACTTGGATCCTGCCGAAGCGTTCGAATTTTTGGATGAGTTAGATTGGGCGAGTCCGACTCCTACCAGTCAGCCCGGCAGAAGTCGGACGAGGCTCCACCTCAAGCACTCGGAGAAAGAAATTGTTGAGGCTCCTCGGCTAATCAACCGCGGCACCTCACCAGCTTCGGGGACTACTGTCGGAGTAATGGGCCACGGGTAGGCCAACCCGAAGCCCAGAACCTTTCAAGACATCGGGGCTAGTTGCGCCCCTCAAGGCGCCAAGATGAAGTGTCGCCTTCTGGAGGCCGGCTGGAGGAATAGCCGGCTGCCCGTAGACGGCCGAGTCCCAGAGGCGACGTCAAGACAAGCCGACTCCTAGCTGGCGGCTTCTAGAGAAGCCGGTCCGTAGCAGTCGGCCTGTGGCGCCAACGAAGCCTGCGCCCTCGTCAAGAAGGACAAGACAGAGAATGTCTACAGTGTAGCCCATCCCCCCCCCCTCGCGAGATCCAGGGACAGGCGTGGCCATAGTGCACCGTACCAGCGGAGATCTCCGCCGGGCGCGGCACTGTTTCCATGCCATCCCTGACATCACCACAAGCAGGTGGAGTCCTGCTACCACGATGACCTGTCAGTACGGCCGAAGGACGACGGGCCCCACCAATCAGCGAGAGCCTGGAACATGGCAAGAGCCCCACCAGTCACACCCGATGGAGCCTGTCAGTCGGCCCGCCCTTTCCTCGGGACCCACGCGCCATTAACCAGACGAGACACGGAGTGGCTACAGTAATCGCCCACCAGGCGGCGGAGTTGTAGCCACGATCCCCTGACCAAGCCTGGGTCATTAGAGTCACGGCTACAACGATCAGCAGCCGACAAGACCCGAAAGCGGCGGGGGCGGCCTGTCGGCCCCGTACCTGATAACCCACAAGTATAGGGGATCGCAACAGTTTTCGAGGGTAGAGTATTCAACCCAAATTTATTGATTCGACACAAGGGGAGCCAAAGAATATTCTCAAGTATTAGCAGCTGAGTTGTCAATTCAACCAACCTGGAAACTTAATATCTGCAACAAAGTGTTTAGTAGCAAAGTAATATGATAGTGGTGATAATGGTAGCAAAAGGTAACAGTAGTAAAAGTAATGTTTTTGGTATTTTGTAGTGATGATAGCGATAGCAACGGAAAAGTAAATAAGCGAAGAACAATATATGGAAAGCTCGTAGGCAATGGATCGGTGATGGAGAATTCTGCCGGATGTGGTTCATCATGTAACAGTCATAACCTAGGGTGACATAGAACTAGCTCTAGTTCATTGATATAATGTAGGCATGTATTCCAAACATAGTCATACGTGCTTATGGAAAAGAACTTGCATGGCATCTTTTATCCTACCCTCCTGTGGCAGCGGGGTCCTTACGGAAACTAAGGGGTATTAAGGCCTCCTTTTAATAGAGAACCAGAACAAAGCATTAACACATAGTGAATACATGAACTCCTCAAACTACGGTCATCATCGGTAAGTATCCCGATTATTGTCACTTCGGGGTTAACAGATCATAACACATAATAGGTGACTATAGACTTGCAAGTTAGGATCAAGAACACTCATATATTGATGAAAACATAATAGGTTCAGATCTGAAATCATGGCACTCGGGCCCTAGTGACAAGCATTAAGCATAGCAAAGTCATAGCAACATCAATCTCAGAACATAGTGGACACTAGGGATCAAACCCTAACAAAACTAACTCGATTACATGATAGATCCCATCCAACCCATCACCATCCAGCAAGCCTACGATGGAATTACTCACGCACGGCGGTGAGCATCATGAAATTGGTGATGGAAGATGGCTGATGATGACGATGGCGACGGATTCCCCTTTACGGAGCCCCGAATGGACTCCAGATTAGCCCTCCCGAGAGGTTTTAGGGCTTGGCGGTGGCTCCGTATCGTAAAACGCGATGATTTCTTCTCTCTGGTTTTTTTCTCCCTGAAACTCAATATATGGAGGTGGAGTTGGAATCGGAGAGGCAACAGGGGGCCCATGAGGTAGGGGCGCGCCCCCCACCCTCGTGGCAAGGTGGTGGCCCCCCTGGCCTTCATCTTTGGCAGGTATTTTTCTTATTTTCTGAAAAGTGTCTCCGTGAAGTTTCAGGTCATTCCCAGAACGTTTGCTCCTGCACATAAATAACACCATGGTAATTCTGCTGAAAACAGCGTCAGTCCGGGTTAGTTCCATTCAAATCATGCAAGTTAGAGTCCAAAACAAGGGCAAACGTGTTTGGAAAAGTAGATATGTTGGAGACATATCAACTCCCCCAAGCTTAAACATTTGCTTGTCCTCAAGCAATTCAGTTGACAAACTGAAAGTGATAAAGAAAAACTTTTACAAACTCTGTTTGCTCTTGTTGTTGTAAATATGTAAATCCAGCATTCAAGTTTTCAGCAAAGATTATAACTAACCACATTCACAATAACGCATAGGTCTCAAGTTTACTCATATCAATAGCATAATCAACTAGCGAGCCATAATAATAAAACTCGGATGACAACACTTTCTCAAAACAATCATAATATGATATAACAGGATGGTATCTCGCTAGCCCTTTCTGAGACCGCAAAACATAAATGCAGAGCACCTTTAAAGACCAAGGACTGACTAGACATTGTAATTCATGCTAAAAGAGATCCAGTCAAGTCACACTCAATGTAAAGTAACAGTAATGAATGCAAATGACAGTGGTGCTCTCCAATTGGTGCTTTTTAATAAGAGGATGATGACTCAGCATAAAAGTAAATAGATAGGCCCTTCGCAGAGGGAAGCAGGGATTTGTAGAGGTGCCAGAGCTCGGTTTTGAAACAGAGGTGAATAATATTTTGAGCGGTATACTTTCATTGTCAACATAACAAACAAGAGATGCCGATATCTTCCATGCTACACACATTATACGTGGTTCCCAAACAGAATGGTAAAGTTTATACTCCCCCTTCCACCAACAAGAATCAATCCATGGCTTGCTCGAAACAACGAGTGCCTCCAACTAACAAGAGTCCCAGGGGGATTTTTGTTTGCAATTATTTTGATTTAGTTTGCATAAAGCATGGGACTGGGCATCCTGGTGACCAGCCATTTATCTCGTGAGTGAGGAGCCGAGTCCACTCCTCTTGAGAATAACCCGCCTAACATGGAAGATACGGACAACCCTAGTTGATACATGAGCTATTCGAGCATACAAAACAGGATATTTATTTGAATGTTTAGAGTTTGGCACATACAAATATACTTGGAACGGCAGGTAGATACCGTATATAGGTAGGTATAGTGGACTCATGTGGAATAACTTTGGGGTTTAAGGAGTTTGGATGCACAAGTAGTATTCCCGCTTAGTACAGGTGAAGGCTAGCAAAAGACTGGGAAGCGACCAGCTAGAGAGCGACAACAGTCATGAACATGCATTAAAATTAATCAACACTGAATGCAAGCATGAGTAGGACATAATCCACCATGAACATAAATATTGTGAAGGCTATGTTGATTTTGTTTCAACTACATGCGTGAGCATGTGCCAAGTCAAGTCACTTAAATCATTTAGTGGAGGATACCACCCTATCATACCACACCATAACCATTTTAATAGCATGTTGGCACGCAAGGTAAACCACTATAACTCATAGCTAATCAAGCATGGCACAATAAACTATGATCTCTAGTTGTCATTGCAAACATGTTTATTCATAATAGGCTGAATCAGGAACGATGAACTAATCATATTTACAAAAACAAAAGAGGTCCAGTTCATACCAACTTTTCTCATCTCATCCAGTCCATCATATAACATCATAATTGCCTTTCACTTGCACGACCGAACGATGTGAATAATGATAATAGTGCACGTGCATTGGACTAAGCTGGAATCTGCATGCATTCAATAAACAGTAGAAGACAAGGCAATATGGGCTCTTTTGTCAGATCAACAATAATGCATATAAGAGCCTCTTCAACAATTTAATTATGGTATTCTCCTATCAACCCCCAAAGAAGAAATAAAACTATTTACACGGGAAAGCTCCCAACAAGCAAAAGAAGAACAGGAAATCTTTTTGGGTTTTCTTTTTAATTACTACTGCAAGCATGGAAAGTAAACTAATTAAAAGCTACAACTATTTTTTTTGTTTTTCTTAAGGTTTATTAAACACACAAGAAGAAAGCATAAAAAGGAAAAATAAACTAGCATGGATGATACAATGAAAAAGTATGAGCACCGACATCTAGCAATGAGTGTGTGAACATAAATGTAATGTCGGTGGGAAATACGTAATCCCCAAGCTTAGGATTTTGGCCAAAGTTGGTCTATGGCCACGGCTGGCCTGGCTGATATCCATAATAGTAGCTGGGGTTGTACTGTGATGCAGCAGCTATCGCCTACTGAGCTGCAGCGTGGCGATGAGCGGCCTCCTCTCTCCTCTCGTACTCATCTGCCTCCTCTCTGGTAATAGTATATCCTCCTCTTGCCTAATAATCAAAGAAAGCAGGAGCAGGGAGAGTAATACGGACAGCACGGCGTCTGTCAAAGATTAGTCGCTACTGGAGAGGTGATTCGTTCCTCTCGACAAACTAGTGGTGAACCATAGCATTAAAATCTAGATAGGCAGGAGGTAATTCAATATCATCTTCGCGTACATCTATACCAAGAAAATTAGCTACGCGGGTTGCATAAATTCCACCAAAGAAATCTCCATTAAATCTATTAAGATGCAACCTACGTGCAACAATGGCTCCCAAATTATAAGATTTGTCTCCTGTCACAGCACTCCTAAGAATACTGAGGTCAGGGACACACATGTGACATGCCTCATCTTTACCATTTATGCATCTACCTATGAAGAGAGCAGAATAATTATGCTAGCAAGAAAATCTCTAAATTCAGATTTGCGAGGATCCCTTATACTACCCCATTGTGGAAGTTTGCATGCAGTGGTAAAATCCTCTAAGTCCATGGTATAAGATTTATCATAAAGATCAAACAGGACAGTTGGAGAATTACGTGAAGTTGAAAATTCAAACCTCCTCACAAAGGAACTAGTGAGATTATGATACTGACTGCACTTCTCTTCCTCGAAGCTCACGAGATCAGCGTTACGCAAATATGTGTTGAATTCTTCTTTTATTCATGCTCGGACCATAAAATTTTCAGAAGGCCACTCACTAGGACGCACTGGAGCGTCTCTTGGTGGCTCCTCATCAGCATCACGCATTGCAAGCCTGGGTCCTTGCTTCCTTGAAGAACCACCTTGGAACATTTTCCTAAGCATTTTTCTTCCTCTGAAAAATTCTGAAATTTTTTAGTAACTTCAAAATAAAAGTAAACCAAACTCAATAATATTGATAGTAACTACTCCTACAAGTGCCTAGGGCCTATATCATGCATCAAAACTACTTTTGACCATATAAATTTGACATGCAAGCTCAAGAACAGGGTCACCTAAGCAGCAAAAATCTGCAACGAATAAAGCACTATAACAAAAACTAATTGGACCAATGGGGGAGTCACATACCAAGGAACAATCTCCCCAAGCAGTTTTGTTAGAGGTGCTTTGAGCAAGGAGATCGAAAATGGCAGCAAAATGAGCTAGAACTCGTGCTTGAGCTGGATATTCGTGTTTGGGGGACGAAGATAAAGTGTGTGGGTGAAAGGATAAGTGGAGGAGGGCCACCGTGGGCCCATGAGGCAGGGGCGCACCCTAGAGGGGTAGGCGCGCCCTCCACCCTCGTGGGCAGGTGGTTGGCCCCCCTGGTGTGTTCTCAGTTCCATAAATCCTCAAATATTCTAGAAAAAATCATATTTAATTTTCAGGGCATTTGGAGAACATTTATTTTCGAGGTATTTTTATATTGCACGGATAATCAGATAACAGACAAACAAATATTTATTTTTATTTTATTTAATATAAATAACAGAAAGTAAAAGTGGGATACAGAAGGTTGTGCCTTCTAGTTTCATCCATCTCGTGATCATCAAAAGGAATCCACTAACAAGGTTGATCAAGTCTGGTTAATGAACTCATTCCGAATAACATGGAACCGGAGAAATTTCGAATAACACTATGTTACCTCAACGGGGATATGCACATCCCCAATAATAAGAATATCATATTTCTTCTTGACAGTAGGAAGAGGAAATTCAAAACCTCCAAATATAATTGATGGAATTTTTCCAATAGAGTTGATACTATGAACTTGAGGTTGTTTCCTCGGAAAGTGTACAGTGTGCTCATTACCATTAACATGAAAAGTGACATTGCATTTAGTGCAATCAAGCCCCTGCAGTATTCAAAAAGGGTCTTCCAAGAATAATGGACATACTATCGTCCTCGGGAATATCAAGAATAACGAAGTCCATTAAAATAGTAACATTTGCAACTACAACAGGCACATCCTCACAAATGCCGACATGTATAGCAGTTGATTTATCAGCCATTTCCAAAGATATTTCAGTAGGTGTCAACTTATTCAAATCAAGTCTACGATATAAAGAGAGATGCATAACACTAACACCGGCTCCAAGATCAGTGAGGGAGTCCTGGATTAGGGGGTGTCCGGATAGCCGGACTATACCTTCGGCCGGACTCCTGGACTATGAAGATACAAGATTGAAGACTTCGTCCCATGTCCGGAAGGGACTTTCCTTGGCGTGGAAGGCAAGCTTGGTGATACGGATATGTAGATCTCCTACCATTGTAACCGACTCTGTGTAACTCTAGCCCTCTCCGGTGTCTATATAAACTGGAGGGTTTTAGTCCGTAGGAAGAAAAACAATCATACCATAGGCTAGCTTCTAGGGTTTAGCCTATCTGATCTCGTGGTAGATCTACTCTTGTACTACCCATATCATCAATATTAATCAAGCAGGACGTAGGGTTTTATCTCCATCAAGAGGGCCCGAACCTGGGTAAAACATCGTGTCCCCTGCCTCCTGTTACCATCTGGCCTAGACGCATAGTTTGGGACCCCCTACCCGAGATCCATCGGTTTTGACACCGACATTGGTGCTTTCATTGGGAGTTCCTCTGTGTCATCACTTTTAGGCCCGATGGCTTCTCCGATCATCAACAGCGATGCGATCCAGGGTGAGACTTCTCTCCCCGGACAGATCTTCGTATTCGGTGGCTTTGCACTGCGGGCCAATTCGCTTGGTCATCTGGAGCAGATCGAAAGCTACGCCCCTGGCCATCAGGTCAGATTTGGAAGTTTGAACTACACGGCCGACATCCGCGGAGACTTGATCTTCGATGGATTCGAGCCACAGCCGAGCGTGCCGCACTGTCACGATGGGCATGATCTAGCTCTGCCGCCGAACAGTGCCCTGGAGGCCGCATCTGTGTCCACTCCGACCCCTAGCTCGGAGCCGATCACACCAATCGAGGATGGGTGGTTAGACACTGCCTTGAGGGCTGCAATCTCTACGGCGATCAAGCCGAACACCAGCCTTGTCCTCTGCGAAGCCCGTGACTCCAAGGTGCCGAACTCCTCTCCGGACTCCGAGCCCTCCGCGCCCCTACCGATCGAATCCGATTGGGCACCGATCATGGAGTTCACCGCCGCAGACATCTTTCAACACTCGCCCTTCGGTGACATTCTGAATTCACTCAATTCTCTCTCTTGGTCAGGAGAGCCCTGGCCGGACTATGACCGGCAGGATTGGGATGTGGACGACGAAGAAATTCGATGCCCACCCACCACCCACTTCGTAGGCACTGTCGATAATTTAAACCACGTGCTCGACTTCGACTCCGAAGACATCGACGGTATGGACGATGATGTAGGAGATGAACATGAACCAACGCCTATAAGGCACTGGACGGCCACCTCATCTCATGATGTATACATGGTGGACACACCCAAAGGAAGCGACAACGAGGAACACAGGGATGCAACGAGGGATCGTTCACTTGAAAAGAAATCAAAGCGGTGACGTAAGCGCCGCTCCAAGCCCCCGCCTCGACAGAGACAGCAGCCATACAGACCCAGCCATAGAGTAGGCGGACGACGAACATGCCTTCGAGCAAGCGTCCGAACAGGGCAACTTGGATAAACAAACCGAACACCCCATCCTCGGCGAAAACAATAGTCTGGACGACCTTACGCCGGATAAACTCATGGAGCAGAAGAACCTCCACAAAAGGCTCGTCGCTACTGCACATAGCCTGAAAAAGCAGAAGTGGAAGCTCAAAACTGCGGAAGATGCACTCAGAATCAGATGGAGCAAAGTACGCAACACCGTAGACAAATATGGCGGCAGTCGCTGCACAAAAAGCTATCCAAAGCGAAAGCTACTGCCTGAATTTGACGAGGAGGCCTTAGAGCCCCCGCAGTCAAAAAATAGGAAAGCCATCTGGTCGGATGGACGACCGCATGGCCAGCATGGAGCGGCAAGCGGCGCCGCACACAAGCCGGAACGCGATCCACCAAAGGATCCGCATCAAAAAGACGGCCCAGCTAGATCTATATACGGGCCAAGAAAGCAAGCTATAGTAAGCAATGCAACACAACAAATATCCGAACATCACGGCACACCCAAATACAGGGGTGCCACACACCCCCTATGTTTCACCGATGAGGTGCTGGACCATGAATTTCCAGCGGGATTCAAGCCCGTAAACATAGAGGCGTACGACGGAACAACATACCCTGGGGTCTGGATCGAGGATTATATCCTCCACATACACATGGCCAGAGGAGATGACCTCCACGCCATAAAATACTTACCCCTCAAGCTTAAAGGGCCAGCCCGGCATTGGCTCAAAATCCTTCCCGAAAACACCATTGGAAGTTGGGGAGAGCTTGAGGATGCTTTCCGGGCAAATTTTCAAGGGACCTATGTCCGCCCTCCGGATGCAGACGATCTCAGTCACATAACTCAATGGCCCGGAGAGTCAGCCTGGAAATTCTGGAATAGATTTCTTACTAAAAAGAATCAGATAGTCGACTGTCCGGACACCGAAGCCCTAGCAGCTTTTAAGCATAACGTTCGAGACGAATGGCTCGCCAGACACCTCGGCCAAGAAAAGCCAAGAACAATGGCCGCATTAACAAGCCTCATGACCCGCTTTTGCATAGGAGAGGACAGCTGGTTGGCAAGATGTAGCACCAGCAACCCAAGTACATCCGAAGTTAGGGATGGAAACGGAAAACCCCGACGCGGCAAGGACCAGCGCCGAAATAAGGGAAACAACCAAAAGAGCACGACAGTCAACGCCGGATTCAAAAGCTCGCGGCAGAATCAGAGAAAGCCACCCCTGAAGGATAACAGGGACGAGCTATCCAACTTAAACAAAATCTTGGACAAGATATGTCAAATACACAGTACTCCCGGGAAGCCTGCGAACCATACCCACAGAGATTGTTGGGTTTTCAAGCAAGCCGACGAACTTAACGCCGAACACAAGGGGCTCGACACACCAAGTGAGGACGACGACGAAGCCCACAAGCAGAGCACCAGGAAACAAAAGGATTTCCCACAAGAAGTCAAAATAGTAAACTTACTTCACGTGACGAACAGAACGGCGCCACCAGAGATACGCGCCATACGGCCTATCCCAAAGGAGTATCGCTAATGGTTGTTAAAACCGACCACCTTCGACCATCAGGATTACTCTAGAAGTATCCGGAACGCAGGCTGGACTACCTTGGTATTAGATCCAATAATCGGAGGACTCCACTTTACAAATGTCCTGATGGACGGCAGCAGCAGTCTAAACCTGTTATACCAGGACACAATCCGCAACATGGGGATAGACCCAACAAAAATTCGCTATAGAAAAATCTCCTTTCAAGGGGTAACGCCAGGCCCGGATGCCCGCTGTATGGGTTCTCTCCGGCTAGAAGTTATGTTCGGTTCCCCCGATAACTTCCGTCGTGAACAGCTAACTTTCCACATCGCCCCATTCTCAAGTAGCTATCAAGCACTGCTGGGATGCGAAGCTTTCGCCCGCTTTAACGCAATACCGCATTATGCATCTCTTACGCTTAAGATGCCCGGTCCACGAGGCATCATCTCATTAAAGGGAAAACATTGAGTGTTCCTCTCGCGTGGAAGACAGTGCGGCTGCCTTGACAGCCCCACAATAAAGCGGCTTCACCAGCCAAAGCACCTAAACAGGTCGTCAAGACCACGAACACGGCTAGACGAGTCCGGCATAAACATACAATTGATAAAGGCTTAATAGCCGTATACCCTTGTACTAGGGGCTCCGCACATATAAAACAAGAGACAATAAAGCTCAATTTTACCCATTTCGATTTATA
Source organism: Triticum dicoccoides (assembly GCF_002162155.2). Taxonomy (NCBI): domain Eukaryota; kingdom Viridiplantae; phylum Streptophyta; class Magnoliopsida; order Poales; family Poaceae; genus Triticum; species Triticum dicoccoides. The sequence goes on along the minus strand of NC_041392.1, from coordinate 541,906,240 downwards.
CTTTGTTTATTTAGTATAACTTATGTTCGGCATGATCTTTCTTCAACTAAGTTCCTCTCTTTTACAGATGAACACCGTGCTACGGCCGTCCAGGATACGGCACAACGGAGACACAGGTGCAGATGTGCAGCAGTGACCCGTTCCAAGGATTCTTTTCAGATTAAGACCCTGCGTAAACCTTTTTTACTGTCTCTTGTTGATACACATCCCTTGGTTTCTTGGTATAACCAAGGAGGAGGCTGGTGTTTTGGCATGTGGCCACGTCAGAGTTTTGCGCGTACCTGGACACTAGGGGCTTATTACTAAGGGCCTTATCCCGCCCGTCCTCATAAAGAACGAATACCTTAGGGAGTTCGGCGTCGCGAGTTTGGCCTTATATGCATCAGCTCCGAATCATGTCTTTGGTCAAATGTTGGGTTTGCCCGGCTCCTGTGTTTTGCTGCCTTACGTTCCGCTCTATCGGCTAAGGTGGCACCAGGAGAACTACTGCGATTGTGCCCCGGTTCGGCCAGGAGAGCACCTTAGTAGAGAAAGCCGAAAACTGACTGTCATGATATAGCGTGAGACTGGTCAACCACTGATGACTTACCGGAATCTTTAGGATTCCTCCGCATTAACGAAGGGCCGTTTCCCGGCCAGGCACATACGCGCCCCGAGTTCGGGCGAGCGCAGGCGCCACCAGGGGCTATATAAGTAGCCTCACTGTCAAACACCTATGGCTAAGTGAAAGTGATAAAGCATCATAGTCCGATTGCCTAGTTCGCTGCGCTATCACCTCCTTTGTAGGACCAAGATGTTGGATCTAGTGTGAAAATGCACCTTCTGCGAACACCCCTGCATTATGTGCGTGGGGGCTGAAGCCGACGACTGCCATCTTTCAGATTATATATACATATATGTTAAATGGCCGCACAGGAGGTATTATAATACTTGCAGGCACAAGTATAAAAATCTTCTACAATTTATCAAAATATTGTTTTACAATAATATATGCTATTCAAATATAGTATCCTTCGAGCACTGCGTCTCTATTAAATGAGTGCCTTGCAGAACTTCCTGAAAATAGTGCTTGGCAGGTACTCGGCTTCCATCCGAGTCTGGGGATGCAACAGCGGTGGCCTCCATTTCCACCCAGTATCTCTTGACACGGGCAAGAGCCATCTGCGCACCCTCTATGCACGCTGACCTCTTCATCGCATTGATATGCGGCACCGCACCAATGAACTACTGCAACAAGTTGAAATAACTTTTCGGCTCTGGCCTCTCTGGCCACAGATGACTCATGACATACTTCATGGCGAGTCCGGACAACCTATTCAGCTCGGCCCAATCGGCCAAACGATCGGCTAATGACAGTGGACGCTCTGGAATGTGGAACTGCGACCAAAAGAGCTTTTCCACTTCACGATCTTCTTGATCTCGGAAGTGTTTGGCCGCATCTGCGGCACTCGCTACCAAATCCAGATAGGTGTCCGCCGTACTCCACATCCGGTTTAACGAAGCATGTTTAGGATCACAGAACTTCCTCTACAGCATAAAGGGCTTTCCAGCCGCGATCTCTCCGGCCTAACGCAACTCCTCCTTCATAGCTCTCATCCAGAGCGAGCATCCTTGGCACCGGCAACGGTCTTCTCCAGGTCCGTCTGTTCCGCCCAATCTTCTTTTTCAAGAAGCTTGCAACGGTCAGTAGTGCTCTTCAGCTTCACAGCCATCTCGGCCATTTGCTTCTTGCTTCAGCAGTGACCAGCCTGTTCGGCTTTCAGCTCTTCAATTGCCTTTCCGGCAGCCGCATCACTTTTTCTGGCTTGCTCCTTGGCTCGGGCAAGTTCCGCCCGAAGATTCTCCATGGCAGCAGCACCATATGCATCAAGCGCACACATTGTAAGATACTGGCATAAAGCTCCTCTTACCAGGTGCCGCCGGAGTAATTACATACCTTGTGCCTCGTCAAGCCGCTTGTTGACAAGCGCGATGTCGGCATCTGCCACGTCAAGTTGCCGCTTTAGCTCGGCAAATTCATCAGTCCGGCTGGCCACCCGACACTTCACCACCTACGTATGAAGGCGGCATATTAGACCTCGGATTATGATCCTCTGCGCGCCATCACTTTTGACAATGCACAGAGTCTCAGGGGCTAGTATCTACACAGGGCGCATCTTATTTATGCGCAACTGTCCCAAAAGGGTACATTATCTCACATACCTCAAAACCCGTCAGTAAACTCCTGACGGCCTCATGCAATCCGCTCTCCGCGGATGAAATCCTCTCAATCACCGTACCCATCAATGCACAGTGCTCCTCTGAGATAGATGCTCGCCCTAGCAGATCCTTCAGCTCCTCCGACCATGCACCAGACGGTGCCGGACTCGTCCGATGGCCCTTTTTGAAGGCCGGACGCGGAGGGCTTTGGGGGGGCATATGACTACCTTCCGGCCCTGCCGGATTCAGAGAAACCCTCTGCGACGATACCTCAAGGTCGCCCGCCTCGCAAGGCGGTACGGCAGGGGGAGGCATTCCTCTCTCCATCATCTCTGGAAGAAGATCCCCCAAAGACGAGCTTTGCTGAGAAGGGCTAAGGTCCGAGCTACAAGGTAAATTTTCAATTACTTTTCTCAGATATAAAGCAGGGATTTCTCTCATTTCCTAAAAAGAAAACTCCTCTCTACTTATGGCTCGGTGGAGGGCTGATCCCCTTGAGGGCATAATTCGGCCGAAGTATCCCCCAGCACAGGACCCTCTGGCGAAGATTTCTTCCCCCGCTTTGAGGCCATGGTCTCCGGGTCTTCAGAGGCGGTCCTCTTCTTCCCCTGAGGAGAGAAATTTTCGATTCCTCCCTTCCAAACAGCCTCCTTCGAGGAGGCCGTAGCTTCCTTGTCCCCTCCCTCGCTTTCCTCTGAAGGCACAACCTCCAACATCCTGACTAGCACGGGGCCTGGCGTGGTCTCGAGGAGGGGGGCCGGACACCTGATTAGCTTTGCTTTCGCTATCCACTCCTGTTTAATGGACAACTCTTTTAAGGGCAATTTTATAAATATGCGGATTGCGAGTCCGGGCACAGGGCTACTTACTTGAGTATCCGGGCAGTTGCAGCTCAGACCTGCATCCTTGGTCAAGTCCGGACACATTGCTTGTGATCCGAAGAACAATTTGTACATCTCCACGGGCGTCGCACCCATAAAATGTTGGAGAGCTTGTGGTCCCTCCGGATTGAACTCCCACAGGCGGAGGGGGCGACGTTTGCAGGGCAGAGCTCGGCGAATCCGCATAACCTGTGTCACCGCGACCATACTGATATCTCTTTCTAGGAGATCTCGAATGCGGCCCTGCAACAAGGGCACGTCCTTGGACGGACCCCAGTCCAATCCTTTATTGACCCATGACACTAGCTGTGGTGTGGGACCCGAGCGAAAAGGCAGGTGGCGCCACCCACTTGGTGCTCCTGGGAGCGGTGATATAAAACCACTCTCGTTGCCATAAGCTGGACTCCTCTTGAAAAGAGCCCTCGGGCCATGGAGCACCAGCATTCTTGCTTATAAAAGCACCTCCGCACTCCGCGTCCCGTCCCTCGATCATCTTCGGCTCTACTTTGAAGGTCTTGAGCCATAGTCCGAAGTGAGGAGTAACACGGAGGAAGGCTTCACACACGACGATGAATGAGGAAATATGGAGGATGGACTCTAGGGATAAGTCGTGAAATTCCATCCCATAATAATACATGAGCCCCCTCACGAAGGGATCCATCGGGAAGCCTAGCCCCCGAAGGAAGTGAGACATGAACATCACACTCTCACCAGGCTTGGGAGTGGGAATGACCTGCCCTTGAGCAGGCAGCCTATGCTAGATTTCGCCGGTCAAGAACCTGGCCTCTCTCAACTTCAGCACGTCCTCCTCCATGACGGAGGAGGGCATCCATCGGCCTCGAAGGTCAGAACCAGACATTGTCGAAGGTCCGAAGCGCCTGAAATCTGGAGCCTTGGGTGTTGGAACTCGAGGCGAAGGGCGAACTCGTTTGAGATTGAAAGAAAGGAGTAAGGCCTTGGTCTCTTTATAAGAGGTTGAATACCAAGGGCCCTCCCCGTGACTGTTTGGGACTCGGCTTTGATCGAGAAAACATACCAACAGGTACGGTTGGGTTACCCACGCCCGTATTGATGAGAATCTCGGAATAAGGGGACACGATCTCTGCTTTAACAAGACGTTCCAAGGAAACCGACTCGCTAAACGCGCTGAGGTGGGACAGTAAAATGATTCGAATAAAGACTTGGCCATAGTGTGATGTCACGCTACAGAATACGTCAGCGGATTAGATTTGTGTAAATATTATTCTCTCTATGGCAATATGTGGAAACTTATTTTGCAGAGCCGGACACTGCCTTTGTGTTCAAAATCTTCTATGAAGTACTTGGAGGAGGAACCCGCCTTGCAATGCCGAAGACAATCTGCGCGCCGGACTCGTCATCATTGAAGCCTGGTTCAGGGGCTACTAAGGGAGTCCTGGATTAGGGGGTGTCCGGATAGCCGAACTATACCTTCGGCTGGACTCCTGGACTATGAAGATACAATATTGAAGACTTCGTCCCATGTCCGGAAGGGACTTCCCTTGGCGTGGAAGGCAAGCTTGGCGATACGGATATGTAGATCTCCTACCATTGTAACCGACTATGTGTAACCCTAGCCCTCTCTAGTGTCTATATAAACTGGAGGGTTTTAGTCCGTAGGACGAAAAACAATCATACCATAGGCTAGCTTCTAGGGTTTAGCCTCTCTGATCTCGTGGTAGATCTACTCTTGTACTACCCATATCATCGATATTAATCAAGCAGGATGTAGGGTTTTATCTCCATCAAGAGGTCCCGAACCAGGGTAAAACATCGTGTCCCCTGCCTCCTGTTACCATCCGGCCTAGACGCACAGTTCGGGACCCCCTACCCGAGATCTGCCGGTTTTGACACCGACAATCACATAAAGCAGTTTTAACATAGTTTCTTTTAATAGAGCATGGTATAGTGGGTACTCTTGGATCTCCAAGTTTCTTTGGTATTCCACCCTTAAAAGTGTAATTAGCAAGCATGGTGGAAATTTTAGCTTACGATATCTTTCTTTTATTTGTAATAATATCTTTCATATACTTAGCATAAGGATTGGTTTTAAGCATATCAGTTAATCGCATACGCAAAAAGATAGGTCTAATCATTTCAGCAACGTGCTCAAAATCCTCATCATCCTTTTTCTTGGATGGTTTGGGAGGAAAGGGCATGGATTTCTGAACCCAAGGCTCTCTTTCTTTACCATGTTTCCTAGCAACGAAGTCTTTCATCATAATGTTGATTCTTTGATTATGGGTTATCAAGATCAACAGCAGGTTCAATTTCTATATCATTATCATTACTAGGTTGAGCATCATCATGAACATTATTATTAGCGTTATCACTAGTTTCAGGTTCATTACCAGGTTGTGTTTCAGCATCAGAAATAGAAATATCATTTGGATTCTCAGGTGTTTCAACAATAGGATCACTAGAAGCATGCAAAGTCCTATCATTTTTCTTTTTCTTCTTTTTAGAAGAACTAGGTGCATCTATATTATTTCTCTGAGAATCTTGCTCAATTCTCTTAGGGTGGCCTTCAGGATACAAAGGTTCCTGAGTCATTCTACCACCTCTAGTCATAACTCTAATAGCACTATCATTATTCTTATTATTCAATTCATTGAGCAAATCATTTTGACCTTTAAGTACTTGTTCTACTTGTGTTGTAACCATAGAAGCATGTTTACTAATAAGTTTAAGTCCACCTTTGACATTAGCCATATAATCACACAAGTGTCCAAGCATATTTGAATTGTATTTTAATTGTCTACCAAAATAAGCATTAAAATCTTCTTGCTTAGCCATAAATTTATCAAACTCATCTAAGCATGGGCTAGCAATTTTAGTAAATGGGATTACAGCTTTATCATATCTATAGAGAGAATTTTCCTTTACTGCCTGTGTCGGGTTATCAAGACCATGAGTTTCTTCAATAGGTAAAGGATTTGGATTATATGTTTCTTCAATAGGCGGTAAATTAAGACCATGTATTTCTTCAATAGGAGGAAAATTATTAACATCTTCAGCTTTAATACCCTTTTCTTTCATAGATTTCTTTGCCTCTTGCATATCTTCAGGACTGAGAAATAGAGTACCCCTCTTCTTCGGAGTTGGTTTAGGAGTAGGCTCAGGAATTGGCTCCGGAGGTGTCCAATTATTTTCATTTGTCAACATATTATTCAATAGAATTTCAGCTTCATCCGGTGTTCTTTCCCTGAAAACAGAACCAGCACAACTATCCAGGTAATCCCTGGAGGCATCGGTTAGTCCATTATAAAATATATCAAGTATTTCATTTTTCTTAAGAGGATGATCAGGCAAAGTATTAAGTAATTGGAGAAGCCTCCCCCAAGGTTGTGGGAGACTCTCTTCTTCAATTTGCACAAAATTATATATATATCCCTTAAAGCAACTTGTTTCTTATGAGCAGGGAAATATTTAGCAGAGAAGTGATAAATCATATCCTGGGGACTACGCACACAACCAGAATCAAGAGAATTAAAGCATATCTTAGCATCACCCTTTAATGAGAACGGAAATATTTTAAGGATATAAAAGTAGTGAGTTCTCTCATCTTTAGTGAACAGGGTAGCTATATCATTCAGTTTAGTAAGATGTGCCACAACAGTTTCAGATTCATAACCATGAAAAGGATCAGATTCAACCAAAGTAATTATATCAGGATCAACAGAGAATTCATAATCCTTATCAGTAACAAAGATAGGTGAAGTAGCAAAAGCAGGATCAGGTTTCATTCTAGCATTTAGAGATTGCTTACTCCATTTAGCTAATAATCTTTTAAGTTCAGTTCTATTTCTGCAAGCTAAAATAGCTAAAGAAGCATCTTGATAAAAACATAACCATTAGGAATGGCAAGTGGTTCTTCATCATCACTTTCATCAGTATCATCAGATTCAATATTTTCAATTTCTCTAGCCCTAGCAAGTTGTTCATCAAGAAAAGCACTAAGTGGCATAGTAGTATCAGGCATAGAGGTAGTTTCATCATAAGTATCATGCATAACAGAAGTGGCATCATCAATAACATGCGACATATCAGAACGAATAGCAGAAGCAGGTGTAGGTGTCGCAAGCTTACTCAAAACAGAAGGTGAATCAAGTGCAGAGCTAGATGGCAGTTCCTTACCTCCCCTCGTAGTTGAGGGATAGATCTTAGTTTTTGGATCTCTTAAGTTCCTCATAATGATAAGCAGATATATATCCCACGTGACTCAAAGAATAGATCTATGCTCCGCGATAACGGCGCCAGAAAATAGTCTTGATAACCCACAAGTACAGGGGATCGCAATAGTTTTCGAGGGTAGAGTATTCAACCCAAATTTATGGATTCGACACAAGGGGAGCCAAAGAATATTCTCAAGTATTAGCAGCTGAGTTGTCAATTCAACCACACCTGGAAACTTAATATTTGCAGCAAAGTGTTTAGTAGCAAAGTAATATGATAGTGTTGATAACGGTAGCAAAACATAACAGTAGTAAAGGTAATGTTTTTGGTATTTTGTAGTGATGATAGCAATAGCAACAGAAAACTAAATAAGCGAAGAACAATATATGGGAAGCTCGTAGGCAATGGATCGGTGATAGAGAATTATGCCGAATGCGGTTCATCATGTAACAGTCATAACCTAGGGTGACACGGAACTAGCTCTAGTTCATTGATATAATGTAGGCATGTATTCCAAACATAGTCATATGTGCTTATGGAGAAGAACTTGCATGACATCTTTTGTCCTACGCTCCCGTGGCAGCGGGGTCCTTACGGAAACTAAGGGATATTAAGGCCTCCTTTTAATAGAGAACCGGAACAAAGCATTTACACATAGTGAATACATGGACTCCTCAAACTACGGTCATCACCGGTAAGTATCCCGATTATTGTCACTTCGGGGTTAACGTATCATAAAACATAATTGGTGACTATAGACTTGCAAGTTAGGATCAAGAACACTCATATATTGATGAAAACATAATAGGTTCAGATCTGAAATCATGGCACTCGGGCCCTAGTGACAAGCATTAAGCATAGCAAAGTCATAGCAACATCAATCTCAGAACATAGTGGACACTAGGGATCAAACCCTAACAATACTAACTTGATTACATGATAGATCCCATCCAACCCATCACTGTCCAGCAAGCCTATGATGGAATCACTCACGCAAGGCAGTGAGCATCATGAAATTGGTGATGGAGGATGGTTGATGATGACAATGGCGACGGATTCCCCTCTCCGGAGCCTCGAACAGACTCCAGATCAGCCCTCCCGAGAGGTTTTAGGGCTTGGCGGCGGCTTCGTATCGTAAAATGCAATGATTTCATCTCTCCGATTTTTTTCTCCCCGAAACTCAATATATGGAGGTGGAGTTGGAGTCGGATAGGCAATAGGGGGCCCATGAGGTAGGGAGCGCGCCCTAGGGGGGGCGGGCAGGCGCGCCCCCCACCCTCGTGGCAAGGTGGTGGCCCCCTGGCCTTCATCTTTGGCAGGTATTTTTCTTATTTTCTGAAAAGTGTCTCAGTGAAGTTTCAGGTCATTCCGAGAACGTTTGCTCCTGCACATAAATAACACCATGGTAATTCTGCTGAAAACAACGGCAGTCCGGGTTAGTTCCATTCAAATCATGCAAGTTAGAGTCCAAAACAAGGGCAAAAGTGTTTGGAAAAGTAGATACGTTGGAGACGTATCAGTACCCAACCAGTCGGTGGGGCCCACCAGGCAGCGGGCCCCAGCAGTCGGCAGAGAAGCCAGCGGCGAAAGAGACTAACGACCGGGCCCTACGCCTGGCCAGATTACCATTGTACCCCTAGGGGGTAGGCCTATATAAACCCCCAGGGCACCCATCCAAAGGGTGCCCAACCTGTTAGAACTAGACCAGCCCATAGAGGAAGGGGAGAGCTAGCCCTGCCTTCTCCTACCTCCAGCATACAACTCAAGGAGCACCATTGTACTCACTTGTGCTTTACTGATCATGCGGAGACCCCGCAGAGCAGGACTAGGGGTGCTATCTCCTAGGAGAGCCCCGAACCCAGGTAAAGTATGCCGGTGTTCGTGTCTACGCCTCATCCCGCTTCCGGGCACCGGCAACGTTCTACTCGCTCCCACCATGATAAGCCATCCATTGGCATATGTCGCACCCAACCCCCGACACCACCAACGACACCGGCACTGAGACTGGCGCTGATGATGTTCCTAACTACAACACGGAAGGTGGGACCTCCCAAGCCAGTGAGGGAAAGAAGGAAAAGAGGACATGACGCCCAAATGAGCTCAGCACAGGAAGACTGGTGGTCACGGCAGTGCACCCTGGCAATTTCGAGCCAATAGAGCTGCGAGAAGTGGCAACGTGTTACGGCAACCAACTAGCATGCATCCTACGGGATACCGCTAACATCAACACCATAAAAATACGGAAGAATGAAAATTTGAAGAAGCTACTCCTAACTAGGTTGCACGCAAGATTCCTGTTCCCTGGTCGGAATGACGATGTCAACCCATGGGATGATGATGACATGAAAAAAATCAACAACAAAGCCCTAGGGAAGTTCAGCAATGGATTGAGCGCTTGGAAAACTAGGGCAGAAAAGTTGATTGAAGTAGACCATGAAACCTACGCCGAGATTGTTGCAGACAATCCGAAAATTACGATAGAGGACTTTGAAATGTTCAAGGAGACTTGCAATGAAGAAGCTACCAAGGCCAGGTCGGAGAGAGGCAAGCAGCTATAGGCAAAGAACATGGGGAACCACCACCTTGGAAGTCGTGGTTACACGGGAAAGAGGCCCGTGTGGGCTAAGGAGGACGCAGAATGTGAACGTCAAGGGATCCCAGACCCATTGGCTGAGTTCACCGACCAGCAGGAGCATGACTTCATCAAGGCCCGATTCTCGTGGGACCCTAAGAAAAAGATTTTTTTCACCGACGGGCCGACTAGGAAATTCATGAGAATACTAGTAATTATCCTTCTACCACCTTACATATTAGGTTACGATCAATGCAGTCTACTACATTCTCGTCGCATTCGTAAATGATTCACGGTCCATTTTGTAGAGAGAGCAACACAAGCTTGCGGCCGAGTGCGACTTGTCGACTCAGTCGAATCAGTCGTTGGCGAAGTACAAGTGGGACACTCCTTTCAACCGGGCCATGAACATAATGATGGGACACCCGCCCGGCCAGCGGCCGCAATATGGACGTGTGCACGGCGCCAGGGATGGGGCTACGTGGAAGTACTATTATAATGAGGACCCCGAGGCCAAAAGACAGAGAAAGAAGTTCAGTCAAGTGACTATCGACGAGAAGGTGGCGCGGGCGATGGAGAAAGCAAAAGCTGAGACCAAAGCTGAGATAATTGCTGCATGTAGAGATGATATGGTGGCTGCCTTTACAAGCTTGATTCCGACAGTGGTCACATGGGTGCAACAAAATCCAAACGCACCACCAAGTGATTTTCCCATGCCCAGCTTCACCGGGAGCAACTCAATGAACACCGCACCCATACCCGTACCTAGTATGGCAACCGCACCCGCACCTCCTCCAACACCTGTTCCTACACCCAGCTCTCACAGCAGCCCTAGCTCCGTCGCTGGCTTGAATGTCGGGCCGTCGACATTGGTTGAGCTCGACACCCTCACGGTAAATATGTGTCGCACCTTCATCGACTCAACTAATTAATTAATCTTCAGTTGCCGTTCTTTTTGGATCTCTGACGTCGCACGTATATGTCTTTGTAGGCCGACTCCACTCCGTGCACCCTTCTTTACAATATCAAGGGCGGGTTGGTGGATGTGGGGAAGGGTACTATTGTGAAGCCTAAGGATCAATTGTTTCACCACCGGCAGATGCCTGATAACGCCTTAAGGGTCTATGTGGCGAGTGTGAAAGCGGGCTGCGAGGGTCTCCCTCGTCCGATACAAAACGATGGAGAGGATGACGAGACCCCCATGCAGCTTGGCCAATGCAAAAATTGGCTGATCCTGTGGCCGAAAAATCTTCTTCGTGTCGAGGTGGCCGGGAGCACACCAACAAGACCTTAGGAAGGTATGACCACAACCCCTCCTACACAAGTACAACCATCGTCTATGCTGCTTGCTGAGATCGAGAGACACGAGGAAGGAGGGCCAACCATTCCGGCAAATGATGCCATCTGCCCCATGGAAGAGGATAGGGATCGTGACATGGAGGAGGCCGATGACCCTGACCAGTATTTCAATACTGCCTTTGACAACGAAGTAACAATGAGTCAACCATATGAATATGAGATGCATGTACCAGAGCCGAAACGTCCTTGGGAGTGCAAGAAGTCTTTGTTCATGCAATCCTCGCAGGCCACGCCTCCAGATGCGGGTTCCACCCAAGATCAACTACTTAGCCAGAGTCGTCCAATGCTGAGCCCGACAACACTAGGGGTGGTGCTCAGCGAGGGTCTAACAGACCCACCAGCATCTCAGCCCACCAAGAAGAAGCAAAGGAAGAGACCGACGGCGAGAAAATCCAATAAAGCTGGCAATGTTGGTTCTAGCCGCCAGCTGCCTTCGACCAAGGTTGACAGTGTACCGATGAAACATGCACCATTAATCCATGTCGCGGGAGATCCAATGGTACCGGCGAATGCACTAGCTGCCATAACAGGGGATCTCTCGTGAATCCATGACCATGTGCTTTTGACAGAGAAAAGCCTCCTCGCCTCGGATGATCCAGGATACCCACTTTATACGGTTCATGTGCCGAGTAGTTGCAAGATGTACGTCCACACATGCCCCGCGGACCTCTTCTTCCTGAGGTTTGATTACATCTTCTAGTTGTTTCAAATGAGGACACTTGATTTTACATTCGTCCGTCTGTATGCACTGCACATGAACTACATCATCAGGAGAGAGCAAGTCACTGGTCTTGCGGTCGCGGACCCATACTACATGCATGAGGGCTTCTTGTCAATCAACGATGCCAACCGTCAATATGCGAGTCAGTACATCGAAGAATTCTTGGTCAACAATAAGGACAAAGAAACGATTCTCCTACCTTATCATCCCGGGTAAGTCATCTGCGGATAGCACTATAACACATACGTGCATTTCAATAGTTACTTTGCACGCATGGAGGCTAACTTGATCGTGTATTTTGTGCAGCGGGGTGTGTCGTGCCGTTCTCATCGTTCTTTACCCGCGTTACTCCCACGCTCTATATTTGGACCCATCGAAGAACATAGAGAAGAAAGATTACACACACATAAAGCATGTTCTGGACAGAGCTATGATGGGCTTCAGCATGCGGGGTGGCTACATCCAATGAAAAAACAAATAATGCCGATCTTTGTTTCGGCCACAAGACTGACTTCTGTTGCATCTAGCAACCAGCAAGAAGTGAGAATGATGGATTCTACATCATCCATCTAATGATGGAGTACAGAAGGGATGTGCAATCACTTTGCATGAAATCTTCATCCGAAACCCATATCCAGAGATGGGCCGAAGCCTTTGGAGCCATGCCGGATAATCAACTTCGAAATGATTTCTACCGGATCCAGCAGGAAATTGGGTCCATCATCATGAAAGATGTCCTCGAAGAGAATGGGATGTTCTACGGCGGCCCAATATCGCGAGCTGACATCCGAACCCGCATTGCCCTACAACGTCAGGACATGACACCTTTCACTAAGCTTGGTGACACCCTTACGGATATGGACAGATGGGAAGAGTGCACTGCTTAAAAACAATGTGTCTGTTTAGTTACTTGTTACTTTCTGTATGACCAAACTTCAAATGTCTCAGTGAATGATGAAACTATTAGATGTATGGTGTCGCGCTCTAGTTAATTACTTTCGGTACAATGAAATTTATTAACTATGTTTACTATATATGTTGCTTCTATTTCATAACTGTTTCATTGAATTCGCTTCATGATTTATATATATGTGTGTGTGTTTGTGCATTTCTGACAGGTATATAGATCAACAATATGGCGAGGAAGTGGTATGCCGTGTATGTAGGGCATGTTCCGGGTGTGTACGATGAGTGGCCAGAGTGTCAGGCCCAAGTCTTTGGCTTCTTCGGCGGAAGCCAGAAAGGGTTTGATAGCAGAGCGGAAGCCAAACCTAGTTACTTGAGATTCATAGCACAACAGGGGATTCAGAACCAGCGCCGCTGCAAAACTACTACATAATACCGCTTTTGATCATCGTGATCGCTCTTATCTTTTATGCGGTCATATCAGTCTACATAGATGATGAAACATGAGTATGTGACCATGTAGTTGCATGTATTGAGAACTTGTAATGACTTGTAACGCTATTTCGATACATGTGTTCGACCATGATTGATGATGATGAGATACTTGAGACATGTCGAGACTTCTAATAACTTTGGCTCATCGATGGCTCACTTGCTTTTCAATGAATATGCATGTTATTATATAAATGGTGGATCTGTTTAATTGTGTACAGAGCCAAAACACAAAAAAATACAAAAGTTTGCACTGGCGTGGGGGTAAAGATTACCAGTAGCACTCAAGTAACAGTAGCGCTTGCAAGTGCCACGTGCTATAGATAATTACTAGTAGCGCTGGTTGGAAGCGCGCTACAGCTAGCTTTATATACCAGTAGCGCTGGGCCAAACAAGCGCTACTGCTAAAAAATAGCTGTAGCGCCATAGCAGTAGCGCGCCTGCCCGCGCTACTAATAGCAAAAAAACAACGCTACTGGTAAGGGTTTTCCTAGTAGTGTAGGCCTCCGAGGCCGACGCCCCGAAGACCTCGCCAAAGTGCCCCATGCTCCATGTTTGCGCCGCCCTGAGGATGGCAGGGGGCACTCCACTGAGGCCACGGGCGGCAACGCTCGTGCCTGCGCCCATCGGAGGTGGCGCGGGCGCGAGTGGGCGTCCGGTGCTTCTAATCGCGCTGGTAACGATGAAGCCTCCTAGTGCACCTGGGGGTGCGTGGGCGCGGCGTGGCCAGCCATGCAATCCGGCCGTGGCCTGAGTCGTAAGCAAGGAGCAGAAGGGCGGTGCTCCCGAGGCCACGGCATCCAGTAGCTCGGCGACACACTCCAGCAATGCATCTCGGCCGCTCTCCATCAGCCGGCATCATAGCAACTCGTGAGCCACCGTGAGTGCGGCCCTCATGTTTGCTTTCCCACCGGGTGTGCGTCGCCATGGCCGCAGCGTGGCTTGAGGCCCTTGCGGCCGCCCGCACTTGTCGTGGAGTGAGGGTGGACGGCGTTTGACTGCGCTGCCCGCGCCCCATGGAGCTTGGCGGTGCGCGCGCCGCCTGGGGCGCTGGGTTGAGGTCTTCTTGGGCGGACGGCGCTGCCCGGGCCGGCCAAGCTGCCTAGTGGTCGGCGTTGGTCCTTGGGTCACCGGACATCGGAACCACGGGGCGTCGTCAGATCAACTGAGGGGAGAGAAGCTCCGGCGCACCCCTACCTGGCATGGCAAATCTCGGATTTCGGGTTCTGGCAAAACCCTTGAGGTTCGAACACTGGGGTGTGCACAAAGATCTCTCCCCCTCTCTAGCTCGCACACTCTATGATCTCATGGCCTAGCTCGTCGAACCCAAAGAACACGAGACAAAGATTTATACTGGTTCGGGCCACCGTTGTGGTGTAATACCCTACTCCAGAGTGGTGTGGTGGATTGCCTCTTGGGCTGAGGATAAACAGTTATAAGGGAAGAACAGCCTCGCGAGGAGAGGTGTTCTTGTGCTTGGTGGACTTGAGTGGTTGGGGGATGATCTGGACCCGATCAAGGTCTCTCCCTACAGTGGTGGCTAGTCCTATTTATAGAGGCCCTGGTCTTCTTCCCAAATATTGAGCGGGAAGGGATCCCACAACGGCCAAATTCAAAGGGGGACAACTAGTACAATCTATCCTGACAAAAGTAGTCTTTGCCTGCCAAAGGCTCTGGTGGTGACGCCGTATTGGGCTCCACGGTGACCTCCGTCCTGCCGTCCTGCTGGTCTTGGTCTTGTTGCACCGATATGGAAACCTTTGCGTGATGCCTCGGAACTCCTCGTCTGCGCTTGCCCCTTTAGCACCAAAGAGGAAATGAGGACACTGCGCACGCTGGCGCCTGCCTGGCTCTAGTCGTCATGGCTTGCATCACAGAAACCTCGCGAGGTGTCCCTTGCCTTGATCTCTCCACCCCTCGCGAGCCAGCCTGGTGAGGCCGCCCCTGTGGAGGTCTTGCGTCGTCCGCCTCGTGAGGCTTGGCCCCTCGCAAGGGTCTTGAGTTTTTGCTAGGGAAGATGGGTCGTATAGGGCCACGGGTGGAGCCACGCTACGGGCCGCAGGCAGGAAAGTCTAGGGACCCCCGTTCCCAGAATGCCGACAATCAATGCATTAATTTTGTGTCAAACTTTGACCATCTACTCCCTCCATCCAGGTGAGTCATCTTTGGTTCTGCACCGTGATCAAGGAGGGAGAAACGAGAGTAATGTTTATTTTCTACTTCCTCTGTTCCTAAATATTGTCCTTTTAGACATTCAAATGGAATACAACATATGGATGTGTGTAGCCATATTTTAGAATGTAGATTCACTCATTTTGCTCCGTACGTAGTCACTTGTTGAAATCTCTAGAGAGACAAATACTCCGTGCGAACAGAGGGAGGCTTTTACTCCATATTTGGGAATAGAGGGAGTATCACAATATGGAGGGAACAGAGGAAGCTTGAAATATGAACATGTCAATGGGAGGGAGTAAAAGCCTCATGCATGCATGAATGCATGCATGCAACACTCACACGTACACATGGACGCATGCAACACGCACGCACCCATGCCGAACACAGCACGTGACACAACACACACGCTCACGCTCAAGTGCTCAACCTACTCCCTATGTCCGTGAAAGACTGTACATTTAGAGATTTACACATTGACCAGGGCATAATTAACGCCCAAAAGTAGCATATTTATGTGTGCATGTGACCATTGAGAGAAGAAGACTAAATGAAGGTTGTTGCATGCTATAATTAAGGATAGACATGTAGCCTATAGCTAGAGCACAAGTTGGTGCATTAGTCAATCAATATCGATTTTAGATTAAAGGCTAAATGCAATAGAAGTGTAGATGTACACTCTTTGTTTTTAGCCGATGTACACTCTTTGTTGGAAGACCGGGGGAGTACACGTGCATGCACTCACATACACAACCAGGGTGGTTCGTGCGCAAGGGTTGGACTCCTGTCGCGCCTGCGTAAAGTTTTGTTCAATTGATTTCTTTGCTCTGCCAACTGACAGGTGGGACCCAGAAACCAGGTGAAAATTTAACCAGTCAACAAAGTGCCACGTCGACTATGTGGCCGATCAGTAGGGTGCAATACAATGCTCTACGATGAGCTAGTGATCATATGCTCACCGCAAAACTATATATAGTGACCGTAAAGAGTGTATTGTTACATACGTTGACTGCCAGTGTATTTTTCTCGTTTGAAATTAAGACATATTTAACCGGAAAGGACTAGTACTTGTACTGCTTTGATGTGTCCCGTCAACTCGCCGAACGAGGAGAAGCTTTCTTACTACGCCTCTCCCTCGCCCACGCGCACGGTGGCTCGCAGGACGAGGAGAGGGTTTTGACTACAACGCCCTCTCCCTCTTCCTCTTGCTCGCCCTCGCCCTCACGGTGGATGTGCAGCAGTTCAACCTGTGTCAGATTGCCAGAAGCATATTGTACTATAGTGTCATCATTGTTGGACCTTCCAAAGAGGCGAAGAGCCAAGTGCAAGTTTCACACGAGTATGAATCTTTGAACCTCCCGAAGAGGCAAAGAGCCAAGTGCAAGGTTTTATAGGAGTTGTCATCCTAGTAGGAGTATTACAACTATAGCGAACGATGCTACCGTATGATGCCGCCACATCACCTATATCCAAAGTTGTGCCACCTTTTTTTCTCAATGAGCGTGTTGGATCCCGTGCAACAACCACACAAGTTGCACATACACATAACACATTTACTAGTAATAAATTCTAAAGGACAAATGCCAGTATGCCACACAAGTTCATCTCCAATTCATATGATAAATTTGTGCACGACTAGTATACATATATTCATAGTGCTACCATTCACAATTTACCATACCCCACTTACACGTTATAGATGGGCTGCATGTCCTCCTCCAGGTTCCAATCCCAGGTGTTCTTCATGGATGGCACAATCCATAGAGGTGGGCAAAGGGAATCATTGTCACAGCTTTATATTCCGGTTCCACACGATGGATACTAATCCAAGCTGAAGCGGCATAGATCAGGGATAGCGTGTCCCAGCATGTCGTTCATCCGGCCGTGCGCACTAAAGACACAACCATGCTTCATGAACGGCAAGCCTTCGATGTTGTGCACGGAAGGTGGCATCCGCTTCACAATGGGGTATTTGTCCCCAATGTAAAGCGAGTACTCTCAAAGAGTGTTCCTCGGCACCCACATAGCATCACGGGGGTCGAACTCGGCGCCGTTCATCTGGTACACACAGCATCTCAGATCTGGACCCATGGTGATGTACACAGTCAAGGTCCATGCATAATAATATTGTGCTCAAATATGGTGGTCAGTAATACTATGAAGCAAATAGTACTTCTCCGGTATAGAGGAAGTAAAATAACCGGCTTATTATATATAGCCACTCTTGGCTACATGGATGAGATAGTAAGACATGGAAAAAATGGTGGTAGCTAGTGGGTTCAAGTCTTCAAGGGCCTAGCTAGCTATACGCGTCCTCCAAGGTAAAAAGTACTCCTACTAGTAGTAGTAAGTAGTACAACAATGAAAGAGAAGGCGAGAGGGTTAAAAAATATAATACTAAATGGAATACCTAGGTAGATGGTGATGGTCCGATCGTGGTAGATTGTGTGACCATGTTGCACATCAATGGTACCATGGGTAATGACTGCTAAGATATTTGATCCCAATATGCCAAAGTCAGCTACAACCTTCCAGGTTAGACCGAATCACGGATGCAAATGCACATCCAGGATCGGCGATCTTATTTTGATTAGGGGATGACCGGTCCCGGCAAAATTGTGGAGTACCGTTAGGGATGCAAATGATGGTCTGTGCATTCCATTTGTAATCTCCCGTACCGTAGGATGGCAACCAGATGAAACAAGTCCCCTGGCTTGTCACCGCAAAGATGCGGCCTAGATGGTGCACGACATCTTCGAACGTGTAGGGGTACAAATCTGCCGCGGCCAACATACGCCAGCCTCTGCCGTTACTGCCTCTTGCATTGATGGCAATCCTTATGTAGAACACCGCAATGAGATAGTAATCGTTGTAGCCGCGTCGATTTGTCACCGGGTCCGCAATTGCTATCTTCTTCAACCTCATGTAGGCATCATCATACGTATTCAAGCCAAGCCAGTCCGGAAGGCCGATCCTAATGGTTGAGAAGGGGTCTATGGGAACGGCCGCACTGCTGTGGATGTTGTGCAAAATGATGGTGGTATCCGGCCGGAGGTATGCAAGCCAATCTTTGCTGGCACTGACCCAGACCTATATATAAGATGGTGGGCAGCAGAGAAATTACAGGATGAAAATGGAATAACTAAGTACTACATAATCAAACTCCATGACTGACCTGCTCATCGGACAAAATCCGACTACCTCTCAACGTCGGCAACTCTAGCGGAGTCAACGTGCAACCATGGCCAAGGAGCGGTGGACTGTTTGAAGGATTGTCCCATAGAAGAACCTTCTCCTCGAGGATGCATGGAAGACCAACAAGCATGGCCTTTTCCCAAGCCTGTTTAAGCACCGTCTTGAAAAAGTTGGTGCAGGAAGCACTGAGTCTTGCGGTGGTGAGGACGTCGGAGCGGCGTGCGATTTCTCCCAGAGGATCGTCATCCAAGGTCTCCCAACCCCGACGAGGAGGAGAACCACCTGGCGAATCCATGGGAGTAGCGACGAACTGCCTTCTCTTCGGGGGGAGGGGAACTGGCGAGGAGGAGATAAGAGTGTAGTAACCGCAGGGCCTCGTCCCTTCCAACTGTAGGTCCTCGATCGTTCCTTAGTGAAGGGGTGAGGCTATTATTTACTACGTACTCGTACTGTAGCAGTACTAGTACTACTTTCTCAACTAGTAGTGTGATGTACTGTGCTTCTAGTATAGTGCACCATTTTTGAACTCTTGAATCTCAGGGCCAAGGAGCTACATTTGGAAGTGGAGGGTAGTATTGTTCTCTAGAACCATCATTATACTATCAATGCAGGGAAAGTACGCCTGTGTAGTGGGTACTCTTGGTGCTCTATTCAAGCGCGTAGCTGGCCTACTCAGCCGCTCCTCTCACGCACACACTAGTAGCATGTTTATCAACGACGGTTACTGCGGGGGCAGAACATTTGACTTAATTGATACAGCGAGACCGGGCTTTTCGCTTCCATTTGTGGAGGTGTAATGGATCTCGTCGAACTTTGTTAGTAGTTCCTTCTTTACGAACGAGATGAGGCAAAGCTTTTGCCTCCGTTTCAAAAAAAACACATCAAGAGGAATTTCTTTTATAGAGCCAATAATGGAGTGAAGTCCATGCGTGCAACACCAGAAGCTACAGAGTACTAGTAGAGTACTGACACTTTACGTACAGAGCCATATTGCATAGTTCACAATGCCACGCCGGGATTTTTCGGCTCCTTAGGCATAATTGGGAGGTGCTAGTTTAAATATGCTACTAGCTGACGAGGAAGCTGCATGCGAGGTGTGGCTAGGGCGAGCACGCGAGCCACAATATGATGGGAAGGAAAACTTGTTCACGTGGCTGGGCTATCCAGTGCACCCAGATTGTGGTGCGACATGTACGCTCGACTTCAAAACTCAAACTACCCGTGTACAATATTGGCTCGCAGCGAAGTTACTATTTTAAAAATAGGCTGCCGTGCGTTCGGCCGGGATCGAACCCACAAAACGAGGTATACACTCCCGCGACCACTAGTAGTACTCGTTGGAGTACAACGTAACCTAGAATCGCCTTTTACCACTAGTAGTACATTGTTCCTTACAAGAAACCACTAATAATGCCAAGAAACTACTACCACTTGCATACATGCCCTTACCAACCATTGTACATGCCCTTACCAACCAGCCCTACCAAGAATCGACTACTCTAAAAGTGTCGTTATAGGCATGTTTCAACCCATGTCGCCCCTTAAGTCAATGCCTTCTATTCGACCGGCAAGTTTGTCGTTATGACTTGTGGGACCTACATGTCAGTCTGCACAAAAATCCCTGAGTGACCTCCAACATCCGGCCCGTCCACCTAGTCATCCTCGGCCATGGGACGCAGCTACCGCTGCCGGCAGAAGGCGAGGTCAAAACCATTGGCGGTGCAGAGCCCATCTTGCGGTAGCCCGGATGCCAGCTCCGTCCGTCGCTCGCGGCCGCTAGCTATCCAAGATAGCTCCATCCAGCTGCTTGTCTGCAAGGTTTGCTAGCTTGATTGGCACGGTGACACATAATGATTTGAGGGGGAATAATAGGATAGAAGGTCAGATGTGGGTCCCTCGTGTCAACGGTCAAACAAAATGTGTTGGTTTAAGCTGCCTCGTCAGCACGGACGTGTGGGCCAAACCTATCATAAAAGGGTTTAAACGAGCCTAATCGGCACTAGGTAGTAGTTTTTGGCGCGGATTAAGAAATTTTGGGTATGTTTTTGCTATTTTTTGTACAATAGTTTCTTCCTAGGGCTGGTTGAAAGTGGTAGTTTTTTGTTAAATAATCTACATATTGTAAGTAGGAGTGAAAGCTAAGCTTTGGAAGCCAATAAGCAAGGCTAGTTACATAGTGCATATGTGCACGTGATTAAAAGTAAATATCAACCATGAGTAACTAATATCTTGATGGAAAACTCGAAACTATCGAAATACTAGCATTTTTTGCATGGTTGGAAATACTAGCAATGTTCACGTGCATTGCAACGGATCATAATTAGAATAGTACTTATTCACAAACTTGATACAAAACACTCTAATTTTATATACATATATCACTAGAGGCATATTATGTTTCAATCAGAATATATTCCTTGGGTTGTTTTGGTGAGGTGAGGGAGGGATGTGGTTGGTTTTAAGATACTACGGGGTTCTCTGCAAATTGGTAGAGAAGTGGGATGTTGGTGAGAAAAGGCAACAACTTACCTCACAGTCGTTAGATGTAGATCTAATGGTCAGAAATGACGGATGGCAGACACACCATCATCACCAACTTAGTCTTCTGTAGGAGTACCGGCAAGATGTTTGTGCATTGCACGGAACATCAAGATGCATTTTTTAATAAAAACACTTGTTGTGGTTGACCATGCGGGAGTAATCCCATGTGTAAAAACTAATGATATCTCGAGAAATAGGAGATAAGGTGGAGAGGAGTGGGGCGTGGTGGTGATTGGTGGTCGGACTCAGCGGAGGCATGGGGATGGACGACGCCGGCTGCGGCCACCAGGACAGTTTGTTCCAAAGGCTTCCTTTTTTAATTGCTCAACAATGAGGTTGTTGGAGATAAGGATGAACGAGGGAAGGCCTTGTCTGCAAGTGTGGAGAGAGGTGCGGGTATCTTTTAGTTTAATTTCCATCCGTCAGATATAGATCGGACGGTCTATATTGTAAGATGGCACGCGTACCATCATCACCAACTCGGTTTTTATAAGAGAATAAATGTAAGTATGCAGATACAAACGTATTATCGGTACTTGTTTCCATAAACTAGGATCTACATTCTATTCAACGCCTCAGCCTGTGGGTCCTTAGCACAATGACTTCTCGACTGTGTAAAACAAAGGTTTTCCCGTCGTCGATGAGGAGGGGGTGACGGCGGCGCGTTTTCGGCTTGCTCTAGTCCTAGTAGTCATACTAGGTGGTCTACACACGTGTAGATTTATTCTTTTTCACGTCTCATTTTGGCCATACTGCCACGACTGTTGATGGATAGACGATAAAGTTATTCACGAGGAAACCCTTGTTGGGCGTGTTTGCGAGAGAGAGAGAGAGAGAGAGAGAGAGAGAGAGAGACAGTTTGCGTGTGTGATATGTCTAGAGACTGGGGCAGTGATAAGAGATTATTTGTTTCTATGTGTGTGGAGGATAGAGAGAGACATGTACATGGGGCTTTGTGTTGTGTAACGTGGAGACACATAGACATAATCAGAGAGTGAGTGTGTGAGATACACATGCGGACATGGGGAGAGACAAGGATCTAGATAAATGGGTGTTTGTGCGTGTATGTGTGTGTTTGTGTGCACGTTTGTGTGTGAGAGGGAGTGTGTGTATGTGGAGTAGAGATACCACTACTGATGTAAACCTAGTATAAGGGAAGGGGGAATGGTGTGACATGTGTGTCACAGAGAGACAAAGGCATGTGTAGTAGCGGGATAGCATGGGTGCGCCCAGGGAGCAGACTATTTGGAAGAGACACCGAGTGTGTGTGGGAGAG
>NC_041392.1:541876678-541883435 GCF_002162155.2 Triticum dicoccoides | reverse complement strand
AGAGAGAGAGAGAGAGAGAGAGCGACGGACGGAGAGAGAGGAAGAGAGGGGGGAGAGGGGTCGTTTGTGTCCATAAATGGTGTATAGATAGGGAGACAATGTTGATGTTGTTCGAAATTGGCCTATGTATGGAGACGCAAGGGAAGCGAGTCATCGTGTGTGTGATAGGGACTTCATGCGAGATCTAGAATAGATGGTGTAGAGAACAACATGCGATATTGAGAACGATGATACATTAGGGAGCTATGGAAAGAGTAACGGCATATATGTATACAGGGAAGGAGCTGGGGCGGGTCCGCATGTGGGAGAGATAGAAAGAGGAGAGTGGTGCACAAGGAGACAAAGTGTGCTTGTTTGTAGTGGGGGTGGTGTGTGAGGTGAGTGTGCGAGAACCACATAACTAGGGAGATGAACTTTAGCATAATTGAGATATATATGGTCAATAGTGTGTGCACTCATGGTTGATCAATTTGTTTCATAGTTTGGACTATGAGATAACGATACTTTTGAACATGCGTGATATACCTTGATGTACCAGACTAACAAACCTAATATTGGAATTTTGGAATTCGACTCCATCATTAGCTTTTGTAATTCATTTAAACAGAGGTACATTTTTAAGCTGGGATTTCGTGATTTCAAATTCATATATCAAACCTAGAGATATACACATACAGGCATGTTCAAACTTTATAATCATCCACTTTATTCATACACATACACATCTTTGCTTTTGTCATCATATTTAGGATAAACACATTTGCAATTTCATTTGAATTGGACCGTATGATGGTATTTTCTTGTACTAGCTCAATGATCCATATTTGAATTGAATGGAAAATCTAAGTGTCAAGTTGGAGACATTGATTTTCAAAACTTGCACTTTTTTTGCGTGCAAAACAAATAAATTCTCGGCCATGATATCATAGTCGGCCGTACAAGAGCAGAACACTTATAATTTCAGGCGCCAAAAGCTTTGAAACTTCCTGCTCACATCGAAACATCTCGCACCCAAAAGTTTAGCCCTGCGATATTCCTGGTTTACCCCTGCCACATGAACAGAAAAGGGCTACTTTGGTAACTCCATTGTTTTCCCCCTCTTTATCCCCAACATTCTTCCCCGGAGCCCCTCCCCGAGCCCCCCCCCAACCACGGCAAGCCGGTGAATCTAGTCCTCCGCCGCAGCGGTGGACCTCACACCCCGCCGGATCTACCTTCCGCACCTTAGAACCCCCAACTGCCAACTCACCACTTCACCGGAGCTACTTCAGCGACTGGCTTGTCCACCGCTCCAGATCTCCTTGACCGCCATCATGGTCCACCGCACCGGATCTGCTTAACTAGCGCCCTCATCCACCATAGTGTAGGCCCTTCACTGACTCCCTCGTCCGCCCCATCGCTATCCCTTCATACAAGCCCTCGTCCGCCGCAACAGATCCGCCTCACCGAATGCACTATACACCGCGCCCGCCGAAGCCTTCGTCCACTGCACCGGACCCGCTCCACGGACGCCATATTCAACTCCACCGGCCTTGCTTTACTGACGCCGCAGCCTCATCAGGTTATTTCGATTTGTACTCCTTAGGTTTTTCTCTTCTTGATCATGCAACTGTTCACTTACCACAGATGAGCTTTCTTGCATGTCGACAGGCGCCGCAACCGAAGCACCGGAGCCGCTTGAGCAACAGCGACAGCCCGCCCAAACTCAACTGCAACATGAGCACCATCAATGATCCTTAGCTATCAAGTATGACAACGATACCCATGCGCCGTCGAGAATCAGGTACTATTATTGTAACGCCCTCGATGCGGCTATATCTCCCACATGTTGAAGCACGACTTAGAGGCATAACCGCATTGAAAGCAATGTCGCAAGTGAGGTAATCTTCACAACAACCCATGTAATGAATGAGGGAATAAGAGGTACATAGTTGGCTTACAATCGCCACTTCACACAATACATGAATAAAGCATTACATCATCTAGATACAATCAAGGTCCGACTACGGAACCAAAATAAAGAAGACTACCCCTAATGCTACAGTTCCCCGATCGCCCCAACTGGGCTCCACTACTGATCAACTGGAAACGAAACAACATAACGAACACGAATTTCATCGAGCTCCTCCTTGAGCTCGGTTGCATCACCTGCACGATATCATCGGCACCTGCAAGCTGGTTTTGGAAGGAATCTGTGAGTCACGGGGACTCAGCAATCTCACACCCTCACGATCAAGACTATTTAAGCTTATGGGTAGGTAAAAGGTATGAGGTGGAGCTACAGCAAGCAACTAGCATATTTGGTGGCTAACATATGCAAATGAGAGCGAGAAGAGAAGGCAAAGGCACGGTCGAGAAACTATGATCAAGAAGTGATCCTAGAACAACCTACGTTCAAGCATAACTCCAACACCGTGTTCACTTCCCAGACTCCGCCAAGAAGAGACCATCACGGCTACACACGTGGTTGATGCATTTTAATCTAGGTTAAGCTTCAGGTTTTCTACAACCGGACATCAACAAATTCCCATCTGCCCATAACCGCGGGCACGACTTTCGAAAGATCAAATCCCTGCAGGGGTGTCCCAACTTAGCCCATCACAAGCTCTCACGGTCAATGAAGGATATTCCTTCTCCCAGAAAGATCCGATCAGGTTCGGAATCCCGGTTACAAGACATCTCGACAATGGTAAAACTAAACCAGCAAAGCCACCTAGATGTGCCGACAAATCCCGATAGGAGCTGCACATATCTCGTTCTCAGGGCACACCGGATGAGCCAGACGTCGGGTTGGCATAGACCCTGGTTGCCCAGGGGGCGCCGGACATCGCTCAGGTTGGACCAACACTTAGACAAGCACTGGCCCCGGGGGGTTAAAATAAAGATGACCCTTGAGTTTGCAGAACCCAAGGGAAAAAGGGGCTAGGTGGCAAATGGTAAAACCAAGGTTGGGCCTTGCTGGAGGAGTTTTATTCAAGGCGAACTGTCAAGGGGTTCCCGCTATAACCCAACCGTGTAAGGAACGCAAAATCAAGGAACATAACACCGGTATGACGGAAACTAGGGCGGAAAGAGTGGAACAAAACACCAGGCATAAGGCCGAGCCTTCCACCCTTTACCAAGTATATAGGTGCATTAAAGTAAATAAGAGATATTGTGATATCCCAACAAATATCCATGTTCCAACATGGAACCAAACTCCAATCTTCACCTGCAACTAGCAACGCTATAAGAGGGGCTGAGCAAAGTGGTAACATAGCCAAACAACGGTTTGCTAGGACAAGGTTGGTTAGAGGCTTGACATGGCAATATGGGAGGCATGATATAGCAAGTGGTAGGTATTGCAACATAGGCATAGCAAAAGAGCGAGCAACTAGCAAGCAAAGATAGAAGTGATTTCGAGGGTATGGTCATCTTACCTGAGATCCCGCAAGGAAGAAGGACGGGTCCATGAAGAAGATAAACGGACGTAGCCAACGGATCCTCACAACACGACACTATCGGAACTAACTCAAAGAAGCATCACCGGAAAGAAGCAAACAACAAAGTAAACAACCATCACATAACATGGCATGATGCACAATCAAGTATGAAGCATGTCCGGTTTAAATATGCATGGCATGGCAAAGTGCACAAGCAATCCTACAAATTAAGTGGAGCTCAATATGCCACGAAGTTGCATATTGAAGAAAACACCACATGACTTATTTAGTTCTCTCTCGTTTACGTACCCAACACTATTAAATGTTGTTAGCAGGGCAAGAGGTGAAGCAAAAGTAAACTACACACTCTAAGCAATTTAAATGGGGCCGAATATAACAAACAACGAATCCGGTAAATCCCCATATGCATTAGTAATTTATTGCAACTACAATTTAAACATTTTAATTGTTGTTATCATGATGCGGATGACATGAACAAGTTTTAAGCAATTTTTTATTAAGACTTGATAAGAGCATTATGAAGCATTTTTGTCATCGTGGCGGAAACAAAAGGGGTGCCACGGCGACGATAACGAAACGGTGCCATGGCAACGTTCCGGTTCCGGTAACTCAATTGAGATACCGATGCAAAGGAGAAGTGTGCGGATGCGTGCAAAAGATGGTGGGGCGCTCCCGGATTCCAGGTGTCCCACGAGTTGGCGACAAGGAAACGAGTGACAATTTGGACAAAGTGCAAACACGAGCATCTCAAACATCGCAAGCATTCATTCACGGACGTCGTCTCGAGGTTATACCTTCGAAGCATGCAAGCAGGACAGTTCTCATTCGGTGCAAAGTAGAGGAAGTAGACGTTCTCGCGATGGCAGTAGTGGAAGTAGTCGCTCTCGCACGCTCTAGGGTCGACGGTAGAGGTTCTCGCGATCTCGGCGACGGTAGTGCTACATGTTTATCGTTGCACGAGTTTCCATAGAAATTCATGTCATCGGTGTCGTGGTACTTGGGGTCTTTGGACTTTCCGGTCTCATTCTTGTGACGGTAGTCATTCACGTTCGTTTCGGAGAGGTACTTGATGACTCCAACGTCTTCGGGGCGACGGTAGTTGTACACGGTCCACGAGACGTCGATCGTTCGGGGTCCGACTTGCGGGTCTTGCCGACATGAGGCGTTTTTGTGTAGACGAACTTGGCGCATCCGAAGGGTCACACTTGTCGTCGTGGGAACTTGGTGAAATCCATCTGGAGGTGCAACACGATGGTCTTGATGGATCGTAGTCGAACTTGGCGGTCCGTAAAGTCAACATAGAAGAACTTGGCGACATTTATGCTTGTGTTTATGAGACGGCCAAGATACACAGCAGCAAAGCTGCTGCTCGGGGACCTCGCGGTCGGTCACGCAGAGGCTGGAGAAGGCAGAACAGCGAGAGGACGGGGGCGAGGTGGCTGTCCAAGACAGTGGAGCTCCTCGAGCAGAGAAGAAACCGGTGGCGGGGAAGTCCGGGACAGGGGGTTGTCGCTGGGTGTCGGGGCTTGACGGTCCCAGGCGAGGTCGCCGGCAACAGAGCAGCAGCGACCCGAGGTCAACCGCAGGAGGTGGGGCGACGAGCTCGCTCCGGCGATGGCGGGGTACAAGGCGTGGGCATGGCCGGACGCTGGTGAACGCCGGAGACGGAGGCGCTGTGAACTGCAGCGGCGGGTGCGGCGGCAAGGTGGACTCGCCGGCCGACGGGGCGCCATGGCAAGGAGGCAGAGCAGAGGAACGGATGAGAGCAGGGGAACAAAGAAGAGGGAGGTGGCTCGGGCGCTGCTCTCCCTCCCTGATGGCCCGTCGAAGGAGGGGATCGAGAGGGGCACTAGGCTGCGCGAGCGTTAGGAGGGACGAAGGGAACAAACGAAGGGAGTGGGAAGATGGGATCGGGCTTCCTGGCAGCGGCAGGGGAGAGATGGAGATCGGGCCTCTCCTGGCGGCACTGGTGGGAGGACGAGGGAAGGGAGTGGGGATCGGGTAGATGGTGGGTTCGGGCGCACTAGGGTTAGGATGGGGTAGGTGGCTTGGGCCTTGGGACGGCCCAGGTGTGAGGGCGCGAGCTGGGCTTTCTCTCCCTCCCTACTCAACATGCTTTTCCATTAAAAACAAGACAAAAAAGATAAAGAAAAGAAAGAGAAGGCAGGGGCGGAATCTGGGCACGAGGACAATTTTCCTGTACTCTTAAAAGTATGCATTGTCCGAGAAAATTAGAAGTGGCAAGATCGGAAGATATGAATTCAAACTCATTTGAATTTAATCAAATGGTTTGAACTAGGGCTAGGGTTTTGAAGTGTCCAGAAATGTTGAGAATTTAAGTGGAGCTCAGGGAAGTGACGAAAGAAATTATAGGACAAGTTTGGGGACCAAACTTGAAGCGGAAAAGGGCATGTGATAAATTGCACGTGTGTTATAGGTGATTCTGAAAATGGAATATTGTCACATCCCTAGTTCTGGTATGACCTAGGCTAGCCCTTCATGTGTGCATCATGTTTAATTTCCATTTAAATTTGAAATGAGGATTTGTGAAACCCTCAGAATCATCTCTGGAAATGACCCAAATAAAAAGTGCTCCAAAAGTCTCCAAGAAAATGTTCATGTTGCTCTCTGAAAATATTGGACAGAGATAAAAAAATCAAACCAATATTATTAGGAGCTCATAGATACTTTTTTTGGGTATTTGGATTTAATGAATAGTTATTTGCTTTGGATATATATTTGTTATATATATAATATATGTCCAAAAATTATGTTAGTTGTTGAGGAGCTCTCGAATAATACCACTAGCTCCTGCAAAAATTGGCATAAGTAAATAAAATGATTTAGTATTTTATTAAATCCAAACAAATGTCAGAAAAATAGAAAACAGAAACAAAAATAAAAAAACAGAAAGCTTACCTGGCGCCTCAGCCGGCCCAGTGGTGCGGCCCACTGGCCCAACTGCCAATCGTCGTCCTCCTGGCGACGACAGAAGGACAGGGGCACGCGCCGGCGCGCGCGGCCACGCAGCTGGCCGTGGCCACGTTCCCCGCCACCTCCTACTTCTCCTTCTCGTCGCCTGGATCGCCCGCGCATCGCCACGCACCCCCCAAGCCTCTCTCGTTCTCTCCCGTGCCATTCTCTCCTCCCCCCCGCTCCCTCTCTCGCGGCCGAAATCGCCGTCGCCGCCGTCCATAGCCACCGTGGCCTCGGCCACTGCCGCACCTCCCCGACACGCTTCCCAGCTCTGCCGCGACCCCCTCTCCCTCCTCACCGAGAAAAGCAACCCGGGCGAGCTTCGCTTCATCCTCGGC
>NC_041392.1:541779440-541876360 GCF_002162155.2 Triticum dicoccoides | reverse complement strand
GCCGGAGATCGTCCTCACCGCCCCGCCGACTCCAGCCTTCCCCAAGCTCCCCGAAGACGCCCGCCGATCCCCTGTGAGCCCCGCCGTCGTTCCCCCTACTCCCCTGCCCTTCTGCGCCCTCTAGCCCCTCTGCCGCACGCCACCGAACTCCGGCCGCCGCCCCGAGCTTCGCTCCGGCGAGCTCCGGCCGTTCCCGCCTCTCCCACTTGCTCCAGATGACGTGGACGAGCGCTGGCTCCTCGCCAGTGGTCTCCGCCGTCCAAATGGTTGCCGGAGGGCGAAATCCGAGGCCCTCCGCCGCGTCTGGCTCGCCGGCGTCAAGCCGCCGGTGGGGTTTGACCCCTTTGACCTCGCGTGCCCGTCAGGTGGGCCCCATGGGTCAGGTGATTAGCTTAAGGCTAATCACCATTTAACTAAACCTGATACTGACATGTGGGCCCAACCCCATTAACTAAGCCACTTTAGGTTTAATTTAATTAGGATTAGCCACAGACACTGACGTGTGGACCCCACATGTCAGGTTTGACTTGGTCAGCGCTGTTGACTTGCTGACGCAAGCATGACGCAGTGCTGACGCAATTAATCCTTTTCTGGATTTAGAATAATTTAGGAAATTCCAGAAAATGATATAAACTTCAAAAATTCATAGAAATTCAACCGTAGCTCAGATTGAAATAATTTATATATGAAAAATTATCAGAAAAATTCAATCTATCCATCTGTACCATTTTCATGCATGAAAAATCAATCTATACATGCTGTATAAGGGAAACACTAAAATGGCTTATATAAAGAGCTTATTTTGGAGATGCATTTGAATCTTGGTTCAAATGGATTTCATCCAAATAAAAGCTAGTTGCATTATCTCAATCAGCATCACATATTCATGCCATGATCATGCATCATATTGTTGCATATGGTTGTGTTTTGATTACCGACACCGTTCCTTCTCGATAGGTCCTGCTCCGGAGAGTGTTCGAGAGTACCTGTCTGAGGAGCAGTGCCCCCTGTTGATCTACCAGGCAAGCAAACCCCCTTGTTCATTCCGACATGACCCCACTCTCTCGCTCCTGCTCTCTTTTACTGCATTAGGACAAGAGCGAATCAACTACTACTTTATGCTGCGGTAGTTGAACCCATTCCTCTGCATGACCTGTCATTGCCACAGTAAATAGTTGAAACCCACTAGCATGTGTAGGATCTGATTGAGCCATGTTGTGTTCTTGCCATGCCATGCCTGCTATTGCTTAGAGTTGTGTCAGGTCTGATTCATCGAGAATGAATTAGAGTGGTACGATATGTTCTGGTGCTGAGAGTTAAGCGTGTGAACACGATTTGGTAAGGGTAGCGGTGAGAGGCCATGTAGGAGTACATGGTGGGTTGTCTCACTGGAACCGTCCTTAAGCACTGAGTTCTGTGTATGTTGTACAATGACTAGATACTACCACACATTGGGTTCCGGTAACTCGACCCCTCTCGACTTATTAACCGACTTGGTCTCTGTCCAGGAGTTGCAAATAGTTTCTTGTGTTTGTAGGTAGTGTTAGTAGTCTACCAAGTGGCACCCGGCCAGGTGGGCTTGGGACAGACTAGGCACAAGTGGCACGGTGTACCAAGCGTAGATCCATTCGGCGAGGTGGGCTTGGGAACCCTGCACACATCGTTTAGGGCCGTGAGCGACACCCCGGCCGGATCTCCTTGCGGATGGAACCCGAATAGGCGATAAACCTGGACTAGAGTCTTGCGTGGTTAGTCAGGTCGTGGCCGACACCCTCGCCAGGCTTCCGCTTGAAGGTTGCCGAGGTACATGACGTGTACATGGTGATAAGTGGTGAGAGCATGTGTGAAGAAGTACACCCCTGCAGGGTTATCATGATCTATTCGAATAGCCGTGTCCTCGGTTATGGACTTCTTGGATGCTTACGTGGTACATAGACAACTTAAAGTGGATACTCTAAAATGCTCAAGACAAGTGTGAGTGCTATGGATGGCCTTCTCATAGGAAGACGGGAATGAATCCATAGTAGTGTATTGACGTGGTGATTAGTGGACTCGTGTGCGCCACCTCAAAAGAGTTACCAACAGTCATAGTACAGGATAGCCACTGAGTCAAAGCTAGCTTGCTGCAACTAAACTCCACATTACCTTCTTGATACAAGGGCATGTATGATAGGTTCTGATGTAAGTCTTGCTGAGTACCTTTGTACTCATGTTGCTTTATTTATGTTTTTGCAGCGGAGACTTCGGTCTTACTAGTTTACGTGGACTTCGACAAGTAGCTTGTACCTCAGCTACGATCTTGATTGGATGTTGTAGATAGTCACGCTCTTCAGCCTTTTTCATTTGTAGTTGTCTGTACTCATACATGTAATGCTTCCGCTTGTTGCTTGTATGCTCTGAATGATGGGTCATGTGACCCCTGTTTGTATTTAATGCTATGTGGTTCTTCTGAGCCTTTATCTATATGAGTTTGCGTTATGTTGTGATGCCATGTTGTACCTCACATACTTGCATGTTATGCGTACGTGTGACGTGTATTGCTACGTGTGGGATCCGACAATCTAGTTGTTTGTCCTTGGCAGCCTCTCTTATGGGGAAATGTAGTCTAGTGCTTCCTTGAGCCATAGTAGTCCGCTACAGCCCGGTTCACCGGAGTCCTGCTAGCCCAGCACTACTGCTCAGAACACTTGACTGGCCGGCATGTGTTCCACTTTGTTCCCGTGTCTGTCCCTTCGAGGAGATGTCACGCGGTGACTTCCGGAGTCCTGCCTAGCCTGCTACAGCCCGGGTTCCCCGGAGTCCTGTTAGCCCAGTGCTACAGCCCGGATTCATATGCTGTTGACCGACATGCTCGATGTGATTCATGTATGCCTGTCCCCATAGGTTAGCACCGCTTTGGGTTCACGACTAGCCATGTCAGCTCGGGTTCTCTGTCATATGGATGCTAGCGATACTATCATATACGTGAGCCAAAAGGCGCAAACGGTCCCGGGCCATGGTAAGGCGACACCCGTGGGAATACCGTGCGTGAGGCCGCAAAGTGGTATGCGGTGTTACAAGCTAGATCGGTGTGACTTAGAATCGGGGTCCCGACAGCTTTGGTATCAGAGCCTGACTGCCTGTAGGATTTCCAAGCCAACTTGGTCGAAGTTGAGTCTAGAAATTCTTTAGATATATAGGGGAATTGATTGTGGAAGGGAACGTAAGGCTCTTTTTACTCCTTATATCTCACGCCCTTCTGATCTGAGTCATCCTATCTTTTCCTACGGGGTTAAGGAACTAGGTTTTCTCTTCCGCCTATCAGGATCACGTGTTACTACTCTGTAGTTCTTAGGATTGGTTGATCTAAGTCATATCCCAGTTCGAGTATCTCCGGTGTAGCCTGTTTAGTAATATTCTTGAACCTTGAGTAATGATGTTGAGTATGTTACTACCCCATTTTAGCAGGATGTCTCATTCTGAGCATTTTACTGCCGTTATGCTGCCGGAATTGTCCTAGGAGTTCAAGAGATAGTATTTTTCCTCGTACTATATTCTACATCCTTATGATGATGCTGAATCCATCCTTGTTTTCCTTGGTTGGTTCTTCAGGATGTCGTCAGTTAACCGAAGTTCTATTGCTCGTAGCCGAAACCACGAAGATGGTAAGGATGAGGATCCTCCCGATCAGTCTTCGTTGGCAGAGTTCATGCTAGAGATGGAGAGGAACAAGCATGAGTCTAACCGCTTACTAGCACGTATTGAGGAGAACACCTCCCAACAGCACAAAGAGTTTGTGTCCATTCATGACTTCATTGGCCTGAAACCACCTACCTTCCATCATTGCATTGAACCACTTGATGCAGATGACTGGCTCCATAGTATCACACACAAGCTGCGTTCTGCGAACGTAGCAGAAGGTGACAAGGTCACCTATGCTGCTTATCACCTGGAAGGTCCTGCTAGTATTTGGTGGAAGAACTATGAGGCTATGCTTCCAGCTGGCCAGATACCCACCTGGAAAGATTTCATTGAGGCTTTTCGCGAGCATCACATCCCTTGGGCTCTCATTGACCGCAAGAGAGAAGAGTTTTGTAGTTTCACCCAGAGTAAGATGGCTGTTGATGCTTACAGTAGAGAGTTTGAGAACCTCGCCCGCTATGCTACAGAAGAAGTGTCCACAGATGCCAAGAAGCAGGCTAGATTCCGGAAGGGTCTCAACCCCAAGTTGCGTCGTGATCTCCACTTGCATCATTGCAATACATTCCACGCTCTTGTGAACAAGGCCATTAATGCAGGGACAGCTCAACTCACCTACGAGGAATCTCGTAAGCACAACCGTGATTTGGGTTCTTCCTCCGGTTCTAGTTCTCAGAAGCGCCGGATTTGGGTTCCGAACTCCGCTCTTCCACCCGGTTATACACCAAGGCCTTCTTGTGTGGCACCTCACCCAGTTCAACCATATGCTACACCCATGCCTATTGGTAGACCACTTGTCAATGTGGGTCCTTGTCCTACCTCCAAGATTTGTTACAAGTGCGGAGAGACAGGCCACATTGCCCGTATTTGCACTCAGACCCGTGTTGCTCCACCCCAGTCCGAGAAGTCTGTTGGCCGTGGTAGTAAGCCTTCACACCAGATGATCAGTGCCAAGTCAGCTCCCACTGAACTTGGACGTGTGCATCACGTCTCAGTTAAAGACGCTCATGATGATCCAGATGTCGTTCTTGGTACACTCCTTGTCAACTATCACCCAGCTTCGGTTCTATTCGATACCGGGGCATCTCACTCCTTAATTTCTGAAAGTTATGCCCGTTTGCACGACATGTCATTTTGTGATATGCCCTCCCCACTACTCATTCAAACTCCTGGATCCAAGTGGCAAACTTCTAGGATAAGTTATGGCAATGAAATACATGTTGACAGACTTGTATTTCTAGCTTCCTTGATATCCCTCAAGTCTTCAGATATTAACATCATCTTGGGTATGGACTGGATGAAAGCTCATTATGCCAAGATTGACTGTTACACCAGGTCTGTTCAGCTCACACACCCCTCTGGCAAGATAGTCACTGTCTCCACCAAAATTGCAAGGCGTCAACTATATTCTCTAAATGCCAGTCCTCTTCCTGACCTTGAAGATATCCCAGTAGTCCGCGACTTTCCGGATTTCTTTCCAGAGGAACTGCCAGGTATTCCACCTGACAGAGATGTAGAGTTTGTTATAGATCTTATCCCCGGAACCGCCCCAATTTCTAGGAGACCTTACAAGATGGCACCCTTAGAACTAGCCGAGCTTAAGAAACAACTTGATGAGTCCTTGCAAAAGGGTTTCATCCGTCCTAGTTCCTCTCCCTGGGCTTGCCCCGTCCTCTTCGTCAAGAAGAAGGATGGTACGGACCGAATGGTTGTAGATTATCGTCCCGTTAATTTGGTCATGATAAAGAACAAGTATCCGCTCCCCAGGATCAACGATCTATATGATCAGCTTGCTGGATCCTCAGTCTTTTCCAAGATGGATTTGAGGTTAGGCTACCACCAAATCAACATCAGAAATGGGGATATTCCTAAGACGGCTTTTGTCACTCGTTATGGTCAGTACGAGTACACCGTCATGTCCTTTGGTCTAACCAACGCTCCAGCTACGTTCTCCCACTTGATGAACTCGATCTTCATGGAATACTTAGATAAGTTCGTCGTGGTTTATCTCGATGATATCCTTATTTACTCGAAGAACGAGGAAGAGCATGCCGAACATCTTAGACTTGTGTTAGAAAAACTCAGAGAGCACCGTCTTTATGCCAAGTTCTCCAAGTGCGAATTTTGGTTGCCAGAAGTGACCTATCTCGGCCACGTAATCTCTGGTAAGGGCATTGCTGTCAATTCTGAAAGAGTTCAGGCCGTTCTTGATTGGACTCCGCCTGAAACAGTTAAGCAAGTTAGGAGTTTCCTTGGCCTAGCCAGTTATTGTCGCCACTTCGCTGAGAACTTCTCCAAAGTGGCCAAACCTCTCACGGAACTTCTCAAGAAAGATAAAAAGTTTGAGTGCTCCCCACAGTGTGAGCACAGTTTTCAGGAACTGAAAAGACGCCTGACTTCTGCTCCCATACTTGTGCCACCGGACTTCACTAAGGACTTTGTTATCTATTGTGATGCCTCACGACAGGGACTAGGTTGCATCCTTATGCAAGATTGCCATGTGATTGCCTATGCATATCGACAGTTGCATCCACATGAGGAGAATTATCCTACACATGATCTAGAGCTTGCAGCCATAGTCTATGCACTTAAGACATGGCGACATTACCTCCTTGGTAAACGTTGCAAAATTTACACCGACCACCAGAGTCTCAAGTATATCTTCACCCAACCAGATTTGAACCTTAGGCAAAGACGTTGGTTGGAGTTGATCTCAGATTACAACTTAGGGATTACCTACACCCCAGGCAAGGGAAATGTCATGGATGATGCGCTAAGTCGTAAGTCCTATTGCAACAATCTTATGTTGCAGCAGGGCCAACCACTTCTCCATGAGGAATTCTGTAAGCTTAGTCTTTGCATTGCTCCTCACGGATTCCTTTCTACCTTGGTGGCGAATTCTACTCTTGTGGATCATATCATAGAAGCCCAGAAGCATGATACGGGGATTACCCGGACCAAGGGAAACATTGCCAAGGGTATTGCTGGTAGTTTCTCATTAGATGATCGAGGTGTTGTTTTCTTCGGAAACCGCCTGGTGGTCCCCAAGAAGAAGCATCTTCGACAATTAATCCTTAAGGAGGCGCATGAATCTCCTCTCACGATTCATCCCGGTAGTACTAAGATGTATCAGGACCTACGCCAGAGGTTCTGGTGGACTAGGATGAAGAGAGAAATTGCTCAGTTCATTGCTAACTGTGATGTTTGTCGTCGCGTTAAGGCAGAACATCAAAGACCTGCTGGCACCCTTCAACCTTTAGCTATTCCTGAGTGGAAATGGGATAAAGTTGGTATGGACCTCATCACCGGCTTTCCCAGGACCAAGAAAGGGAATAATGCTATCTTCGTAGTCATTGATCGTCTTTCCAAAGTGGCTCACTTCCTACCTGTTCGAGAGAGTATCACTGCTAGTCAGCTCGATGACTTATATATTTCTCGAATAGTGTCACTTCATGGTGTTCCACTAGAGATCAATTCAGACTGTGGTAGTATTTTCACTTCTCATTTCTGGGAGAGTTTCCAAACTGCCATGGGCACCCATCTTTCCTTCAGTACCGCTTTCCACCCTCAATCAAGTGGTCAGGTGGAAAGGGTCAACCAAATTCTTGAAGACATGCTTAGAGCTTGTGTTATCTCATTCGGTATGGATTGGGAGAAGTGTCTTCCCTTCACCGAGTTTGCGTATAACAATAGCTACCAATCCAGCATCAAGAAAGCTCCTTTTGAGGTTCTATATGGACGAAGATGTCGAACACCTTTGAACTGGTCAGAAACCGGCGAAAGACAATTCTTTGGACCGGATATGATCCAAGAGGCAGAAGAGCAAGTTCGCATCATTCGCGAGAATTTGAAAACAGCCCAATCTCGTCAAAAGAGCCAGTATGACCGTAGTCATAAGGAAGTGGCTTATGAAATTGGCGACAAAGCTTACCTTCGGGTTACCCCTTTGAAGGGTACCCATCGTTTCGGTATCAAGGGCAAGTTGGCTCCTCGTTACATTGGTCCTTTTCGCATTCTCGCTAAACGAGGAGAGGTTGCCTACCAGTTGGAACTACCGCTACATCTTTCTCGAGTACATGATGTCTTCCACGTCTCTCAACTCAGGTGTTGCTTCTCGAATTCCGTCCCTGGAGTGGACCACGAAACGCTTGATCTCCAAGATAACCTCACTTATCGAGAGTACCCCGTCCGCATTCTGGATCAAGCAAAGCGTGTCACTCGATGTCATAACATCAAGTTTCTCAAGGTTCAGTGGTCTCATCATTCCGAGAGAGAAGCTACCTGGGAGCGTGAAGATCGTCTTCGACTGGAGTACCCCACTTTCTTTCTGCCAACTCCTGAATCTCGGGACGAGATTCTTCCGAGTGGGGGCGAGTTGTCACATCCCTAGTTCTGGTATGACCTAGGCTAGCCCTTCATGTGTGCATCATGTTTAAATTCCATTTAAATTTGAAATGAGGATTTGTGAAACCCTCAAAATCATCTCGGGAAATGACCCAAATAAAAAGTGATCCAAAAGTCTCCAAGAAAATGTTCATGTTGCTCTCTGAAAATATTGGACAGAGATAAAAAAATCAAACCAATATTATTAGGAGCTCATAGATATTTATTTTGGGCATTTGGATTTAATGAATAGTTATTTGCTTTGGATATATATTTGTTATATATATAATATATGTCCAAAAATTATGTTAGTTGTTGAGGAGCTCTGGAATAATACCACTAGCTCCTGCAAAAATTGGCATAAGTAAATAAAATGATTTAGTATTTTATGAAATCCAAACAAATGTCAGAAAAATAGAAAACAGAAACAAAAATAAAAAAACAGAAAGCTTACCTGGCGCCTCAGCCGGCCCAGTGGTGCGGCCCACTGGCCCAACCGCCAATCGTCGTCCTCCTGGCGACGACAGAAGGACAGGGGCACGCGCCGGCGCGCGCGACCATGCTGCCTGTCGTGGCCACGTTCCCACCACCTCCTGCTTCTCCCTCTCGTCGCCTGGATCGCCCGCGCGTCACCACGCACCCCCCCAAGCCTCTCTCGCTCTCTCCCGTGCCATTCTCTCCTCCCCCTCGCTCCCTCTCTCGCGGCTGAAATCGCCGTCGCCGCCGTCCATAGCCACCGTGGCCTCGGCCACTGCCGCACCTCCCCGACACGCTTCCCAGCTCTGCCGCGACCCCCTCTCCCTCCTCACCAAGCAAAGCAACCCTGGCGAGCTTCGCTTCATCCTCGGCGCCGTCGTCTTCATCTTCGGCCGCCGGAGATCGTCCTCACCGCCCCGCCGACTCCAGCCTTCCTCGAGCTCCCCGACGACGCCCGCCGGTCCCCTGTGAGCCCCGCCGTCGTTCCCCCTACTCCCCTGCCCTTCTGCGCCCTCTAGCCCCTCTGCCGCACGCCACCGAACTCCGGTCGCCGACCCGAGCTTCGCTCCGGCGAGCTCCGTCCGTTCCCGCCTCTCCCACATGCTCCAGATGACGCGGGCGAGCGCTGGCTCCTCGCCAGTGGTCTCCGCCGTCCAAATGGTCGCCGAAGGGCGAAATCCGAGGCCTTCCGCCGCGTCTGGCTCGCCGGTGTCAAGCCGCCGGTGGGGTTTGACCCATTTGACCTCGCGGGCCCGTCAAGTGGGCCCCATGGGTCAGGTGATTAGCTTAAGGCTAATCACCATTTAACTAAACCTGATACTGACATGTGGGCCCAACCCCATTAACTAAGCTAGTTTAGGTTTAATTTAATTAGGATTAGCCACAGACACTAACGTGTGGACCCCACACGTCAGGTTTGACTTGGTCAGCGCTGTTGACTTGCTGACGCAAGCATGACGCAGTGCTGACGCAATTAATCCTTTTCTGGATTTAGAATAATTCAGGAAATTCCAGAAAATGATATAAACTTCAAAAATTCATAGAAATTCAACCGTAGCTCAGATTGAAATAATTTATATATGAAAAATTATCAGAAAAATTCAATCTATCCATCTGTACCATTTTCATGCATGAAAAACCAATCTATACATGCTGTA
This sequence comes from Triticum dicoccoides, assembly GCF_002162155.2. Classification (NCBI taxonomy): domain Eukaryota; kingdom Viridiplantae; phylum Streptophyta; class Magnoliopsida; order Poales; family Poaceae; genus Triticum; species Triticum dicoccoides. The sequence goes on along the minus strand of NC_041392.1, from coordinate 541,866,665 downwards.
TAAGGGAAACACTAAAATGGCTTATATAAAGAGCTTATTTTGGAGATGCATTTGAATCTTGGTTCAAATGGATTTCATCCAAATAAAAGCTAGTTGCATTATCTTAATCAGCATCACATATTCATGCCATGATCATGCATCATATTGTTGCATATGGTTGTGTTTTGATTACCGACACCGTTCCTTCTCGATAGGTCCTGCTCCGGAGAGTGTTCGAGAGTACCTATCTGAGGAGAAGTGCCCCCTGTTGATCTACTAGGCAAGCAAACCCCCTTGTTCATTCCGACATGACCCCACTCTCTCGCTCCTGCTCTCTTTTACTGCATTAGGACAACAACGAATCAACTGCTACTTTATGCTGCGGTAGTTGAACCCATTCCTCTGCATGACCTGTCATTGCCACAGTAAATAGTTGAAACCCACTAGCATGTGTAGGATCTGATTGAGCCATGTTGTGTTCTTGCCATGCCATGCCTGCTATTTCTTAGAGTTGTGTCAGGTCTGATTCATCGGGAATGAATTGGAGTGGTACGATATGTTATGGTGCTGAGAGTTAAGCGTGTGAACACGATTTGGTAAGGGTAGCGGTGAGAGGCCATGTAGGAGTACATGGTGGGTTGTCTCACTGGAACCGTCCTTAAGCACTGAGTTTTGTGTATGTTGTCCAATGACTAGATACTACCACACATTGGGTTCCGGTAACTCAACCCCTCTCGACTTATTAACCGACTTGGTCTCTGTCCAGGAGTTGCAAATAGTTTCTGGTGTTTGTAGGTAGTGTTAGTAGTCTACCAAGTGGCACCCGGCCAGGTGGGCTTGGGACAGACTAGGCACAAGTGGCACGGTGTACCAAGCGTAGATCCATCCGGCGAGGTGGGCTTGGGAACCCTGCACACATCGTTTGGGGCCGTGAGCGACACCCCGGGCAGATCTCCTTGCGGATGGAACCCGAATAGGCGATAAACCTGGACTAGAGTCTTGTGTGGTTAGTCAAGTCGTGGCCGACACCCTCGCCAGGCTTCCACTTGAAGGTTGCCGAGGTACATGACGTGTACATGGTGATAAGTGGTGAGAGCGTGTGTGAAGAAGTACACCCCTGCAGGGTTATCATGATCTATTCGAATACCCGTGTCCTCGGTTATGGACTTCTTGGATGCTTACGTGGTACATAGACAACTTAAAGTGGATACTCTAAAATGCTCAAGACAAGTGTGAGTGCTATGGATGGCCTTCTCGTAGGAAGACGGGAATGAATCCATAGTAGTGTATTGACGTGGTGATTAGTGGACTCGTGTGCGCCTCCTCAAAAGAGTTACCAACAGTCATAGTACAGGATAGCCACTGAGTCAAAGCTGGCTTGCTGCAACTAAACTCCACATTACCTTCTTGATACAACTGCATGTATGATAGGATCTGATGTAAGTCTTGCTGAGTACCTTTGTACTCATGTTGCTTTATTTATGTTTTTCCAGCGGAGACTTCGATCTTACTAGTTTACGTGGACTTCGACAAGTAGCTTGTACCTCAGCTACGATCTTGATCGGATGTTGTAGATAGTCACGCTCTTCAGCCTTTTTCATTTGTAGTTGTCTGTACTCAGACATGTAATGCTTCCGCCTGTTGTTTGTATGCTCTGAGTGATGGGTCATGTGACCCCTGTTTGTATTTAATGCTATGTGGTTCTTCTGAGCCTTTATCTATATGAGTTTGCGTTATGTTGTGATGCCATGTTGTACCTCACATACTTGCATGTTATGCGTACGTGTGACGTGTATTGCTATGTGTGGGATCCGACAATCTAGTTGTTTGTCCTTGGCAGCCTCTCTTATGGGGAAATGTAGTCTAGTGCTTCCTTGAGCCATAGTAGTCCGCTACAGCCCGGTTCACCGGAGTCCTGCTAGCCCAGCACTACTGCTCAGAACACTTGACTGGCCGGCATGTGTTCCACTTCATTCCCGTGTCTGTCCCTTCGGGGAAATGTCACGCGGTGACTTCAGGAGTCCTGCCTAGCCTGCTACAGCCCGGGTTCCCCGGAGTCCTGTTAGCCCAGTGCTACAGCCCGGATTCATATGCTGTTAACCGACATGCTCGATGTGATTCATGTATGCCTGTCCCCATAGGTTAGCACCGCTTTGGGTTCACGACTAGCCGTGTCAGCCCGGGTTCTCTGTCATATGGATGCTAGCGACACTATCATATACGTGAGCCAAAAGGCGCAAACGGTCCCGGGCCATGGTAAGGCGAGACCCGTGGGAATACCGTGCGTGAGGCCGCAAAGTGATATGAGGTGTTACAAGCTAGATCGGTGTGACTTAGAATCGGGGTCCCAACAAATATTTAATATAGCTCCCTAATATCGGGAGGATATGTTATAAAGAGAATCACCATGTGAATTCCCTCGATTTAAATGGACCGAAGATCCATGCAATTTATTTAGTGAGATGTGAAAGACTTATGACATGATGACATGATGCAATGCACATGATGCAACGAACCAAAACGAATCACCCGACAACACTCGGAAACATGGAAGGCATCTGAAGCTCCGGTCTTGGGGCGTCACAACACTCCACCACTACGAGAGGATCTCGTCCCGAGATCTAGAATGGCACCGGAGAGAAAAGGAAGAGGAATACGAGAGGTAAAACTAAGTTGCTTCTTTGACAAAAGAGTGAAACCAAAGAATCTTGCGAGGTTGAACAAATGGAAAGAAGAATACAACAGAGAAGAACGAAGTTGAAAACACTTCGTTAGAAAAGAGCAACAAGGAAGAACAAACTCGGGCAGCACTCCGGTTGAAAAGAGATGAAAGACTTGATATGATGAAAAGACCTTGAGCAAAAGGCACAACACTTCGGATAATATGATAAGCCAAGGAAAGAACATGATCTTGACAAAACAAGAAGATGGGTTGAAGAGAGTAACATCACACTGCCTCTAGAACAAAAGAATAGAAGTTGGATTGTTGGAAAGGAAAGAATTGAGAAGAAAATGACAACTTCTGCCAGAAATAAGTTTGGAAAGCACCCTTCCAAGAAGGTTATAACGGAGTTGTTATAAAACCAACAACAAAAAAGAACACGCTTGTAGTGGTCTTATGGAGAACATCTCAAAATTATGAGGTGGCAACCTGCCACTCCCGGAAAAAGAATGGATTGATAAGAACAAGGAGACGAGGAACTTATCTCACCGGGAGGATAGAAGAAGAACTTGGTTCATTTATAAATACCACAAATAGCAACAATCCTTAGGGAAGGCTTGAGGTGAAATATAACCCAAGATAAATCCAATGAAGAAATTGATGGATTTAAGATATCTCATTCTTGATAACTTGTGAATCATGAAATATGAAAGAAAATTATCAAGAATGACATAACACCACCTCAAATGATGAGATATGAAAGAATTGCACTTTGGAATGCAAGATGAAGAATCCTTGAGCTCCTCTTGGCGAACACTTCGAGAACGAATTAAATCCTTGATGAACCACCATGTTGAGCCTCCATGAAGAACTCCGGATAGGAAATGATAACATAAAAGAATTGAAGGTTTGAAGCAAATAGGATTGAAGCCTTGCAATGGTTAGATCAGACGACACGTGGGAGATATAGCCGCATCGAGGGCGTTACAAGTGCACTGGCCCGGGGGGTTAAAATAAAGATGACCCTTGAGTCCGCGAAACCCAAGGGAAAAAGGCTAGGTGGCGAATGGTAAAACCAATGTTGGGCATTGCTGGAAGAGTTTTATTCAAGGCGAACTGTCAAGGGGTTCCCATTATAACCCAACCGTGTAAGGAACACAAAATCAAGGAACATAACACCGGTAAGACAAAAACTAAGGCGGCAAGAGTGGAACAAAACACCAGTCATAAGGTCGAGCCATCCACCCTTTACCAAGTATATAGGTGCATTAAGATAAACAAGATAATATAATGATATCCCAACAACAAACAAGTTCCAACAAGGAACAAACTCCAATCTTCACCTGCAACTAGCAATGATATAAGAGGGGCTGAGCAAAGCGGTAACATAGCCAAACAATGGTTTGCTAGGACAAGGTGGGTTAGAGGTTTGACATGTCAAATGGGAGGCATGATAAGCAAGTGGTAGGTATCATAGCATAGGCATAGCAAAAGAGCGAGCATCTAGCAAGCAAAGATAGAAGTGATTTCGAGGGTATGGTCATCTTGCCTGCAAAGTTCTCAGAGTTGACTTGATCCTTGTAAACGTACTCAACGGGCTCCTCGATCACGTACTTGTCTACCGGCTCTACCCAAGTAAGAACAACAAGAAAAAGGAACACAATCAACCATGTGCAATGCTCAAGCAACATGATGCAAAACATGGTGTGATATGTGGGATGCGAGATGTGATGTATATGCAAGATTTGGAAAGGAATGATTGAATCTGGCCTCAACTTGGAAAACCAAGAGTGCCACTGGAAAGAGGAGTTGATTTTGGTTGAAATCGATATAAAGATCACCGGAATCGGATGCACAGTTTGGAAATGGCTTCTAAACAAATATGGCACCGATCTGCGATAATCAGCACGAGACCACCTAAATGCATCAAGAACAACATGCCACAGCACTCTAACATAGCAACAAAATACATGGCAGGGATCCACTCATGATGCTTGACAAAAGATGAACACTGAGCTACGGCTAATTCACTCAATAGAAGGTTCAAACAAGCATGGCAAAAGTGCAAAACATATCAGGTTCAGACTTAGTGAAATAAACATCAAGTTAGGAATTTAACATCAGGAAGCAATGTTTAGAGCACGTAAACTACATGCTACAGGAACATATCATGGCAAAGCAAGGCATGGCATGAAGCTACTCAAAGCATACAACAAAAGTCCCTTACTGACCATTAGCCAAAAGGGATCAGAAAACACAATTGCAACCACGTGAACATAGCAATTAACGTTAACAGATTCAGACTTAGTGAAAAACTGGAACATGGCAAAACAGATAACAAGTAGACATGTTTACGAGCTCGATGCACTCACTACGAGGCATTGCATGACAAACTAAGCATACACCCATCAAGTAGGCATGGCATAGAAGCTAGACATGGCAAGAACAACAACATAGCATGCACGGATCAATAACAACAAGCTCGGCAAAATTGCTAAACATGTTAACAATCTGCCAGGAACATTTTATAGCAAAAGTAGAGCTCAATTGACTCAAGCTAGGGTGCTCCATAAATGCAAACAAAGACATGGATGCATAGAGCACCATAATATCTACAAAACATCCTTACTGATCATGCTCAAAAGAGGCATGGATCACTAGGAAACAACATGAACATATGGCATAAAAATAATGACAGGGCAATGACTTGGTGAAATTCTAAGTCCCTGAAATTAGCATCATTGAGTAAGCTACTTTGCATGCTTGTGCTAGTCACCACATATATCACAAAAATACATGGCATACACCCCTGTGAAGATAACATGGCATACTACAAAACACATGTAGAGCTCAGGATCATAGCATGCACACATTAATCATGGCAAAAATGACAAAAGTGCATTTGCTGAAACAGATCTGAAACTATCATCACATAGCCCTCTTCCAACAGCATTTCGGGCATCAAGATGAGCTCAAATGAGAATGATGCAATGAGATGAAATGATGTACTCGTCGAGACGAACATTTTGATATGCTACATGCACGAAGCGGAGCCACGATGAGGAAGTTATGATGCTGTGAACATGTGCAAAAATAATTAGGGTTTGGTGGAAGGTCAACCGAGAGGGGATCTAGATCCAGATCGGTGTGGAAACCGAGATCGCCGGAGTACTGTAGCTGGCCGGCGCGGGACTTGCCGGACTCGGCGGGAGCTCACCGGAGATGAGGAGCTGGACGGAGAGGCTCGCCGAGGTGCGGCCGGCAACGAAGAGGAAGGCGACGGCGTCGGGTGGCGCCTGCGGGGCGGCGCGCGATGAGCCGGGAGCGACAGCGGCGGTCGCCGGTGTCGTAGAGCCATGGTGGCCGGCGAAGGTACGGCAAAGGGCGGCGGGAAGGAGAAGCGAGGCGCGCGGGGTCTCAGGCCAGGTTGGCGGCGGGGAGGGCCGGCCTCGGGCCCCTCGGGCCGGCGGGATCGGCGGCGAAGTGGGCACCCGCTCGGGACAGGTGGCGGTGCCCTATTGGACGGTGGCGGCAGCGCGAGGTGTCCGGCTAGGAACGGGCATTGTCTGGCGGCGGAGGGGGGTTTTCTAGGGTTAGGGGGAGAGGAGACCCGAGATTTTCGTGGAGGAATCTATTAATAGAGGTAGGAGGAGCTAGGAAGCTCCAAATGAGGTGCGGTTTGCGGCCACGCAATCATGATCGAACGGCCTAGGTGATGGAGGAGGTTTAGGTGGGCTTTGGGCCACTTTGGAGGGGTGTTGGGCTGCAACACACACGAGGCCTTTTCGGTCCCTCGGTTAACCGTTGGAGTATCAAACGAAGTCCAAATGGCGCGAAACTTGACAGGCGGTCTACCGGTAGTAAACCAAGGCCGCATGGCAAGTCACGGTCCAATACGGAAATGTTTAACGCCCACACACGAAAAGAGGTAAAAAGGACCACTGGAGGACATAAGAGCACCGGAATGCAAAACGGACAACGTTGAAAATGCTCGGACGCATGAGACGAACACATATGCAAATGCAATGCACATGATGACATGATATGAGATGCATGACAAAGACAAAAGCACACGAAGGAAAAAACCCGACAACGAAGAAATAGAATAACTTAGCGCCGGAAACGGCAAGAGTTGGAATACAAATGAGGTAAATTACATCCAGGGTGTTACAACACTCCACCACTACGAAAGGATCTCGTCCCGAGATCTAGGACTGGAAAAACTCCGGGTACTCAGAATGGAGGTGATCCTCACGTTCCCAGGTGGCTTCACGGTCGGAATGATGTGACCACTTGACTTTCAGGCATTTGATAGACTTGTTGCGAGTCTTGCGCTCAGCTTCTTCAAGAATAGCAACTGGGTGCTCACGATAAGACAGGTCTTCTTGGAGATCAATCTCTTCAAAGTTGATGGTGCGGTCTGGAGTCTTGAAACACTTGCGGAGTTGAGACACGTGAAAGACGTCGTGCATGTTTGCAAAGTTGGAGGGAAGCTCAAGTTGATAGGCGAGATTGCCTCTTTTGCTGATGATCTTGAAAGGACCCACGTATCTAGGGGCAAGTTTCCCTTTGATACCGAAGTGACGAGTACCTTTCATTGGAGAGACGCGGAGGTAGACATGGTCTCCGATCTCGAAAACCAAGTCATGATGCTTGCTATCATAGTAACTCTTCTGGCGCGATTGCGCGGCTTTGAGATTATCACGAATGACTTTGCACATTTCTTCTGCCTATGCGATCAAGTCATTGCCAAGAAGTTGACACTCACCAGACTTTGACCAGTTAAGAGGGGTACGACACTTCCTACCATAGAGAATCTTGAATGGGGCCTTGCCCGAACTCGCTTGGAAGCTGTTGTTGTAGGAGAACTCGGCATATGGAAGACAATCTTCCCACTTCATACCGAAGGAGATGACGCAAGCCCTGAGCATATCTTCGAGAATCTGATTTACTCGCTCGACTTGGCCACTAGTTTGAGGATGAAAAGTTGTGTTGAAGCGAATGTTGGTGCCCATGGCCTTCTGAAAAGAATCCCAAAACTTGGAGGTAAAGATGCTGCCATGATCTGAAGATATCGACTGCGGAATGCCGTGCAGAGAGACAATCCGGGAGGTATATAGCTCTGCCAACTGAGCTTCTTGATAGATTCTTTGATTGGAAGGAAATGAGCCACTTTAGTGAGTTTGTCGATGACAACGAAGATAGCATCATTGCCACGCTTGGACTTTGGAAATCCAGTCACGAAGTCCATCTCAATATGGTCAAACTTCCATTCTGGAATGGCAAGAGGTTGGAGGAGACCAGCTGGTCGTTGGTGTTCTGCTTTCACTCTTCAGCAGACATCACATTCATTCACGAACTGAGCAATCTCGCGCTTCATTCGAGTCCACCAATACGACTGCTTTGAGGTCATGGTACATCTTTGTACTTCCAGGGTGAATAGGGAGGAGTGAATTGTGAGCCTCGTTCATAATGACTTTACCAAGGTCACCTTTAGGCACAACAATGCAATCCTCGAAGAATAGAGTATCCTTGTCATCAAGACGATAGCACTTGTACTTGGGTTGACTCTTAGCAATCCCAATCTTCACCTTCTTCACCATGGCATCAAGAAGTTGAGCCTCGCGAATCTGATCTTCCAAAGTAGGAGAGACTTGGAGGTTGGTGAGGAAACCTTGAGGAACAACTTGAAGATTGAGTTTGCGGAAAGCTTCACAAAGCCCCGGTTAGTAAGGCTTGAGAATCAGACTGTTGCAGTAAGCCTTCCTGCTCAATATGTCAGCAATTACATTGGCCTCGCCTGGAGTATATTCGATACTCAGATTATACTCTTGAATCATTTTGACCCAGCGAGTCTGCCTGAGGTTGAGGTTTGGCTGAGTGAAGATGTACTTGAGACTCTTATGATCAGTGAAGATGTCCACTTTTCTTCCCAATAAGAGATTTCTCCAAGTTAAAAGAGCATGCACAACTGCCGCCAACTCGAGGTCATGAGTGGGGTAGTTCTTTTCATTGGGCTTCAACTGGCGAGAGGTATAGGCCACAACTTTCTTCTCTTGCATCAACATTGCACCAAGACCTTGAAGGGAAGCATCACAGAAGACCTCAAATGGTTTGGATCCATCAGGAGGAGTCAGAAACCTTGCATCAATCCTATTTGCTTCAATCCTATTTGCTTCAAATCTTCAAACCTTCATCAGGGGGAGCTCGATGAAGATCGTGTTCGTTATGTTGTTCCGTTTCCAGTCGATCAGTAGTGGAGCCCAGTTGGGACGATCGGGGATCTGTGTAGCATTTGGGGTAGTCTTCTTTTATTTTGGTTCTGTAGTCGGACCTTGATTGTATCTAGATGATGTAATGCTTTATTCATGTATTGTGTGAAGTGGCGATTGTAAGCCAACTATGTATCTCTTTCCCTTATGTATTACATGGGTTGTGTGAAGATTACCTCACTTCCGACATTGCTTACAAAGCGGTTATGTCTCTAAGTCGTGCCTCAACACGTGGGAGATATAGCCGCATCGTGGGTGTTACAAGTTGGTATCAGAGCCAGGTCGCCCAGGGGGCGCCGAACATCGCTCAAGTTGGACCAACACTTAGAGAAGCAATGGCCCTGGGGGGGGTTAAAATAAAGATGACCCTTGAGTATGCAAAACCCAAGAGAAAAAGGGGCAAGGTGGCGAATGGTAAAACCAAGGTTGGGCCTTGCTGGAGGAGTTTTATTAAAGGCGAACTGTCAAGGGGTTCCCATTATAATCCAACCGTGTAAGGAACGCAAAATCAAGGAACATAACACCGGTATGACGGAAACTAGGGCGGCAAGAGTGGAACAAAACACCAGGCATAAGGCCGAGCCTTCCACCCTTTACCAAGTATATAGGTGCATTAAAATAAATAAGAGATATTGTGATATCCCAACAAATATCCATGTTCCAACATGGAACCAAACTCCAATCATCACCTGCAACTAGCAACGCTATAAGAGGGGCTGAGCAAAGCGGTAACATAGCCAAACAATGGTTTGCTGGGACAAGGTTGGTTAGAGGCTTGACATGGCAATATGGGAGGCATGATATAGCAAGTGGTAGGTATCGCAGCATAGGCATAGCAAAAGAGCGAGCAACTAGCAAGCAAAGATAGAAGTGATTTCAAGAGTATGGTCATCTTGCCTGAGATCCCGCAAAGAAGAAGGACGGGTTCATGAAGAAGACAAACGGACGTAGCCAATAGATCCTCACAACACGACACTATCGGAACTAACTCGAAGAAGCATCACCGGAAAGAAGCAAACAACAAAGAAAACAACCATCACATAACATGGCATGACGCACAATCAAGTATGATGCATGTCCGGTTTAATATGCATGGCATGGCAAAGTGCACAAGCAATCTTACAAATTAAGTGGAGCTCAATATGCCACGGAGTTGCATATTGAAGAAAACACCACATGACTTATTTAGTTCTCTCTCATTTACGTACCCAACACTATTAAATGTTGTTGGCAGGGCAAGAGGTGAAGCAAAAGTAAACTACACACTCTAAGCAATTTAAATGGGGCCGGATATAACAAACAACGAATCCGGTAAATCCCCATATGCATTAGTAATTTATTGCAACAACAATTTAAACATTTTAATTGTTGTTATCATGATGCAGATGACATGAACAAGTTTTATGCAATTTTTTATTAAGACTTGATAAGAGCATTATGAAGCATTTTTGTCATCGTCGCGGAAACAAAAGGGGTGCCACGGCGACGATAACGAAACGGTGCCACGGCAACGTTCTGGTTCCGGTAACTCGATTGAGATACGATGCAAAGGAGAAGTGTGCGGATGCGTGCAAAAGATGGTGGGGCACTCCCGGATTCCGGGTGTCCCACGAGTTGGCGACAAGGAAACGAGTGACAATTTGGACATGGTGAAAACACGAGCATCTCAAACATCGCAAGCATTCATTCACGGACGTCGTCTCGAGGTTATACCTTCGAAGCATGCAAGCAGGACAGTTCTCGTTCGGTGCAAAGTAGAGGGAGTAGACGTTCTCGCGACGGCGGTAGTGGAAGTAGTTGTTCTCGCACGTTCTAGGATCGACGCTAGAGGTTCTTGCGATCTCGGTGACGGTAGTGGTACATGTACGTTCATGTCATCGGTGTCGTGGTACTTGGGGTGTTCGGACTTTCCGGTCTCGTTCTTGCGACGGTAGTCGTTCACGTTCATTTCGGAGAGGTACTTGATGACTCCAACGTCTTCGGGGCGACGGTAGTTGTACACGGTCCACGAGACGTCGGTCGTTCGGGGTCCGACTTGCGGGTCTTGCCGACATGAGGCGTTTTTGTGTAGACAAACTTGGCATCCGAAGGGTCACACTTGTCGTCGTGAGAACCTGGTGAAATCCATTTGGAGGTGCAACACGATGGTCTTGTTGGATCGTAGTCGAACTTGGCGGTCTGTAAAGTTAACGTAGAAGAACTTGGCGACATTTATGCTTGTGTTCACGAAACGGCCAAGATACACAGCAGCAAAGCTGCTGCTCGGGGACGTCGCGGTCGGTCAAGCAGAGGCTGGAGAAGGCAGAACGGCGAGAGGATGCAGGCGAGGTAGCTGTCCAAGACAGCGGAGCTCCTCGAGCAGAGAAGAAACCGGTGGCGGGGAAGTCCGGGACAGGGGGTTGTCGCTGGGTGTTGGGGCTTGACGGTCCCAGGCGAGGTCACCCGCAACAGAACAGTAGCGACCCGAGGTCAACCGCAGGAGGTGGGGCGACGAGCTCGCTCCGGCGATGGCGGGGTACGAGGCGTGGGCATGGCCGGACACTGGTGAACGCCAGAGACGGAGGCGCTGTGAACTGCAGCGGCGGGCGCGGCGGCAAGGTGGAATCGCCGGCCGACGGGGCGCCATGGCAAGGAGGCGGAGCAGAGGAACGGTTGAGAGCAGGGGAACGAAGGAGAGGAAGGTGGCTCGGGCGTTGCTCTCCCTCCCTGATGGCGCGTCGAAGGAGGAGGGGATCGAGAGGGGCACTAGGATGCGCGAGCTTTAGGAGGGACGAAGGGAATGAACGAAGGGAGTGGGGAAGATGGGATCGGGCTTCCTGGCAGCGGCAGGGGAGAGATGGAGATCGGGCCTCTCCTGGCGGCGCTGGTGGGAGGACAAGGGAAGGGAGTGGGGATCGGGGAGATGGTGGGTTCGGGCGCACTAGGGTTAGGATGGGGTAGGTGGCTTCGGCCTTGGGCCGGCCCAGGTGTGAGGGCGCCGGCTGGGCTTTCTCTCCCTCCCTACTCAACATGCTTTTCCATTAAAAACAAGACAGAAAAGATAAAGAAAAGAAAGAGAAGGTAGGGGCAGAATCTGGGCACGAGGACAATTTTCCCGGACTCTTAAAAATATGCATGGTCCGAGAAAATTAGAAGTGGCAAGATCAGAAGATATGAATTCAAACTCATTTGAATTTAATCAAATGGTTTGAACTAGGGCTAGGGTTTTGAAGTGCCCAGAAATGTTGAGAATTTAAGTGGAGCTCGGGGAAGTGACGAAAGAAATTACAGGACAAGTTTGGGGACCAAACTTGAAGCGGAAAAGGGCATGTGATAAATTGCAAGTGTGTTATAGGTGATTCCAAAAATGGAATATTTAATATAGCTCCCTAATATCAGGAGGATATGTTATAAAGAGAATCACCATGTGAATTCCCTCGGTTTAAATGGACTGAAGATCCATGCAATTTATTTAGTGAGATGCAAAAGGCTTATGACATGATGACATGATGCAATGCACATGATGCAACGAACCAAAACGAATCACCCGATAACACTCGGAAACATGGAAGGCATCTGAAGCTCCAGTCTTGGGGCGTCACAATTATTTAACGGCTGGTGCCCACGTTCACTTTCTTAGCATAAGCACCGCACCTTTTAATTTCTTCAGGACATCATTCAATTTTTCATGAGATGCGTTATTCTTCTTGCCCTTGTAGGGCCATACTTCTGGCAGTGAACATGTTACATGTGCTAAATTACATACCAGTGCACATATAGTTAATATGCTTTAGTTTTGTCCTAAGTATTACTGTACTTCCTAGATATTACTGCCTACTATTTTACTTCTTGCATGCTATATTTATGATAATGGTGTTGTTCTGATGTCACATGTTGGTTCCATCAGACTGCTTCATGTTCTCTATGCTTAATTACACATCAGCAAACTATCATGTGGTTCCGCTATTTTTTGTTCGTTTTACCCTACATTTTCTGATGCTAGCTATTACATCATTGCTCTGAGCCTTTGTTCATTACTTTTTTTGTGTGTTCTTGATCTTTTCAAGTTGCATGACTAATTTGATGCTTCTATTAATTATGGAGTTGTCAACCCCATCAAGCAAAATATTTGTTCTTTTGGGGACGGCACCTCGAACAAGCATAAAAATAGAGGGAAGCAGATATATTGTCGTCTATGCACACACCCTTCTTTCATTAGTTTAGATGAACCATTGATGATCAATTCGAACCAGTGCATGCGATTAAAATTAATTTTACCTAAATAGAGGGTGCAGAATAAACTACAACTACTAGATTTGCAACCACGGGATGCTGGCGATATCTTCAAAGAACATTGCAACAACAGCGAGGCTTCACAACAACATATGGTAAGCTACTGTGTTTTAGTACATGTGAAATGTTATGCGTATGGGCTGCTTTATTGGATTGTGCCCTCAACCTATAATCCTACAGAATTACAAATAGTTCAGTTGTCTGCTTTGGTGTATTGCTTGATTCGAATGCTTGTTTGTTACTTGTTATGTTATACCTGAGTTGGCTAATATGTCAGTAGTGCCTGCTGTACTATCGTAAAGAAATGCATGCCTAGTTCATTTGAGTCCTTAACTTTTCCTCTGAACATCATCACAAGACTGTCTTCGTAGTTTATATGAGGCCACCCTGTTAAGTGCTTTCTCAGATTATTTCAACTGCTTAGATGCCTTGGCAACTTAAATATAGCGGTGGTACACTCCCTTTCAACTAGGGATGTCAACTGGGTCCCGTTTAATCCCGATTAAAGTCCACTACTGGTATGATAGTTCAAAAGAGTTTTTGATTTTTGAGGAAAATGAACTAGGGAGCTAGCAAAAACTAACTAGATGGGACTGGCGGATGTCGTTTATTTGCCACTTACATCCGTTTCATCTTACCATTTTAATTTATTTTCGGCCAATGCTGCTTCGAACCATTTAAATATAGCTTGCCATGCTCGGCAATAATTCGTATGTCATTTACCATGTAAGCTTACTGCCGGGATCATGCGATAACCATCTCTTACTTATGTCCAGCGGAAACCTTTCAGGATGCTGTTCACACTAGGACACAAGGTACAACCCCAGAATCTATTTGTGGAAGCAGTGTGTCATCCATGTTACCACATGGTAGCAGCGCTTTGGCACCCTGGCTCAGAGAAACCGGAATGCCCCGTATTCCAGCCCAGAGATCGAGGAGAAGTCTCTGGAATACGGCACTGCTTGACATAGAACAAATCAGCTCTTATTACAAGAATAATAATACAAGGGTCTGATGTTACAAAGAAGCACATCAGCACGGCAACACTATGCATGCGATACTACACTTGCTCTATGCTAGGAGTGGGACAACTCGTAGCAGCGGAATACATCTAGCAGCGGAACAACGACGAAGGTGGTGAACTCCACTCCGCAGGGACTCTGGCTGGGACATGATCTAGCTCACACGCATGGCAACCTCGACAAGCAATCAAGCAATCATGGCATCACCTGCAATCTGGCATGACACGCCAGGTCAGTACGTTGAATGTACTTGCAAGCTCACAACCACCATAAACATCAAGGCAAGACAATAACATAGCATTAACATGTCAATTAATTAACAACTACCATGATGAAGCAACTACTAAGCATGGTATGAAACTAATACAATACTGATAAATCACCATCTTAGATCTCCATAACCATATCACTCTTGGCTAACCGGCCAAGCAATATACCATCTCGATCACCTCGTGATCAAAACCAAACGATGATCATTCACGGATCACAAACGGAACATCCACATGATTACCTCGTGATCAAAACATCCACATGATCACCTCATGATCAAAACATCCACATGAGTACCTCCTGATCAAAACATCCACATGATCACCTCATGACCACATCACAAACTGAATGATCATCCTCAAGATCATCCCAACATTATCATCATCATCCTGCCAAACTATTACAACTCACAATATCAACATATACATCACCTATAAGTCATTCCGTCATGTGAGTGTTGATCGAATGGTGTGACCTAGTACGAACTTATGCCCGTGACCGAGGACACGACTATCGATAGTTTAAACAAACACACTCTGCAGAGGTAGCGCACTTTACCCACACCACGGAACCCATGGCCTCGCACTCCCATTCGGGTGGACCAACGGCGTTCCGACAAAACCGACCTACTACCATGACACTCTCTCGGCCACTCCGACCAACACCCCTTTTGGGTTCAGTCCTGGGTGGCCCCGTGCCTACCAAAGACACCAACGGCCACCGTCATGGCAAAACAAAAACTGTCCCAAACGGGGACAAGAGATCTCAATACCAACTACGGGCACACAAGGCTTATGTCATCCTACCTGATCAGGGTAGCGCCCGCGCATAACCTTCCCTCGTTGGAGGTATCGGCGAGAGGCACGACAATAGACCGCATTAGGGCCTTCCCCAAAAGGCAAATGTGGTTGCACTGGAAAAGCCCGGTTCGATGGCACCTGACCAACTTAATGACGGAATTTATCCCAAAAATATTACACTATTAACTGATACTACGATATCATCTATCAACCTATAATCCAAGTCATAGCTATATGCAACAAATAATCCAAATCTTAACATCGTCTAACCAAAATACTCCGAGGATAGTATAACAGTACTATCATGATGAATCCACGAACAATAAGACCACTACTCAAATATCAAGAACTAACTATCCAACTATGATCCATATGCAAGCATCATCTCCAACATCATACTCCGAAACATAATATCATCTAGCATCATGACGAAAATAACACTAGCCACTAATAATCCAAAGGCAACATGATATCCAAAGTAATACTCCAAAGCATAATACCATCATGAAATTAATCATAATATAAGCCACTACGAATCCAAAGGCACATCTCATCCACATAATCATCAAAACATAAGTCCTAGAACTCCAAGCAATATCATGGCAACATCAAGATCAAAACAATACTCCGAGAAATGCCATGAACAAATCATACATAGCTAATGCAATATTTTAAACAAGTTCAAATATATAAACCATGTCACTGCATTGCAATCATGCACATGGAGGGTGTGGCTTGCCTGGGGTGGAAGAAAGCACTCGGAGAAAGTGCGAGAAGCTCGCAGAACGAATTGCCGGAAATATCTCTCTCTCGGAAGGGGCTGAGTAAGCACAAAGGCAAAATGATCATTTTCAGAATGTCAAAACATGGTGACAACGATTCCATTGGAACGAGCTCGACGAAATGAAGAAGTGGGCTTTGGAATCACCTAATTTGGAGCTATGGGTAAAAAGATATGAATGTTTTTCTGCCAGGGACCTATGTGTAAAGAAATCATCACAAACAGGCCCTCGGCTGGAAAAACAGAACGCACCTTTCTTAGAAATGCGCTTTCTAGAGAGGAAAGCGCATTCTGGACCGAAGAAGGAGCGGAATACGCTTTCGATAAGGGAAAGCGTACTCGCCAGGAGTGCGTCTCCACTTATCCATGTCAGCGGTGGCGGGACCGGGCCTTGGTCTCGCTGACGAGCAGGGCCCGCCGCCTCTTCTCTCTCCTCTTGACCTTCTCCTTCTTCTCCTCCAATGTGCGCCTGTAGTACAGAGGAAGGGTGAGGCAGCAGTGAGGCCGGCGCCAGCCCGGCCAACTCCGGCCACCTCCCGCCGGAGTGAGGGAACCGGCGAACTCGGGGAGTGGCGGTGCGGCCGTCCAGCCCGTCCGTGGGCGTTGGGGAGGGCTACAGAGCGATGGCGCCCCACGGTGACAGAAGACAGGGCGGTGGCCGTTCTTGGGAGCGAGGGCACGGGCACCTCCCGCGACGATTTGAGGGTGGGGGAAGGTGCGCCGGGCTTCGGGTGAACTGCTGGTGGTGGAATGAGGGAGAGGAGGGCTCAGCATTGAGCCAATTTAGGCGAGCCGAGGTGGCGGCCATGGTGGCGATGGAGGTCGAGGAGTGGCTCTAGTGCTCGGGGAAGAGGTTTGGGAGGGGTAGTGGAGTGAGGCAGAGGCGATGGTGAGGTCAAGAGGCCTTGGGTGGGCTTATATAGGCGAGAGGAGGGGTGTGACGCGCTCTCATCGCCGCGGACGCATGTGCACGCGCATGAGCTCGGGGTTAGGCGACGAGAGGGAACAGGAGGGAGAGCTCACGGGGAAGAGAAGGCCAAAGGAGCATAGGAAGGAAGGGACGAGGAGGAAGAGGACAGTCGGCGCACTTTGCTCTCATGGGTGATCGGCGACGAGCGTCGGTGATGAAGCGGACGGAGGGGGAGGGGGTTCAGGGGAACGGCGACGATGAGGTGAAGCCAAGGGACACACTCACATGCGCGAAGGCGACGAGAGGAGAGCGGACGAAGCAGAAACGTCGCCCTGGACGCGACCACTATGCACAGAGCGCGCGCACTGTGATGCCACTAACGCGGTCACCGCATGCACTAGCATGTAGCGGGGGCGATGGGCTAGAACCTGTTGTCTAGTGGTAAGTTCTTCCAGGGGAGGTTTCAACTGCGGTGGTAGATCGATGAAAAATGGTCTAGTTAAATGGTAATCACTGTCTGAAGTTTACCGCAGTAAATTTGACCGTGCACTACTGATCAACAGGAAAGTGCTTAGGCAAAATGGATTTGTCTAAGATGATTATCTTAGGAAGGACTATGATGCTGGAGGTTTTTTGGGGCATAATGGAGCACAAACTAATATAGTTGCTTTGTAACTCACATTATGGTTCCGAAAAATTGATTAGGAAGGTGCACTCACATGGTGATGCCACTTGAGCTGAAATTTGGCAAGGCTTAGGGATTTGGTCATAAGAAGATGCTGTAAAAAGTTTGCACCAAAATGGCACTTCCTTCACAGCTATTCCCTCTGTTCAGAAACTTGCAAAACTTCTAGAGGAATATTTGCTTGATGAATTGATCCCAAATTTGGTGTAGGGAAGTTATTTGGGTAGGAGAATGCTCTGGTAAATTTTCAGCCAAAATGAAGCAATATAAAATATACTTGCTTCACAACTTGAAAATATTGACAGAATCAAAGATTTGATCCTGTGCTCACATAGATTAAGGGATGGAGATGCAATTTGGTGGAGGGTGCTAATATGAGAACATGAAGGAGTGTGCAAAATTTCAACTCATTTCGATAACCCTAGCGACTACTTCCTTCACAATGCCTTCTGTCTGACAGAAGGTTTGAAAATTTCTTGAGGAAGATTGGCTAGGGAAATAAAGTTGAATTTTGGCATGAGGCAATGATTTGGACATAAGAGAATGCCCAAAAAGTTTGGGAGCAATCAGAAAAGGATAGGTGGCACTTCCTTCACAAAGTTCCCCTCTAGACAAAAATGAAGAATAATTATTGGGGAATTATTCTTGGGCTAGGACAGGAAAGTTTGGGCATATTTGAGCAACATATGACCCAAAGAAATTATGAGAATTATTTGGGAATTTTTGGATGGACAGAAATATAGGTTGCTTCACAACCTAGGGCAGACAGGGTTATTCCTTTAAATAGAAAAAAGGAATATTCCCTAGAAAAAGATTTTAGGGTTTGGGATAGAATGGAAATGGTATGGTCTTGGGCAAGGTTTAGAGAATGATGAGCCACTTGGGAGGGGAATGAGGATGATTTCCCAGGTGGCAAGGCCACAGAACCACTCCAAAAAGAAAAACAGAGCAAAAATCAAATAAATTAAAAAGCAAAAGAAAATGGCCAAAAACCAGGCTGTTACAAGTTCAGAGGCAACACCACCGGAGAGCAGTCTGAGCACATATATTATAGTTCTTAAGGCTCTACTAGAGGCAGAAAGAGATGGTGTGGCTGCCATGAATGATATAATCTCGATCTTGAAGGTGGAAATCATGCAATTAGCTGCACGCATTATGCAAGCAACCCAAGAATTGGAGGAAGTAAGAATGTTGCATTTGAAGACGGAGGAGGTCCTACTGCTTCTGCTATCTGAAGCCCAGGGTAATCCTGGTTCTTCTCTAGATACCAGTTGAAATTGTCATTAGATTATTGTACTTGCATGTTGTGTCATGTCTCTGAATGGATTATGTTGTAAGACCACCTATGTTGTCCATGAGTTCTAATTATCCGAACTTTTAGGCA
Organism: Triticum dicoccoides; assembly: GCF_002162155.2. Taxonomy (NCBI): domain Eukaryota; kingdom Viridiplantae; phylum Streptophyta; class Magnoliopsida; order Poales; family Poaceae; genus Triticum; species Triticum dicoccoides. Next base: position 541,847,628 of record NC_041392.1, on the reverse strand, counting down.
AGGTTATCCTCAGTACTTGTATGATTGACATAAGGTGAACTGTTTTTCATGTGAGCATATTGTATTGGATTAAATAACTGTTTGACTCAAAGTGTATCCAACCTACTAAATTCGAAGATCATGGCATTCCTACATCATAATCTTATATAAAGGTGGAATAAATCTTTGTTGTGGTTTTGAACAAATAAATAACAAAACTAGAATTATCTGTGGATATTCGTAATCGAATAAAAATTGGATTTTGATTTAGTTGCCAGGGCCCAGGGCAACGTGCATGCTAATTCTCCTAAGTTTTGAACGAAGCGGCTAAACACCCACTATCATTTATGGGCTTCCCGAAGCAAGTGTTTGTGAGATGGAAATTACTGTCTACCCCTGACACTTGACATCCTTATCAATCGGATTTACACTCCCTGTCGATAGGGGTAGACTAGTAACTTCAATCAGACGTGACACGACGGCCTCTGAGTCCATTCAGACACGGTGGGCGCCAAACGTGGGTGGCAAAACACATTGATTCAAGCTCGTCCGAAAGACATGTGTCTCTCCCTCCATTTCCCCATTCATCCACGGTGGGCGGCAAAACAAACTCTCCTCGTCCGAAATCGATGTAGGCTAATATTTTTAATAGGGGCGGATGTGTAACTTCCCTCATACGTGACACAACCGCCCTACCTGTCAGCCCCGTTCATACACCGTGGGCGCCAATCGTGGGCGGAAAAAACCCTCTCCTCACCTGAAATCATTATCTGCAAATATTTGGGAGATGCTAGATTACCGTCCTATCCTCAACTGACATGATGTCCGAAATTTTAAACGGGGGATAAGTTCGTAACTTTCCCTACATTTCAGACAAGCGCATCCCAAAGTTTGAGATCCCCCTCCATTTCCCCATTCATACACCGTCGGTGCCACGACAACCTCCCCACTGCGGCCAGCCTCCTCGGTGTGATGTCCCAAATTTTAAACGGGGGATAAGTTGGTAACTTTCCCACATTTCAGACAAGCACGTCCCAAAGTTTGAGACCCCCCTCCATTTCCCCATTCATACATCGTCGACGCCACGACAACCTCCCCACTGCGGCCAGCCTCCTCGGTCCGCCACCCCATCCTCCACCTTGTCGGAGCCGCTACCCCTACCCCGTTGTCCACTGCAAGATATGGTCGTCTCTCATCCACGGCGCCGGACCATGATTCTTTCATCGCGTCGTCTCGCTTCATCGGCGCCGTCGTCCACCTTATCGTTGCCGCTCTTATGACCGCCTCGTCCACGGCAACACGATTTATCCCCCGACCCGGCCATCTGCCGTTTAAAGTCTTCTTCCCTGCCGCTGACATCCATCGCACCCGCAGCACCCTCAACGAATCAGTAGGGGCCTACACGGTGTCTCAAGAGAGGTGGTACTCTTTCTTATGTGCTTAAGTTATTGATCTCACCCGAAAAATAGATCGTAAATTATTTACTGTACTTTTCTTGTCCGTACCAAATCATAGTGGCTAGTTGAAAGCAAACATTGGTTGCAAAGTAGCTTTGTCCGGTTTGCACCTTTAGATCCGCCATGGCACGGTCACTATACTCGTAAAGCTTATGGTTTCCCCCCTTTATATTCACTACCATCATCGTAGGTGCTTCATTGCTTCGTGTCGTGCTAGAACTGCTCCTCGAGACCTCAACTCATCAAGCGAAACAACATGCCACTCATAATGCCAAAGCTTATGTGTTGAAATATGAATCTGATATGATGCTCATATTATTAAACAGATAACGCTTAATTGGTCACCTAATGTTCCTATATTCATTTCGAAAAGCATGTGCGCCACCCACTGGTCCAACTAGTTCCACTTTCCTGATTTTACTCTTGATGCTTAGGGTTTTCCCCTTTTATGTACTCTACTATGATCTGCGTAGGTGCTTTCTGTCATACTAGCATTACTCCACCCTTCAAGCTAAACAACACAACACTCAAAATTCCAAAGCTTAGTTGTTCAAATATGATTGTGATACAATACTGATATTAGTTAACATACACATTTAATTGGTTAGCTAAAGGTCCCACTTGAGTTTCCAAATGCATGTCGCGACATATTGAGAGACAGTAGAATTGCATTTCCTTGTCACTTATTGGCTGTACTTTCTTGTCCATACCAAATCTTAGTTGTTATTTCATAGCAAACATCGGTTGCTAACTACCCTTTGTGTGGTTTGCAGCTTCAGATCTGCCACCCCACTGCCACGGTCAACATATACTCATCATGCTTACGGTTTCCCCATTTTATGATGACCACGATCAGCCTACGTGGTTCATGTCATAATAGCACTGCTCCACCCATCGAGCTAAACAAGCTTAGTTGTACAAATTCAAATCTGATATTATGCTGATATTACTAAAACTGAGAGATGTTTAATTGGTCAGCTAAATGTTCCTACTTTAGTTTCGAAATGCATGTGAGCCACATATAGAGAGACCGGAAGGAGTAGTATTTCTCTGTGCGCTCTGGTTCATCATGGGTGGCCAACCGACATTGTATAGAAAGACTTGTAATATCTTCAATCTGCTTGCTCTTCTGCTCTTCTTTAAGATGATCCTCTTCTCTTGCGGCCGACTGGTGAGGTCAAGTTATTCTCCCTTAGTATATTTTGAATCTGTCAGGTCAGGTCGACTTGTTCTTCTTTACTATATGTTGAAGCTGTCAACTGCGAAGTATCATCACTTCCGGAGCTCTCATATTTTCAGTAGTAGGCCACATTATATTAATGCACACACCAAATTAGAGCATGCATGGCACCTCTTAGAAGAATTGTAGAGATAGCACAAAGTGGTTTATAGGGAGGAAGTATTGGATTAGAATCACTTCTGCATTACAAAGATAATCTCACTTGTTTTTATGTTTTCATGCATGTCAGGTATTGAACTTTACCAAATGAATATGAGAATGGGTGCACGAGAGGAATATTGCAGAACAATCCACCGGCTAACAAACTTGGCATGGTGGAGGATGGCCTATCTTATTCACCCATCAAGGTGCTTGCTCTAACTTGGCAAGGTTGTATTGGTCGCACATATTTTGCATCTGACCTCTTGCATTAGTTCTACTTTGTTACACCATCTACTTAGTTTAAGCATCATATATGAGTATATGCCATACCTATCCATTTTCTGTACATATTCCATGTGTCGTCATACTATGTTTTTCCAGTCAAATGTTGTTCTTTCATAATAAATGTTCAAAAGGAAGAGGGTGCGTGTAGATCCTCAAGGAGTACAAACTAGGTATTTGGAAAAGGTAGTGATACCTGTTAAATCAGATAGATCAGCAGCCACAGAAAACACAGGCCCAACTGTACCACACTTTACCCCTACTCCAGTGGCCAAACCCCTATCAGAACTGCTGAGAGCCCAACGTCAGGTACTGTCTGTGATATCAATTCAAAATTTGAACTCCTAAATTTCTGCATGTGCCTTACCTTCTCTCTTGTATGAAAACTAATTTCAGATGAATCTCCTTGCTCAAAGGATCATAGGATCTCACGACAATACTGGCCTCTGCATTGCTCTTGTCAGTACCTCTTGCCCTTTGTCAGCATACTTACACTCATTGTTGTTTGATTATGTAGCATCACTGTAAATGTTCACTTCTTTATCCTCCCTTTGCTTGAAATTATAAGATCTATATTTACTCTTAGATAAATGTAGAATTAACACAATGATTATGAAGTTTTTGATTGCTCATGTAAGTACCTGTTGTCATGTACTCCCTCCATATCGAATTAATTGATGATCAATTGGATGTATTTAGAACTTAATAGTGCTAGATACATCCATTTGAGCGGCAAGTAATAACGGATGGTGGTGGTATTACTGTACTTGTATCACACGATAATTGCTTGTCTAGCATTACTCTGCATCTTATCTGCCATGCCCTCCACTTTCTCCAAATTATCATATCTACATTTACTCTTACCAAAATATTGAATAAAGCTAATGCCACTGCAGACATTGATGTCTGCATTCCTCTTGTCAGTACCTTTTGCCATGTAACGCTATACTTAATTAATTGCTATTTGATTATGTATCACCAGTCTTCACCTGAGCTTCATTATCCTCTGTTTATTCCAATATTATTTGATCTATATTTACTCTTTGCAAAATGTAGAATAATGGCAACGCTTATAAAGAATTTTCTTTGGAAAAATTATTGAATTATCCTTCCATCAACATGGAGAAGGGCTTTGTCCAGCCCGTGTTAACATGTAATGTAAGTTCATCCTTCTCAAGCCATGAAACTTTGTTCTAGTATAGATTTGGATAGGCATCATTTCCTCCACTATTGTTGACTTTGCTGTTTACATCCGATTGGATGTTTGCAACAACTACCAGTTTTAAATTGTAGTTGTAAAAATATGTTCCTTATGCAGAACAGATCCATTTATTTGCTTATATAATTGTGAAACCTGTTACGTGTCTCCTTATTTCTCTTTCAGAGTCGTATCTCTTATGCTAGGCAGATCTTTGGGGAAGATAGTGAACCAAACCATCTTGAGGACAGCGAGATGACCCCAAGGTCCTGTCTTGATGAAGACAGTGAGTTGAAGCTACTCACCAGCAGGTGTGAGACAACCTCTGTGCAGTCGCTGCCTCAATCAGTTCGACTTCTTCGGTCTCAACTTAAAGCGGAAAGGCTTGCTTCAGCTCAGCTCCAACTTGAAGTCAAAGATATAATGAAGATGTCAGGGGATTGCTGTGCGCACTATGGTGCTATACAGCAAGGGATGAAGCATCTTTCGTTGGCACAACTGAAGTCTCATCAGCTTGTTTGGCTGCTTGCGGGGCCCGACCTTGCCAATCCTAGTGCCTTCTGAAGTGCTCTCAGTTTTGTATATTCTTTTGTCAGCGCATTTATATGCACTGGTGGCGAGCTTTGATGCCCAGTGTATGTAATCCACGGTCATGTGATACATCCGTTTTGCATCATGCTTTCATATCGATATTTATTGCATTATGGGCTGTTATTACACATTATGTCACAATACTTATGCATATTCTCTCTTATTTTACAAGGTTTACATGAAGAGGGGGAATGCAGACAGCTGGAATTCTAGGCTGGAAAAGGAGCAAATATTAGAGACCTATTCTGCACAGCTCCAAAAGTCCTGAAACTTCACGGAAGTTATTTCTAGAATATATATAAAATACTGAGTGAAGAAAGTTCCAAAGGGGGCCCACACCCTGGCCATGAGGGTGGGGGGCGTGCCCAACCCCCTGGGCGCCCCCTGCCTCGTGGCCCCCCTGGTGGCCCTCTGATGCCCATCTTCTGCTATATGAGGTCTTTCGTCTGAGAAAAATCATAAGCTAGCTCACGGGACAAAACTCCGCCGCCACGAGGTGGAACCTTGGCGGAACCAATCTAGGGCTCCGGCGGAGCTGTTCTACCGGGGAAACTTCCCTCCGGGAGGGGGAAATCATCACCATCATCATCACCAACGATCCTCTCATCAGGAGGGGGTCAATCTCCATCAACATCTTCACCAGCACCATCTCCTCTCAAACTCTAGTTCATCTCTTGTATCCAATTCTTGTCTCTAAGTCTGGGATTGGTACCTGTAGGTTGCTAGTAGTGTTAATTACTCCTTGTAGTTGATGCTAGTTGGTTTATTTGGTGGAAGATCGTATGTTCAGATCCTATATGCATATTAATACCCCTCTGATTATGAACATGAATATGATTTGTGAGTAGTTACGTTTGTTCCTGAGGACATGGGAGAAGTCTTGCTATTAGTAGTCATGTGAATTTGGTATTCGTTCGATATTTTGATGAGATGTATGTTGTCTCTCCTCTAGTGGTCTTATGTGAACATCGACTACATGACACTTCACCATTATTTGGGCCTAGAGGAAGTCATTGGGAAGTAATAAGTAGATGATGGGTTGCTAGAGTGACAGAAGCTTAAACCCTAGTTTATGCGTTGCTTCATAAGGGGCTGATTTGGATCCATATGTTTCATGCTATGGTTAGGTTTACCTTAATACTTTTGTTGTATTTGCGAATGCTTGCAATAGAGGTTAATCATAAGTGGGATGCTTGTCCAAGTAAGGGAAGTAACCAAGCACCGGTCCACCCACATTATCAAAGTACCGAACGCGAATCATATGAACGTGATGAAAACTAGCTTGACGATAATTCCCATGTGTCCTCGGGAGCGCTTTTCTCTATATAAGAATTTGTCCAGGCTTTTCCTTTGCTACAAAAAGGATTGGGCCACCTTGCTGCACCTTATTTACTTTTGTTACTTGTTGCTCGTTACCAATTATCTTATCACAAAACTATCTGTTACCTATAATTCCAGTGCTTGCAGAGAATACCTTGCTGAAAACCGCTTATCATTTCCTTCTGCTCCTCATTGGGTTCGACACTCTTACTTATCGAAAGGACTATGATAGATCCCCTATACTTGTGGGTCATCAAGACTCTTTTCTGGCGCCGTTGTCGGGGAGTGAAGCGCCTTTGGTAGGTGGAATTTGGTAAGGAAAAATTTATATAGTGTGCTGAAATTTACTGTCACTTGTTACTATGGAACATAATCCTTTGAGGGGCTTCTTAGGGGTATCTTCACACCGACCAGTACAGCAAAGAGTTGCTCCTCAACCTACTGAGCCTACTGAAAATGTTTACTTTGAAATTCCTTCGGGTATGATAGAGAAACTGCTAGCTAATCCTTTTGCAGGAGATGGAACACCGCATCCCGATTTACACCTAATCTATGTGGATGAAGTTTGTGGATTATTTAAGCTTGCAGGTATGCCTGAGGATGTTATCAAGAAGAATTTCTTCCCTTTATATTTTAAGGGAGATGCATTGACATAGTATAGGCTATGTGATGATATGGGATCATGGGACTACAAGCGATTGAAATTTGAATTTCATCAGAAGTTTTATCCTATGCATCTTGTTCATCGTGATCGTAATTATATATATAATTTTTGGCCTCGCGAAGGATAAAGCATAGCTCAAGCTTGGGGGAGGCTTAAGTCAATTTTATATTCATGCCCCAATCATGAGCTCTCAATAGAAATGATTATTCAAAAAATTTATTCTCGGCTTTCTCTCAGTAATCGCTCCATGCTCGATACTTCTTGTACTGGATCTTTTATGATGAAGACTATTGAATTCAAATGGGATTTACTAGAAAGAATTAAATGCAACTCTGAAGATTGGGACCTCGATGAAGGTAAGGAGTCAGGTATAACACCTAAGTTTGATTGTGTTAAATCTTTTATGGATACTGACGCTTTCCGTGAATTTAGCACTAAATATGGACTTGACTCTGAGATAGTAGCTTCTTTCTGTGAATCCTTTGCTACTCATGTTGATCTCCCTAAGGAGAAGTGGTTTAAATATAATCTTCCCATTGAAGTAAAAGTAGTTGCACCTATTAAAGTTGAAGAAAATACTATCACTTATAATGATCATGTTGTTCCTGCTGCTTATATTGAGAAGCCACCTTTCCCTGTTAAAATAAAGGATCATGCTAAAGCTTCAACTGTAGTTAACAAAAGTACTATTAGGACGCCTAAACCCCCTGAGAAAATTAAAGTTGAACCTAAAATTGCAATGTTTAAAGATCTCTTGGCCGATAATATTGATGGGCATGTTATTTACTTCTGCAATGAAGCTGCTAGAATTGCTAGACCTGATGCTAAAAATAAATATAGACCTGTTGTAGGCATGCCTGTTATTTCCGTTAAAATAGGAGATCATTGTTATCATGGCTTATGTGATATGGGTGCTAGTGCAAGCACAATACCTCATTCCTTATACAAAGAAATTATGCATGATATTGCACCTGCTGAGATAGAAGAGATTGATGTTACAATTAAGCTTGCCAATAGAGATACTATTTCACCAGTTGGGATTGTTAGAGATGTTGAAGTCTTGTGTGGGAAAGTTAAATATCCTGCTGATTTTCTTGTTCTTGGTTCCCCACAAGATGACTTTTGTCCCATTATATTTGGTAGACCCTTCTTGAATACTGTTAATGCTAAGATAGATTGCGATAAGGATATTGTTTCTATTGGTTTGAGTGATATGTATCATGAGTTTAATTTTGCTAAATTTAGTAGACAACCCCATGATAAAGAATTGCCTAGTAAAGATGAAATTATTGGTGTTGCTTCTATTGCCGTGCCTCCTACTGATCCTTTAGAACAATATTTGCTAGACCATGAAAATGATATGTTTATGAATGAAAGAAGGGAAATAGATGAAGTATTCTTTAAACAGGGACCTATTCTGAAACACAACTTGCATGTTGAAGTCTTAGGGGATCCTCCTCCACCCAAGGGTGATCCTGTGTTTGAGCTTAAACCATTGCATGATACTCTTAAATATGTTTATCTTGATGAAAATAAGATATATCATGTTATTATTAGTGCTAACCTTTTAGAGCACGAAGAAGAGAGATTATTGAAAACTCTGAAGAAGCACTGTGCTGCTATTGGATATACTCTTGATGATCTTAAGGGAATTAGTCCCACTCTATGTCAACACAAAATAAATTTGGAGAAAGACACCAAACCAGTTATTGATCACCAACGATGGCTAAATCCTAAGATGAAAGAAGTGGTAAGAAAGGAAATATTAAAGCTCCTTGAAGCAGGTATAATTTATCCCGTTGCTGATAGTCAGTGGGTAAGTCATGTCCATTGTGTCCCTAAGAAAGGAGGTATTACTGTCATTCCTAATTGTCGTGGGATTTTCACGACAGATGTCCTAGTGTGATGACTTAGTCGTGGAGCCATCGCAACGCAAGGAGTTTATACTGGTTCGGCCCCTTGCGGTGAAGGTAAAAGACTAATCCAGTTGTGATGGGATTGCTAGGATTTCGATGACCAGGGAGCGAATCTGCTTTGCCTGGCTCTCGATTTGTTGTTTTTCTGTCCTTGAACCGCCGCCGGGTCGTCCCTTGATATATACAGGTTGATGCCCAGCGGTTTACAGAATCCCGACCGGCTCATAAGCGTGTCCGACTCGGTTTCTACCCTTTCCTATCTTACAACACAAATTACTCACCTTATGGCGGTTTATGTCTACATGCCCTAATTTGCCTTTGGGCCCCGGGCTTTTAGATCTCTTATAGTAAAGCGCCATACTCCTTGTCTTCATGGGCTTCAATATGGATAACTCATTACAGGTATAACCCGGCCCCTCCTGGCGGTTTATACTCAGTAGTTATATCCCCAACATTAGGCCCCAGATTGATTTGAACCTGTTCATGTCAATCTTTGACACTTTAGGAAAATTTCTTCTTCAGCACCTTCGAGTAAACCTTGTAATCCTCCATGACATCATCTTCCAGGATTATAATAAATCATCATGATGTCACCTGTTCATTAAAAAACCGTATATACCTTACTTTTAGTAATGAGCCTCTGAAAATCGAAGTGACAGCTTTGTCACATATCCATTTTTTGGGCTCCTCGATTCCCGCACCTGTCGCTTATCCCTTCATCTTATAAATAGGGCCGAGGGTCCCTTTCCTTTTCTCCCCTTTGCCTATTCGTCTTTCTTCCACCTCGCATCGCCTCAGTACTCGAGCGCTGCCGCCACTGTCGACCTTCGCCTCTGCCCCAACAATAGCCGCTGGATCAACCTGATTCGACCAGATTTTTGTCTACATGCCTCCGCATTCAACAGCCATGGTGAGTCTTTCTTTGCTCTTTCCCATAGATCCTGTTTTAGGGTTTCTGCGAGTTCATCGAAGCTTAGTGCTGTTCTTCCCTGTTCCTTGCCGTAGCGTAAATGGCGAGTCCAGATCTGATATTTTCCTGTGCAGTCATAGTTATAGTTCCCTTTTTCATCATTAGAGCATCCTCTTCGTATAGAAAAATCTCATATGGACCTGATGAACTGTTCAAGCACCTGTATTTTAGGTCTGAATATATTTTGATTTGCTGACACGCTGCAGATCTGAAATTATCATATCAATCTGTGAAACCTGTTTTTCCATCAATTAGTTATTTCAGATCTGTATCTTCCGTACCAAAGTAGGCAGTTTAACTTTTAGAAACTAACCTGCCATATACCATTAGTCCCCTTGTAAACCGCCAATCGCTTTATCATTTATAATAGCATCAACCTCCGGTTTAACAATTTTGCATGCCTGAATACCTTTTGCCTCTTAACCTGCAAAGCTTTATGTTTGTCAACCATGACTCTTAAACCGGCACGAACCTTCCTTCAGGTTGTCCAAAAAATGGCCAAGACTTTTTATGCTTGTAACTGTGTTCCATCCCGGATTACGAAAGAAGATCTGAAAGGATGTGTTATAACTGGTGCTTTACCAAAACAGAGTGAAATCCACTAGCAAGCCCCCGTTCAAGAAAATCCTCCTGATCCCAAGGATGGCGAGATAGTTCTTTTTGTTGATCATCTGAACTGTGGTTTTAAACCTCCCGGATCAAAGTTTTTTCGTGATGTGCTTGCTAGCTTCTAGATCCACCCTCAAGATATTGGACCTAACTCTGTGTCCAATATTTGTAATTTTCAAGTGTTTTGCGAGGCTTATCTGCAAGAAGAACTGACCGTTGAACTATTCAGGGACTTTTTCTATTTAAACCTCCGTATCGAATTTGTAGACGGGGCCAATACTGAACTTGGCGGCGTTTCAATTCAGAAAAGGAAAGATGTCAGCTTCCCTCATGCCAAGCATCATAGTCACCCTAAGGATTGGAACCAGACTTGGTTCTACTACTAGGATACTTCCCCTGATGATGAGAATCCTCTGCCGGGTTATCGTGCTCACCGGCTTACCAACACACATCCATTTTCGCAAAGGTTGACTGCAAAGGAATGGGCCAAATATGCACCACAACTCACCAAGCTCAGAGCCTTTGTGTCTAATGGTTTGACAGGAATTGACTTTGTATGCTGCTGGATATCTTGGGGAATTTTTCCTTTAAGCCGTCGCCCCGGTTTAATGTGCGAGTACAAAGGGAACTTGAAAGACCCTCAACGGCACACTGACATTCAGTTAACTGACGCTGAAATTACTGAAGCTGTCAAAAAGATACTGGATGAATTGTTGGTTGCCTGCAACAAAACAGGGCTAAGTCCCTTCTGCGTTTCAAATAAACCGCCAGCTGTAAGAATTGCTTAACTCCTATTTGAACCTGCCATTCTTAACCCTTCCTTGTAACCTTTGTCAATCTTTGGCAGGGTGATGATCTGTTCTGGAAGAAGAAACCTCAGGATAAACCGGCAAAGACGCCTCGCCCCAAGACCAAGGTTACTAAAAAACCTGCCAAGAAGAAAACCGCTGAACCCTCTGATTTAAACGTTGATGAAGAACTGGATAATCCGGGATCATAGGTAGAACTTGATTCTCTTGGCTCTTTTTTCATACACCTCACTGACAATGACTATTATCAGGATGACGGCGAAGCCAGCCATGCTGATGATGTAGAGGTAATTATTCTTTCCTCCGGTTCAGATCATCTGCCAACACAGAAAACCCGTCAAGCAAACCGGAAAGTAAGATTTTCTCACCCCTAGCTTACTTGGACCCAAACTTTCTTTTGAAGAAGCAGCAACACGAAGCTCGCCGCACAACCCGGCACAACGGCCATGTAGTTACTTAAGTCGGTTTACCGAACACTCCAGTTCGGAAATGTCGACAGAGGTATCATATATTTCTGATAGTCTTTATCCCAAGGCGGGTTATTTGCGGCAACCTCTTAATCCGTCTGATTCAAACTAGCTGGGAACACCTCATTCATCATCCATCGAATCAATGGCCACACAACTCCCTCCTCTCAAGATTGTTCCTGGGTGAGCACTTTAAACTTAACCCTTTATGCCTTATACTTGTTTCTTATACTAACCTTTATGTCTGTTCCTTTCAGGGCCAAGGCCAGAGCAAGCAAAAAGGCCAAACTGAATACACTGACTGATGATAACCCGGCCTCTGAACTGGAGAAGACCCCTGAACCACTAGACCCAAATGCTGATGCTATCTTAGATGATTCGGTACCTCAAGTTCAGGATACTTTTGTTGAACCATTGGAGACATATCTGATGAGTCAGGCTGCTGATCCGCCAAGCCCAGCAAAAACGGCTAATAAACTGCCGAGCCCAGCCAAAACTGCTGATGATAACACAGACGATATCATGATTACCGGCGTTGGCCACACCACCCCTAGCAATCCTATCGCTTTATCAAAGCATACTTCCAAAGAAGAACTTTCTGCCATGGACAAGGGCAATTGGAAAACACATTTATCAAGCTATGCCCACCTCAAGGCCCAAGATATTCATTCTGGGTTCTTAAACCGCCTATACACAAGCCGCGACTATGAAGCCGGTTTAGTGGGCCTGATGAAGGAACGATATGAGGTAAATACTATTAACTCTGCATAATTGTTTCTCTTGTGTCCAATTTCTAGTGTCAACTCCAATAGCCCCCAAGGGTCGGTTTATGATATCAACGTAAACCGAGACTTCGTATTATTTCAACTTTGCCTGCTTAGCCCCCAAGGGTCGATTTATCTTTCCAGGATGAACCGGGACTTTTAGAGTACGAATTTTGTAATTTTTGCCTGTGTAGCCCTCAGGGACCATTTTATACCTTTAGGATGAATCGATACGTTTCTGTCATTAATCTTCCAAAATTCTTGATAATCATCCTTGTAATCCGATTGAGGAGGAAAAAATCCATAACCTTGACTTGAGCAAATATGCATTAGCCCCCAAGTGCCAAGTGTATAACTTGTTATGTGCTTGGGACTTAAGATGTCAGCTGATAAAAAGCAATATGCATTAGCCCCCAAGTGCCAAGTGTATAACTTTTTATGTGCTTGGGACTTCAAATATGCACTTCCAAGTCATTAAATGTCTCTTGCAGGCTGATCAGAGCAAAAAGGAATCTCAAATCGCCGACCTTCAGGAAAATATCAAGTCCCGCCAAGCAAAAACTTCCAAGGCTAAAGAGGAGCTGACTGGCACCTTAACCGTGATGGAACAACCGAAGGAAAACTTTAAAAGCGAATGGGCAGGATGGGACGCTAAAAAAGCAACTCTGCTGAAGCGGGCGGAGGATGTTGAAACAACTCTTAAACCGGTAGCAGAAGAACTGACTGGCTTGAAGCGGCAAATCAATGCCATGACCACTGCTGTGTTTGGTAAGTACCCTTATGATAAGCTTCAACATGTATTATCCCATAAGCTATCGTTTTATCAATATGTTCAATGATACAGGATCTCGCATTACCCATCTGGGCTCTAATATGCAGAACAAGTTGAAGGTTGCCTATACTCTTATAGAGCAGTTATATACCGGCGCACAACAGATCATTTGTACTGCCGCTCATAACAAACCACCCCCAACCTTCAATGCTGCCTGCCCGGTTGGACGAGTTAAAAAGATCAGCTGCAAGGGCAGGTGCTATGACTGCGCTAATCCGGGCTAAAGCCTGGATACCAGATCTTGACTCGGCTGATATAGGAAGCGGCTATCCAAGCATAAAGGAAGACGGTTCAGACTTTGATAATGATGATCTTCGAGCTTTGACGAAGGAAATGCGTCCTTTAGCGAGCAAATTGGCCGAAGAAACAGATCTTTCTCACTATCAGGCAGTTTATGATGCTGACAACAAACGACTTGCTGCGCCAACTCATGATGTGGAAAATCTTATCCCGCTAATCCGTAAGCATACCTATGCCCCCGATGTTAACCCCTCCACCCTTTTAAGCCATGAAGCTGTATTCAAGGCCCTAACTAGAATCGACTGGACAACCATTGACTTCCAGCCGCTGGGTGGAGAGGAGGAGGATGAACCGGTGCAGGATGATCCGCAGCCGTCAAGTCAGACCGACGAAGAATCATGATCCGGAGGCAGGTTTATCCTTCTGCATACTGCAATCCTTGCTGAAAAGACAATTATCCTTTTGGGCATCAAAACGCCTTGTAATAGGCTAGTTTAAACACTTGGTCTACTATGCCATTGCACATATTCACTTTGCATGATATTGTTAATCCGCCATGATTTATGTTATGTCTGCTTATGATCCTTAGAAGGTTTATTTGACCTGTTTCTGCATATAACCAGTTGAAAGTGTCCTGGCGGTTTATCGCCGGACGGGTCATGATGCCCAACATATAATCCGGGTTTATAACCAGGCTGTATTGAAGGACAATCAAATATGAAATATATCATACCTGTGACATTGATTCACATTGTTGGCTCACCAACTTTCTGTAGTAAGGGTGATAACCCAAATCTTGAGTACTGATAACTCCTCCCTATTTTGCCGGTTTATAGTAAAGCCGTACTGGGTTGTAGTAAACACCGGATATTCGTATATCATACCGGCGACTTGTAGTCGAAGCCAGACCGGGTCAATCAACACTGGATTTATATCTGATTGTATACTGACGACTTATAATCGACAGCGAAGCCGGGTCAATAGATACCAGCAATATTCTCACTTTGTTCGACCGACTTATAGCCAACAGCCAGGCCGAGTCAATAAACACCGGTTTAGTATAAAATGCCTCAAAAAAGAAATATCAAAAAGAAAGATTTTAGAAGAAAACATATAAAAAGGCGAGGCTTTTCATGGGCTGCCAGGCCACTGAGTTAAACCATTTTACAAAGCCTTATAAGATGGACCTCACATTAACCAATCATCATTTTAACTCTGACAAGTTCAGGGTCTTTATAAGATTGACTTGTCAAACGTTCGACGATTCTTACCAGGATTACCTGGGCGGAGTGGCTTACTTAAAAAGGAAGGATAACCCGGGGTTTTAGGTGAATACACCTGGCTTCCAAGCCTGGCTTTTATAGCCTATCACAAGGTTATAGATTATTTGTTCTTGTAGAAGCAAAGAGCCCCCTAGTAATATTTCGAGTTGTGCTCAATGGGTGCCTATGTTTGAGTTGGGCTTTGCAACAGACTCTCTTTGGCTCCTTTTGAACTTGGGTGGCAAGCTCCCAAGTTTTTTTATGTGTGGCTTATGAGCCGGATCAATGGGTAATTAGAACTCCGCTTTATAAACAGAAGCCCCCATGTAACCAAAAACCTTTTAAGGAATAACAGCAGAGGCCCCCGCTTTGGCAGGGATGTCGGTTTATTATATTGATCATCATAATATATACATTGTCAATAATATGTACATAAGAGGAGCCTATGGCTCAGGTGTAGTAAGGCCGAAGATGAGCTATATTCCACGGCCGGTGGGTCTCCTCTTCCGATTTACATGAGTCTTTGTGCTCACGAACATCGATAAGGTAGTATGACCCGTTGTGTATATTCTTGCTGACCACAAAAGGTCCTTCCCTAGGCGGGGATAACTTGTGCATATCAGTCTGATCCTGGATGAGCCGGAGCACCATATCCCCTTCTTGAAACATTCTGGTTTTAACCCGACGACTGTGATAACGACGCATATCTTGCTGGTAAATCGTCGAACGCGCCGCTGCAATATCACGCTCCTCATCTAACAGGTCAAGTGCTTCCCGATGTGCCTTCTCATTGTCAGATTCAACATAAGCCGCTACATGGGGTGAGTCATGACGGATGTCACTAGGGAGAACTACCTCTGCTTCGTAAACCATGAAAAAGGTGAATAACCCGTAGATCTGTTGGGCGTGGTATTGATGCTCCATAACACAGAAGGTAACTCCTCCACCCAACAACCCGGCGTCCCCTGTAAAGGAACCATAAGCCGGGGCTTGATGCCTCTTAGGATCTCTTGATTGGCTCTCTCCGCTTGACCATTAGATTGAGGATGATCCACGGATGACACGTCAAGCCAGATGTGCTCATGCTGACAAAATTCTTTCATAGCACCCTTGGACAGATTAGTGCCATTATCAGTTATGATGTTGTGTGGAAAACCAAACCAGAAAATCACCTTCTTGATGAATTGGACTGCCATGGCTGCATCACACTTACTGACTGGCTCTGCCTCCACCCACTTAGTGAACTTATCAACCGCCACTAGAAGGTGGGTCTTCTTATCCTTGGATCTCTTAAAGGGCCCAACCATATCCAACCCCCAAGTTGCAAACGGCCAAGTGACTGGAATCATCCTCAATTCTTTAGCCGGAACATGAGTGCGGCGTGAAAACTTCTGACAACCATCACACCTTTTTACCAAGTCCTCAGCATCAGCATGAGCCGTCAGCCAATAGAATCCGTGACGAAAAGCCTTAGCTACCAAGGATTTTGAACCGGCGTGGTGACCACAATCTCCTTCGTGGATCACACGCAAAATCTCACAGCCTTCTTTAGGAGATACACAACACTGAAACACCCCTGTTACACTTCAATGATGCAATTCTCCATTGACAATGGTCATTGACTTGGATCGCCGGATTATCTGCCTGGCCAAAGTTTCATCCTCCGGTAACTCGCCCCGGTTCATATACGCCAAATATGGGACCGTCCAATCCGGGATAACATGAAGAGCTGCCACTACCTGAGCCTCCGGATTAGGAACAGCCAAATCCTCCTCTGTAGGTAGCTTGACCGACGGGTTATGCAAAACATCTAGAAAAACATTGGGTGGAACTGGTTTATGTTGGGAACCCAAACGGATTAAAGCGTCCACCGCTTCGTTCTTTCGCCAGTCCACATGGTCAACCTGATAACCCTTGAAGTGACCAACAATAATATCTACTTCTCGATGATACGCTGCCATGAGTGGGTCCTTGGAATCCCAAGTACTCGACACTTGCTAAGCCACCAAGTCCGAGTCACTGAAACACTTAACCCGTCTTAAATTCATCTCCTTAGCCATTCGAAGACCATGGAGTAAGGCCTCATATTCAGCTGCATTGTTAGTGCAAGGGAACATTAAACGGAGAAAATAACAAAACTTATCACCTCGTGGGGAAGTTAACACGACTCCAGCCCTAAGCCTTCTAATTGCCTGGATCCATCGAAATGAATAGTCCAATAAGTATGATCCGGCTTTTCTTCTGGCACCTGTAACTCTATCCAGTCATTGATGAAATTCACAAGCGCTTGGGACTTGATTGCCGTACAAGGCACATATTTTAACCCGTGAGGTCCAAGCTCAATAGGCCACTGTCAGAGGTGGGGTTCTGGCTAACCCTTAAGGTTCGAACACTGGGGTGCGCGGAAGTCTTTCCCCTCTACCAATCTACGCTCTAGCTCGCTAAGATCTTGCGGTCAAACTCGATGAACTCGCAACACAGAAAGACACAGGGTTTATACTGGTTCGGGCCACCGTTGTGGTGTAATACCCTACTCCAGTGTGGTGGTGGTGGATTGCCTCTTGGGCTGATGATGAACAGTACAAGGGAAGAACAGCCTCCTGAGGTTGAGGTGTTCTTGTGCATATGAACTTGTGTGCGAGGATTTGATCCCTCCCCTCCTATGGTGGTTAGCTCTACTTATAGAGGCCCTGGTCCTCTTCCCAAATATCGAGCAGGAAGAGAGCCAACAATGGCGGGCTAATTTGAAGGGGGATAGCTAGTACAAGCTATCCTAACAAAAGTAGTCCACACCTGTGAAAGGCTCTGGGGTGACGCCGTCTTGGGCTCCACGATGACCTCCGCCTTGCCATCCTCCTGGTCTTGGTCTTGTTGCACTGAAATGGCAACCTTTGCTTGATGCCTTGGTACTCTGCGGCTGCACTTGCCTCCTTTGCACCAAAGAGGAAACAAGGACGCTGCGCGCACTGGCGCCCCCCTGATGTCGATCGTCATGGCTCACCTCACGAGGGCCTCGTGAGGTTCGCCTGGCCTTGATATCTCCGCTCCTCGCGAGCCTGCCTGACCAGGCCACTCCTGAGGAGGTCTTGCATTGTCCGCCTCACGAGGCTGGGCTCCTCGCGAGGGTCTGGGTGCCTTGTTGGTGAAGATGGGCCGTACGGTCTGCTGGCTTAGCCACGCCATGGGCCACAGGCAGGCAAGTCTGGGGACCCCCATTCCCAGAACGCCGACAGTAGCCCCGGGCCCAAGGTGCGCGGGGGCTTGGCTTCATGGCGAAGCCAAGGGTCAAGTTCGGAGCACCGTGGGCCCCCAGAAGCCTGCGGCCTTCGTTGACGCGTGGTGGTTGATTGGACGTGGGCGTCTCCTCTTCCCCATGCTGCCTTTGAATCCTCCTGGCTATGCGGCCCTTGTGGCCTACATAGTTATTCTTCCTTCGCCACGCTTGGCTCTTCCAATCTCCCTGCTTCCCCGACGCCCTGCTCCGCCTTCCCAATCCGACCAGTGTTCCGCCTGCTTCACCGCCATGGCGCCGAAACAAGCCGACATGGGGAAGAAACCTCTGTCCTCGTCAACTGCGCCTCCATCCTTTGAGCTGGCGCTCAGCCGGCCGCGGGTACTCAATGACGAGGCCCTGGGCAAGGTGCGCCCCATGCTCGCCTCCAGCTTCAACGAGTGGGGAGAGACGGTGGCCTGGCCTGCATCTCGCTCCAGCATGGCTCGGGCAGTCACCGAGGTCCCGATCTTCATTGACGCCCTCTGGGCTGGCCTGCTTCCTCCTTTCTCCGCCTTCTTCAATGGGGTGCTCGAGCACTATCAGATCCACATGCTCCATCTCGACCCTCAATCTGTGACCCTTCTTGCCGTCTTTGCCTTTGTGTGCGAGGCCATGGTGGGCATCACCCCCTCCGTGGCGCTCCTCCGCCACTTCTTCTTGCTGCATCTCACCAGTGCCCGACAGAGCTCGGGTGTGTGGGCTTCCAGGCCGTGGCTGCGATGGTAGGCATGGGGATCGACTTCGAGCTCCCTTCATCCTCGAGCGAGTTCCGCACGCGATGGGTGTTTGTTGATGCCGGCGTGCTCAACCCTCTACTCCAAGCTCCGATGGGGCCTGCCATTCCAAACTCCGGCTGGGGTCACCAGAGGCTCGTGAGCCCTTGCCTCGCCCTCCTCTGGGCCAGGCTGTGGTGGTTGAAGGACCTTGGTGTGACTGCCCCATGGTGGTGAGGGAGTTCGTTAAGCGTCGAGTTGCTCCGCTTCAGCGCCATTCTCGCCCGATGTGGGCCTTGCTCATCGGACAGGACAACATGAGGTTTCAGGAGGAGGGGCTTCCTCTCGCCGCGTGGCAAACAGTGCTCACGGTCCTATTTGGTGTCCCTCCGCCGGACAAGATACCCAAGAAAAGCTGCATGTTGTACCGCTGCGAGAACAAGGTTACCTTTGCCACGAACATGCCTTCCTTTGATGAGTGGGGGCTGCGCCCAATTGGCTTGGTGGGGCCCCACGAGAATCCCATCATCGTGGTCCCCATCTTCGCCGCCGGTGCCGAGCTCGCCCCAGGTGACGGCGAAGGAGAGCGAGCTACGACGGGGGTCGGCTGCTCAGGTGTTGAGGAGCACATGCCGTGTAACATCCCAAATTTTCAATTTGGAATGTTATACACTAGATCATCATTACATATCATATTTTTTGCATTTTAGTTGATCCTAGAAAATTTTCACAACTCAAGGACCCTCGGAGAGAGTTGGGGATTTCGTTATTTTCATATTTGAGTTGTCTAAAATTTTGAAAATAGGATCTTTTGATTTTATTTATTTTATCTTCAATTATTTCTATTACAAAAATATGAGAGAGGGAATAAAATGACCTTCCCAAAATAAATAAATATTGAGGATTTAATAAAAAAATCAAATAAGATTTTATTTGGTTTATTTGCTATTTTATTTGAATTTAGGAAAAATGCGCGTTTTTTAAAATTGCATTTAGGCCCCAAATAAATGTTCATCCTGTGCGGCTTGATTTTAGAAGCCGGGGAAAATTTATTTCGGGATTTTTGGAGTCCGTTTAGTATTCCTTTTGTTTTTTTCTGAGCGTAACTATTAAAAAAAACGCAACCGACCTACGGGCCGTGTCCGACCCGGACACGAGGCCCGTCCGGCTTTATAAGCCGGGGAGGCCCAGCCGGAACCCTACCCCAAACCCTAGCCCCCCCACCGCCGCCACCGACGATCGCCGGAGCCACGCCGCCGCCGCCGCCGTTCGCTGGAGCCATCGAGGTAGACGCCGTTGCCTCGGTTTTCGCGAAGAAAACCGATCGGTTTTTTAAAAAATAACTTAGATCTGTTTTTTTGTTAGATCGGTTTTTCCGGTTTATTTAAATAGCGAGCGTTCGTCCGTTCGTTCGTTTTAACGAACGTTCGTCGTTCTTCTTTTTCTCGGATTAAATATGCGATTTTTTCTGATCGGGATTTCTGATCCGATTTTCGTTTTAGTCTAACTTTTCGCTCGTTTATCGGAATCAGGCGATTCAATCGTGTGGAGTTTCGTCTCGAAACCCTCTTTCTGATTAAGCAACTCAAACAAGTTTTTGCCACTGTAAAAATTGCCCTAGATCCATAATAGTAAACGAAGCCTGTTTCTTTTGCCCTTTGACTTTCGTTGCTTCGTTCGATTTGATTCTTTTTGCCAACCGGAGTTCTTAAGTTGAACCTTCTGGTTAGACCTCTTATTTGAGTTTTACCTGTGCATTAGCTGAGTACTTATTGTATGCTTGTTTGTTTGCATTAGAGTACCCGGAGTGCGCCGCTTGTTACTTCGAATCGCTAGGTTTCCCGGATCATCGGCAAGGCAAGTAACACTTTGATCATACCTCCTACTACCCAGTTTTATTGCATGATTAGGATCTAATTAAATTGTGGGTTTGGGGAGTAGTTGAGGTAGTACCTATTGCCTGTTTATTATCAAACCTTTGGGAGCTACTTCTACGTTTGCTTATTATGCCATGCTATGCTAGTAGACGTGGATTGGGTGAGTGTATCCATGACAGAAGTGAGATTGTTAATCAATGGTTTACTTAAGGTGGCAACTTAAACACACATCTGGGTGGATTGAGGTACCTGGGTATTCCAGGATTGCCTGTTTTCTTTTGGACCGCCACCCAGGCTCAAAGGGATCATGAGATTATTCATGCTAGAAACTTCCGTGTGCAGCCCCAAGCTATTATGGGCTCTAGCATAGTTGATTAAGTTATGCGAACTCTTATAGTGGTAGACTAGCAGATGTAGGGGAAAGTAGGTGTAACGGTCTACCCGATCGTCAGGTGCTAGCGCTTCTGAAAGACTATGTCTCGGTCATCCGTCTTCGCAAACACCATGTAGTGCGAGAAACCAAATGGAGGCGGTCGAGTCTTGTTGGGAAAAGTGCGCAAACCTCTGCAGAGTGTATAAACTAATCATGATTAGCCGTGTCCCCAGTTATGGACATCTTGAGTATCTAGTACCCGGATTATCATGTGAATCTCAACATGTTACTATAAAATTAATTTTGATGGGTTTGTTTAATGATGATGCTTAATTGGGATTGAGAATGCTGTCAACCATTCTTTATGTTTAACAACCACCATGATAGTTAAATAAATTTATTCCTTTGCAGTAGGGAAAAATTGGCTTTACGCAAAACTATAACCATAGAGCTTTCCACCAGCCAAATATGCATATAGTATAGTTGTTTCTTTCCATTACTCTCTATGTGTTACATTGCCAGCATATTCCATGCGCTGATCCGTTTCGGGCTGCAACGTTAATGTTGCAGACTTTTCAGACGATGATTAAGGAGTTTTTAGGTCGTGGTTCTATACTCAGTGATGCCGTTGGAGTTGATGGACTCACTTATCTTCCAAGCCTGCCGCTGTTATCGTTATTAGATGGCCTTAAGCCATATTTATTGTAATAAGTTCTCTTTTGAGACACTCGATGTAATAGTGTGTGATTGCTACTCTGCTATAAATCCTTCAAGTACTGTGTGGTGTCAGCATTACTGATCCAGGGATGACACCGGAGCACAGAGATTGGACCGTTTGAGGTCTGGTCGCTACAAGGTGGTATCAGAGCACACACTGACTGTAGGACACGACCACTAAGCCAAAGACCTAGATCACTACTCACTCTCTTCTCTGACTTCTCATCTTTTCTACTCTTTTAGGATGGCGGATGCAAGGAACAAGTTCACTCAACCGGATGAAGATACACCCTTTGGACGTCACTTAAAGGAAGTCACTAGATATCTGAACATAGGAGTACCAAGCTTCACCGGCACCTACAACGCCACTTTACCTGAAGAAGAGCGCTGGATGATTCTAGTTCAAGTTCCAGGAAGGACTTTCATGCCAGTCACTGAGCCCATAGAGTTTTATTTTGATGCACCAACTTGGAGTCTAGGAAAGAGCATGGCAGCTCACATCGCCATGGGACGCATTGGAGAAGTCTACTGCAATGATCTCAAGGATACTATCTACCAGATTTGTGGGCGCCAAGATGAGCACTTGGAGATGATCAGCACCAGAAAGGATAGATCAATTGCAGCTTTTATCCAGGAGTTAAACTAGCACATTCGACATCAGGAGAACCAGATGTGTGCCGACATGATAGACCTGAAGAAGGCAAAGACAAGAATCAAAGAACTGGAGGAAGAACTCAAGGCTACACGTGAAGATTATGAAGAGGAACTTGAAGTATTAGTGGATAAGAATGCCGACCTAACAATGAAGATTGGAATATTTATGGGAGGCTCTACACCGGTAGAAGAAGACAAAGAACCCAAGGAGATTCGCCCGGAAGACTACATCATCATCGACGACACCGACTCAGATCCAGATGATAGCGATGATGACTACGTTGATGAAGCTGGAGCAGATATCATGGAGTCTGCAACCGAAGAGTATTTCTAGTAGACCACCTCATAAGTAGTAGTAGTCCACCATGTAAATATTATAGTTCGAGCACTTTTGTGATAGTTCGATCGATTGTATGCCCTTGTTTGATTGATTGAATGGAATGAATTGTTTGCTTTTGCCTCATGTGCATATGGGTAGTGTTTTCTCTTTAGACCCCTCTATTCTTAAATCTCATCTTTTCTAAACCCTCAGATGCCTCCGAGACGTGACCCCGGATTTACCTTCCCACCGGAGCTCACCTAGTTGATCCAGCGGCAAAACACATTGATGCAGTTGCTAGTCCAAAATCAGAATCAGGGGAACAACAACCCACCACCACCACCACCACCTGTTGATCACTTAGCTTGTTTTCTTAGGCTGAATCCGCCAGTGTTTTCCAGTAGCACCAAGCCGATAGTAGCAGATGATTGGCTCCGCAAGACAACTAGAGAGTTGACCACGAGGAGAAGGTGAAGTTTGCCGCACATCAGCTTGAAGGAACCGCAGCATCATGGTGGGAGAATTTCACAGCCACTTTCCCTGTCGACACTGTCACGTGGGACCAGTTTCAGCAGGCGTTTCGAATTGCCCATGTTTCAGCAGGAGCTATGGCCATGAAGAAGCGAGAGTTTCGCAACTTGCACCAAGGAGGACGGACAGTTGGCCAGTATGTGGAGGATTTTAGTAAGCTAGCATGTTATGCCCCAGATGACGTTGCTACGGATTCAGCTAAGCAAGAGAAGTTTCTGGAAGGACTGAATGATGAGTTGAGCATGCAGTTGATGGTAGCAACCTTCAACAACTACCAGGAGTTGGTAGATCATGCTCTTATGATTGAAGGGAAGCAGCAACAGATTGAGAATCGCAAGAGGAAGTATGGACAAGGGAAGCACAATTCAGGAGCTCAACAGAGGCCACGTTTTACCCCTAGACCGGGAGGACATTTTCAACATACGCATGGAGGAGGTAGCTCGCACAATCACAATGGCACCAAGAATGGTAATGGGAATGGAGGAAGCAACGGCCAGAACCGCATGAACCCATCAACCCCAGCCAAGAGAGACCTGAGCCAAGTCACTTGTTTTAAGTGCCAGAAGACCGGACATTATGCCAATGAATGTCCTGAATCCCAGAATGGAAATGGCAATGGAAGCTTTGGGAAGAAGTTGAACCCTTTCAACAGGGGACAGGTGAACCACGTTAACATGGAGGAGGTTGAAGAGCAGCCGGATGCAATAATCGGTAAGTTTTTGGTTAAGTCATTTACTGCACTCGTTCTTTTCGATACTGGTGCATCGCATTCATACATATCAAGGGGATTTGTGGATAAGTATAACCTGCCCACCAAAGTACTTAGAACACCTATGTTAGTAAGCTCACCAGGAGCGGAGTATATGGCTAGCCAAGGATGTTTTCAAATGCCATTAAGTATAGGTAGGCATGTGTTTCCCTCAGATTTGATAATATTGAAATCACAAGGTTTGGATGTAATTCTGGGTATGGATTGGTTGTCGATGTATGGAGGAAACATCAATTGCGCCAGTAAGTCTATCTTGCTTACCACCCCAGAAGGGAGAAGGATCAAGTATGTATCCCGGCATGTGCCGAAGAGGACTCAAGTAAATTGTTTAACAGGAGTTGTGCAGGAGGAAGTACCAGTAGTGAAGGATTTCCTCGAAGTATTTCCAGAAGAGTTGCCAGGCATGCCACCGGATAGAGATATTGAGTTTTTGATAGAGCTTTTGCCAGGCACAGGGTCAATATCAAAGAGACCATATAGGATGCCCGCAAAGGATTTGGTGGAAATTAAGAAGCAGATTAAGGAGTTGCTGGATAAAGGATATATTCTCCCAAGTTCATCGCCTTGTGGATCGCCAGTACTTCTAGTGGAGAAGAAGGATGGATCGTTAAGGATGGTTGTTGATTATCGAGGTTTGAATGAAGTAACCATCAAGAACAAGTACCCACTACCGATGATCAATGATCTGTTTGATCGATTGCAAGGAGCTAAGGTATTTTCCAAGATCGATCTGCGATCAGGATACCACCAGTTTAAGATTCGGGAACATGATATACCCAAGATGACTTTTACCACCAGGTATGGGTTGTATGAGTATACCGTTATGTCATTTGGTTTGACTAACGCACCTGCATATTTTATGAACATGATGAACAAAGTGTTTATGGAGTTCTTGGATAAGTTCATCGTAGTGTTCATTGATGATATCCTGGTTTACTCGAAGAATGAAGAGGAGCATAAGGAGCATTTGCGTTTGGTTCTTGGAAAGCTCAGAGAACATTAGTTATATGCCAAGTTTAGCAAATGTGAGTTTTGGTTGAAAGAAGTTGGATTTCTCGGACACGTTATATCCGGAGAAGGTATAGCAGTAGATCCACTAAAGTTGATACCGTGACCAAGTGGGAAGCGCCAACCACAGTTGGAGAGATTCGGAGTTTTCTTGGACTCGCAGGATACTACCGGAGGTTTATTGAGAATTTCTCAAATATTGCAAAGCCCATGACGGAGTTGTTGAAGAAGGATACTAAGTTCATATGGACGGAGGAATGTGAGGCTAGTTTTCAGGAGTTGAAGAAACGTTTGGTTACCTCACCAGTGTTGATTTTGCCAGACCAGACCAAGGATTATGAGGTGTATTGCGACGCTTCACGTCGAGGACTTGGCGCAGTGCTTATGCAGGAAGGGAGAGTTGTTTCATATGCCTCACGACAGCTTAAGCCTCATGAGTTGAATTATGCTACACATGATTTGGAGTTAGCAGCCGTAGTGCATGCACTGAAGACTTGGAGACATTTTCTGATTGGAAACCATTGCGAGGTGTACACAGATCATAAGAGTTTGAAGTATATTTTCACACAGAAGCAGTTGAATCTCAGACAAAGGAGATGGTTGGAGCTCATCAAGGATTATGATATGAGATTGCATTATCACCCTGGAAAGGCTAACATTGTAGCTGACGTGTTGAGCTGTAAGAGCCACGTCAACACCTTAATGATGGTAGATTTACCAAGGGAGTTAGCCGAAAATCTTCGAGAGCTATGTTTGGAAATAATCCCGAGAGGCTATGTAGCAGCATTGGAGATTCAGTCTACTTTGAAGGATAAGATCAGAGAAGCTCAAAGGACTGACAAGGAGATTGCTTCTATTAAGGAGAAAATGAGCAAAGGAAAAGCTAAGGGATTTCGCGAAGATGAGCACGATACCCTATGGTTTGAAGACCGTGTTTATGTGCCCAATGATCCGGAGATCAGGAAGTTAATTTTACAAGAGGCCCATGATTCACCATATTCGATTCACCCAGGAAATACCAAGATGTATTTGGATTTGAAGGATATTTTCTGGTGGACCGGAATGAAGAAGGATATTGCAAAGTATGTAGCAATTTGTGATGTATGTCAGAGAGTGAAGGCAGAGCATCAGAAGCCAGCAGGATTGCTGCAACCATTGCCGATACCCGAATGGAAGTGGGATAAGCTAGGCATGGATTTTATTACCGGATTGCCCAGAACACGTTCAGGCTATGACTCGATATGGGTTGTAGTCGATCGTTTGACAAAGGTAGCTCATTTCATTCCAGTGAAGACTACCTATACCAGTGCAAAGTTGGCAAAGATATACATGACTAGGATCGTATGTCTGCATGGAGTTCCAAGGATCATTGTATCAGATAGAGGAACCCAGCTTACCTCAAAGTTCTGGAATCAGTTGCATGAGACTTTGGGAACCAGACTAGAGTTTAGCACAGCTTTCCACCCGTAGACAGATGGACAGACTGAGAGAGTCAATCAGATTTTGGAGGATATGCTAAGAGCTTGTGCGCTAGATTACGGATCTAGTTGGGATGAGAATTTGCCGTATGCATAGTTCTCTTACAACAACAGCTATCAATCCAGTTTAAAGATGGCCCCTTTCGAAGCCTTGTACGGAAGGAGGTGCAGGACCCCATTGTCTTGGGATGAAGTTGGAGACCGCTAGTTGTTTGGACCGGATTTGATAAAGGAGTCTGAGCAGAAAGTGAAATTGATTCGCAATAGGCTCAAGGTAGCTCAATCTAGGCAGAAGAGTTATGCAGATTCTAAATGCAAGGAGACAGTTTAGGAAATCGGAGACCGAGTTTATCTTTGTGTATCACCACTTCGAGGAGTTAAGCGCTTTGGAGTTAAGGGAAAATTAGCACCACGTTTTGTAGGCCCATACAAAGTTTTGGAGCGTATGGGAGGAGTTGCCTATAAATTGGAATTGCCCGAAGGATTGTCAGGAGTTCACGACGTGTTCCATGTATCCCAGTTGAAGAAGTGCCACGTAGGGATGGCTGACATACCACTGAGAGATACAGTACCACTGGAAGCAATCTAGCTGGACAGTGATTTGACCTATGAGGAGAAACCAGTTAAGATTTTAGAGTATGCCAGTCGAGTCACCCGCAACAAGGTTATCAAGTTTTGCAAGGTTCAATGGAGCCACCACACGGAGGATGAAGCCACCTGGGAACGAGAGGAAGAATTCCTGAAAGACCACCCTCACCTATTTTCTACCCAACCCGAATCTCGAGGGCGAGATTCATCTTAAGGGGGGTAGGTTTGTAACATCCCAAATTTTCAATTTGGAATGTTATACACTAGATCATCATTACATATCATATTTATTGCATTTTGGTTGATCCTAGAAATTTTTCACAACTCAAGGACCCTCGGGGAGAGTTGGGGATTTCGTTATTTTCATATTTGAGTTGTCTCAAATTTTGAAAATAGGATCTTTTGATTTTATTTATTTTATATTCCATTATTTTTATTACAAAAATATGAGAGAGGGAATAAAATGACCGTCCCAAAATAAAGAAATATTGAGGATTTAATAAAAAAATCAAATAAGATTTTATTTGGTTTATTTGCTATTTTATTTGAATTTAGGAAAAATGCGCGTTTTTAAAAATTGCATTTAGGCCCCAAATAAATGTTCATCCTGTGCGGCTTGATTTTAGAACCGGGGAAAACTTATTTCGGGATTTTTGGAGTCCGTTTAGTATTCCTTTTGTTTTTTTTCTGAGCATAACTATTTAAAAAAAAAACGCAACCGACCTACGGGCCGTGTCCGACCCGGACACGAGGCCGTCCGGCTTTATAAGCCGGAGAGGCCCAGCCGGAACCCCACCCCAAACCCTAGCCGCCCCAAGCCCGCCCCGCCGGCGCCGCCGCCGATCGCCGGAGCCACGCCGCCGCCGCTGCCGTTTGCCGGAGCCGTCGAGGTAGACGCTGTTGCCTCGGTTTTCGCAAAGAAAACTGATCGTTTAAAAAAAAACTTAGATCTGTTTTTTCGTTAGATTGGTTTTTCTGGTTTATTTAAATAGCGAGCGTTCGTCCATTCGTTCGTTTTAACGAACGTTCGTCGTTCTTCTTTTTCTCGGATTAAATCCGCGATTTTTTCTGATCGCGATTTCTGGTCTGATTTTCGTTTTAGTCTAACTTTTCGCTTGTTTATCGGAATCATGTGATTCAAGCGCCTGGAGTTTCATCTCGAAACCCTCTTTCCGATTAACCAACTCAAACAAATTTTTGCCACTGTAAAAATTGCCCTAGATCCAGAATAGTAAATGAAGCCTGTTTCTTTTGCCCTTTGACTTTCGTTGCTTCGTTCGATTTGATTCTTTTTGCCAACCGGAGTTCTTAAGTTGAACCTTCTGGTTAGACCTATTATTTGAGTTTAACCTGTGCATTAGCTGAGTACTTATTGTATGCCTGTTTGTATGCGTTAGAGTACCCGGAGTGTGCCGCTTGTTACTTCAAATCGCTAGGTTTCCCGGATCATCAGCAAGGCAAGTAACACTTTGATCATACCACCTACTACCCAGTTTTATTGCATTATATCAATCCTCACACATTTCATGATTAGGATCTAATTAAATTGTGGGTTTGAGGAGTAGTTGAGGTAGTACCTATTACCTGTTTATTATCAAACCTTTGGGAGCTACTTCCACGTTTGCTTATTATGCCATGCTATGCTAGTAGACGTGGATTGGGTGAGTGTATCCATGACAGAAGTGAGATTGTTAATTAATGGTTTATTTAAGGTGGCAACTTAAACACACATCTGGGTGGATTGAGGTACCTGGGTATTCCAGGATTGCCTGTTTTCTTTTGGACCGCCACCCAGGCTCAAAGGGATCATGAGATTATTCATGCTAGAAACTTCCGTGTGCAGCCACAAGCTATTATGGGCTCTAGCATAGTTGATTAAGTTGTGCGAACTCTTACAGTGGTAGACTAGCAGATGTAGGGGAAAGTAGGTGTAACGGTCTACCCGATCGTCAGGTGCTAGCGCTTCTGAAAGACTATGTCTCGGTCATCCGTCTTCTCAAACACCATGTAGTGCGAGAAACCAAACGGAGGCGATCGAGTCTTGTGGGGAAAAGTGCGCAAACCTCTGCAGAGTGTATAAACTAATCATGATTAGCCGTGTCCCTGGTTATGGACATCTTGAGTATCTAGTACCTGGATTATCATGTGAATCTCAACATGTTACTATAAAATTAATTTTGATGGGTTTGTTTAATGATGATGCTTAATTGGGATTGAGAATGCTGTCAACCATTCTCAATGTTTAACAACCACCATGATAGTTAAATAAATTTATTACTTTGTAGGGAAAATTGGCTTTACGCAAAATTGTAACCATAGAGCTTTCCACCAGCCAAATATGCATATAGTATAGTTGTTTCTTTCCATTACTCTCTATGTGTTACATTGCCAGCATATTCCATGTGCTGACCCATTTCGGGCTGCAACGTTAATGTTGCAGACTTTTCAGATGATGATTAAGGAGTTTTTAGGTCGTGGTTCTATACTCAGTGATGCCGTTGGAGTTGATGGACTCACTTATCTTCCAAGCCTTCCCATGTTATCGTTATTAGATGGCCTTAAGCCATATTTATTGTAATAAGTTCTCTTTTGAAACACTCGATGTAATATTGTGTGATTGCTACTCTGCTATAAATCCTTCAAGTACTGTGTGGTGTCAGAATTACTGATCCAGGGATGACACCGGAGCACAGAGATTGGACTGTTTGAGGTCTGGTCGCTACATGCCGAGCGGTGATCTAGGGGCGTCGTCCTCGGGAGCTTGTGACGCCCCTCCTGAGGCGTTGCTTGCTAATGAGATGAGGCATGCGGCTCCCGAGGCCGAGGCTCCAGGAGCCTCAGGAGGTCACAGCAAGAGAGAGCCGGGCTGTTTGCCGCAGCCGGGCTCCCCTGAAGCCATCCCTCTTGTTTCTTCTTCGGCTCCGCCGCGCTCCGGCCGTCACGTCCAGCGCTTCGGTCGCCTTTGTGTGTACTTCGAGGAGCTCCGCAAGAGGAAGGGATCCCCCAGCGGCGGCAACATCTTTGGACCGTTGAAGCGATGGAAGTACATCGCTGTAGACGAGTAAGTACCTTATCTTGGTGATCTTCTATGTGCCGCCTTCCTTTCCTGACGATTGTCCCCTCAGGTCCCCTTCTGCTAAGGCCAGGAAACCTTCAGAGAAGCAGTTCCCTCTCGTCCCATCGTGCCCGCCAAGCTCCATCGCTACAGGCTCTGACGCTGCTCACGGCGTGAGGTCAGCCAGGGGAGTTGGTCCGTCATCGAGGCACCCCGAGCTTGCGCCTTCGCCATCCTTTCTTCGCGGCCTTGCTCGGAGCGCAGCAGGCATGCCAATGGCTCCTCCCTTGGTCATGGTTGGTAGCTGGCTAGACTCGATCCTGGAGTCTTCCTCAAGTAGTGGGCCTTGTTCGGTTCGGGCCCCTCACGAGGGTCAGCTGGCGTCTAGGGCCGCGCCAGCCCCCAGCCCCCAACCGGGAGGTGGTGCACCATTTTATGCTCCACCCACAGCCCCCAAGGTGGAAGACGAGGTGGGCCGAGCGTTCGAGCTCGAGTGCGGGCGCAACGTGGTCCGCCACGAGCTCTTCCAGGAGGCGATGGGCGCGATGAACCACCTTGGTGAAGAGCTTACTGGTGTCGACTCACGTCTTGAGGCTGAAAGTCTTCGGTTGGTGGAGGAGCGGCGCAAGCTGCGAGTGGCCATCAACCTAGGCTGTTATCATCGCGACCTCGAGAACGCAAAGGCTGAGGCGTCCCTCATGATCGCCAATGAGGCCTGCTCGTGAGCTTTGGAAGAAGCTCACGAGGCCGATTGCTGCCGCGAGGCTGCCGTGGAGCGCGTGTGGGAGCTCCAGGCCTGGAGCGCGTCCCTCGAGCAGCAGGTCGAGGCGCGCGGGGCCGCCCTTGCGTCCGACGGCGCGAGGAGACGCTGGCCCTGGAGGCCATGGAGCGCAGCCTCGAGCTCGAGCAACTGGAGACAAGGGAGCGTCAAGTCGCTCAAGCTAAAGATGCCATTGGGGACCGCGAGGCCAGAGTCGAGGAGGAGATCAATCGCCGGGTGGCCGAGGTTCACGCAGATCTGGAGGGCTGGTACGACTTGAAGCTAAAGCTCGCCGGTCAGGAGGGTGTGAGCAGAGCCGCCACCCTCCGGCCCAGGTTGGACGAGGCCGAGAGGCGTGCGGAGGCCACAACCGCCGCCTTGGTTACGGCGCAGGAGGACTTGGCCTCCGCCCGTGCCGAGCTGGTTTCCCTCCGGAGGTGAGTTGACGACGCCGAGGCCTTTGCTCGGCAAAACAGGGAGGAACTGCTTCAACACCGAACGCTGGAGCGCGAGCACGCTCCTATGCTTCATACCTTTGGAACAGGGCCAACACCGCCCTGGGCTATATCTGTGACGAGAACGCCCCGACCCCTCACTCAAGTGATTACGCCAGCCACCTGACCTTCTTCACCAAGGTGGTGACGTGCCTGGAGGCTCAATCTGCCAGAGCTCGGTAGCTTGTGGAGGAGAGGGGTCGTGGCCTACTTCAGCACGCCTTCTCCTGTGTCTTCAGCCACCTCCTGAATGCCGACCCAAACTTCGACTTCGATACCGCCATTGCCCCTGTACCCATGGCCGTCCGGGGCGACCTGGCACGTTGGGTAGAGGACCATGTCGACGCGTTGGTCAGGGCCTTCACCTCGAAGAACAATGGGGTGGTGGTCATCGCAGACGAAGGTGACGTGGTTGACGACGGCGACGGGGGGCGTCGCCGACGGCGGTGGCGATTTCGACGAAGATGATGACGATGCGAGCGATGCGTCGATGGACGCAGCAGCGAGCGATATCTCTGGCTGATCCCATATTCTCCTGTTGTTTTATTCTGCATGCAAAACTCGGGTGCGGCCCTTAGAAAACTTGTAAGAGCATTTTGAGAGGGGGAGCCCCTCGTGTAAGCAAATGACAGTTTTTACTTTCCTATGCGATGTGGGTATGTGTCCTCGTGAGCTCATGAAGCTGGGGGTGAGTTTCCCGTCGTGGATTACCTTAGTCAGCGCCTGCTTAGGGCTGGGTGGTGAGGCGATGAGTTCCTGAGAATCCTGCGGAGCTTATCGCCCTTTGAAGGGGCCCCGCAAGGGGTGATCACCAGGCGTAGTGCTAGCGCGTGCTTTGCACGGTCCGGCTCGCGAGCAGCTTTGTGAGGGAAAGGCGATGGACGTGAGTCCCAAACCAAACAAGATCTAGAAGGCGAGAAACAGCTTGAACGAGAAAAGGCACCCCCGCGCGCATCGATAAAAATTCAGCTTCAACTTAAGTCCAGACTTAGAAAGCAAAGCCACAGAAAGAAAGATTCAAAGCAAAAGGCCGCGCTCGGCACCTAGTCTAGTCTTCGGGTCTTCAAGTCTTCTCACCAGCGCGGAGCTAAGTGCTGTCCACTAGGCATCGGAGGGAGCCCCAGGGCCTGAGGCGGGCGCTTCTGAGACTCCGGGGTGTGTACAGCCCCAACTCATTATTACATGAGAGTGTCACGGGCGGCGAGCTTCACAGGCACTGGGCCTTCTTCACAGGTATCAGCCTTGCTTCATATCGCCAGACGAGGGCCCCGCCTTGCGCCACCCTTGACCTCCTTTGAGCCGACCGGAGACCAGGACGACACAAAGGAGGGAAAGAGGAAGCCAGCGGTTTCCTCGGTGACCACGGGTCCTCTGTCGGGGGAAGGGTTGTTGAAGCCACCCCAGTAGAGGGCCTACCTCCGGGTGTCCCCTGGTTTCGCGTGCCTTGGGTAGGGGCCTTGCTCCTGGCTTCCTCCCGGCGGCCCCCAACGTGTCTCCCTTGTTGAAACGGGTGCCGCGGTGCCGGGGTGGCCATTGATGCTGCAACCTGATTCATCTGCAGCCCATGGTTAGCATAAGCCTGTTCCTGAGAGGTTAGCGGTACCTTGTAGTTGCCGTCGGTTCTCCGCTGGCTCTTGGAAAGCTTTGACTCATAGCGCCCCTTCTCCCCAATCTTCTCCAACGAATGAGCCGAGGTCGTCCTCTGGTGCGTACCCTTGGTCCATCATGCGGGGCACGTAGGCTTCCGGGGCCGTCACCCCGAACACCTCGCCATGGTGCCCCACACTCCATGTTGCTCCGCCCATGATGGTGTCCTGGGGATGATAATACGACATCTGGCCGGGACCATGGGGGGTGACGCTTGCGCTCGCGTTTTTCGAGGGCGACATGGGGGGGTTGGAGCCCCCTACGCCGCCGGCCGTGCTGATGTTGACAAAGCCCCCGGGCATAGTCGATGGCGTGCAGGTGTGGTGAGGATCGCCGCGCGACCTTGCAGTGGTCTGGGAGGGGAGTTGATAGCAGAAGGGTGGTGCTCCCGACGCCGCTGCGTCCAGCAGCTCAGCAACACGCTCAAGCAGTGTGTCCCGGCCGCTCTCCATCAGTCTGCATCGTAGCAGCTCCCTTGCCACTATGAGTGTCGCCCGCATGTTTGCTTGCTCCCGCCGTGAGTGCGGCGCTGTTGCTGCGGCATGACTCGCTGCTCTTGCCGTGGCTCGTACTTGCCGCGGGGTGAGGGTGTATGATGCCTGGCCGCGCTGTCCACGCCCGGTGGAGCTTGGTGGTGCCCGCGCCGCTTGGGGTGCGGGGTCGAGATCTTCATGGGCAGGCGGCGCCGTCCGGGCCGGCCAGGCTGCCCAGCGGTCGGATCCGGCCCTTGGGTCGCCAGACATCGTAGCCGGTGAACGTCGGAGAGCTGATTGGCGGAGAAGAAGCTCCGGTGCACCCCTACCTAGCGCGCCAAATGTCGGATGTGGGCTTCCGGCTAACCCTTAAGGTTCGAACATTGGGGTGCGCGCGAAGTCTTTCCCCTCTACAAATCTAAGCTCAAGCTCGCTAAGATCTCGCGGTTGAACTCGACAAACTCGCAACACAGAAAGACACAAGGTTTATACTGGTTCGGGCCACCATTGTGGTGTAATACCCTACTCCAGTGTGGTGGTGGTGGATTGCCTCTTGGGCTGATGATGAACAGTACAAGGGAAGAACAGCCTCCTGAGGTTGAGGTGTTCTTGTGCGTATGAACTTATGTGCGAGGATTCGATCCCTCCCCTCCTATGGTGGTTAGCTCTACTTATAGAGGCCCTGGTCCTCTTCCCAAATATCGAGCGGGAAGGGAGCCAACAATGGCGGGCTAATTTGAAGGGGGGCAACTAGTACAGGCTATCCTGACAAAAGGTAGTCCGTGCCTGTGAAAGGCTCTGGGGTGACGCCGTCTCGGGCTCCACGATGACCTCCGCCTTGCCATCCTCTTGGTCTTGGTCTTGTTGCACTGAAATGGCAACCTTTGCATGATGCCTCGGTACTCCAGGGCTGCGCTTGCCTCCTTTGCACCCAAGATGAAACAAGGACGCTGCACGCGCTGGCGCCCGCCTGGTGTCGATCGTCATGGCTCACGTGACGAGGGCCTCGTGAGGTTCGCCTCGCCTTGATATCTCCGCTCCTCGCGAGCCTGCCTGACCAGGCCACTCCTGAGGAGGTCTTGCATTGTTCGCCTCACGAGGCTGGGCTCCTCGCGAGGGTCTGGGTGCCTTGTTGGTGAAGATGGGCCGTACGGTCTGCTGGCTTAGCCACGCCATGGGCCGCAGGCAGGCAAGTCTGGGGACCCCCATTCCCAGAACACTGACACCCACTTGGAAACTTGGCCAGTTGCTTCCCTGTTTTGGATTATATCTCCCAAAGGGGCAGAACTGACCACAGTGATGGGATGACCCTGAAAATACTGCTTAATCTTCTGGCTTGCCACGAAAACTCCATACACCAGTTTTTGCCAATGTGGGTACCTATGTTTGGACTCAATAAGCACCTCACTGATATAATAAGCCGGTCGTTGAACCGGATACTCCTTCCTAGCTTCCTTGCGCTCCACCACAATGGCCACACTAACATCCCGGGCATTAGCAGCCACATATAACAACAACGGCTCTTTATCGACCGGAGCAACAAGGATAGATGGCTCAGCTAACTGCTTTTTCAAGTCCTCAAACACCGCATTAGCAGTATCACTCGAGACAAAATTATCTGTCTTTTTCATCATCTGATATAGAGGGATTGCTTTCTCTCCTAATCGGCTGATAAGCTAGTGGTGAAGACACGATACTGCCCACTATTCAACTGCTTCGGATTGCTCTGGTAACCCGATTGTTGTTGCTGTTGACTCCCCTGATGATTATAACCACCCTGGTTGCCCTGACTGCCTCCACCATAACCTGGCCCATTAGAACCGCCTCCTGAACCACCGGGCGGCCCATGATCGTATTGGAAAAGATCCGAGTTTTTGAACTCCCGCATAATAAAGCAATCCTTCCAAAGGTGCGTGGATGGTCTCTCTCACGTCCCGTGCCTTGGGCAAGGCTGGTTTAACAGGCGCTCAAGATTGACACTTGATCCTCCACTCTATGGGGGCGGTTTACCCTTACGACGCTGATTATTATTCTGCGTGTTGGTGTTAGCCACAAAATCCCAACTATTATCTGCTTTGCGCTTACTGTTGTTTCCATGACCCGTCGAGTTATGCTGCTGCCCCTTGTTACTGCCACTCTTCTTTCCCTTCCTCGGCTTTTCATCATCATACTCAGGGTTCTTGGTACTATCAGAGTCGGCATACTTAACCAGAGCTTCCATAAGCATTCCCATGTCATTGCAGTGACGCTTGAGCCGTCCCAATTTCAGCTTCAAAGGCGTGAACCGGCAATTGCCCTCCAAAGTTAAGACTGCTGTATCGGCATTAATGCGGTCCGATGAATGCAAGATTTCCGAAACCCGGTGCACCCAATAGGTTGTCGATTCACCTTCTTCTTGGACACAGGCGGCTAAGTCCACAATTGACATGGGCTGCTTGCACGTGTCCTTGAAATTCTAGATAAACCGGGCCTTTAACGCAGCCCATGACCCAATGGAGTTAGCTGGCAAACTTTTCAGCCAAGTGCGAGTTGTTCCTTCCAACATCATGGTGAAGTATTTAGCACAAGCCGCATCATCCACGTCCAACATCTCCATTGCCATCTCATAGATTTCGATCCATGACTCGGGGGGTAAATCGGCAGTATAATTGGGCACTTTGCGGGGACCTTTGAAATCCTTAGGCAGCCAAACATTATGTAGAGCCGGGGCGAGACACGGCACCCCCAAAGAGCTGGAGGTAACTCCTGGCTCCACCGAAGTTGTTGGATGAACTGGAGTAAGCTGACGGGCCGCGTACTGCGCCTCTAACTCGGCTTCTCGACGCGCTCTGCACTGATCCACCTAATCCTGAGCATTAGTACCACCACCTGCCGGATTATGCCCTCGAGGTGGGTTACGGTCCCGTGCACTGCTTGACATGGCCGGTTCATCAAGGTGCCTGTTGTAACTCCGGCTTGGGTGGGTGGTCGAATGAATCCTCTCGCGGCTGTATGAATACGCCTGCTGCTGAGTCAAAGCTGTCTCAAGGAGCTCCCTAGCCCGTCGCTTCTCAACCGCTACAGGGGACTCACCTTCGACTGGGAGGGCTGCCAATCATGAAGCGGCAGCGACTATGTTATCCAGGGGGTTGGAGTAATGACCCGGAGGCGTTGACACGTTCTGCGGTGGGATATTCGGACGAGGCGGATCCATTGTGCGCGGTTGAACCGGCGCCCCTGTTCCAGGTGCTTCTATACGGTTTACCACTGGCTGGTTACTATTTCCTGCTCCTGCGTGTTAAAGAGATTCCTTGGCTCATAAACCGGAGGCAGGTGGCACTGGTACCTTCTCCTCATTACATCATTTGATGTGTTCTGATCCAACATCAGCCGATAAGCCTGTGCATCCAACTCGGCCCGCTCCGCAGCCATTCTTGTGTTCTCGGTTGCCAGGTCTTCCTTGGCTTGAGCTATCTAATCCTTTACCTTCGCGACTTCCACATTATGTTGATCCTGATTCACCAGGTAAACTTCAGCCGCCAGCAGTGTTGCCAAAGTGTCAAATAAATCGGATAAAACCTGAGCCGGTGGTTGTGCAGGGCCTCTTGCCCCAGCTGCTATCGCTGCTGCTGAACCGAAGATTATTGCTGCTGCGGTTGAAGAATGATGCGCTGACTTTGTACCGGCCATGAAGATCGCAACTCAGCTCGACGGATCAAAGGGGCCCGGAATACTGTCGCCATCGGAACAGCCCCCAAACCGGCCATCTTGCAGTTGGTACAATGACTCGTTCTCTCCGATAGATGACTCGTCATCAGAGTAAACGATGGTTTCACCACCATATACCGATCTATCCTCAGATTCCACTCTGTGGATGACTCCCACGAAGGCACGCTTCATGGCAGGCTGAACCCGGGCGGATCTCGCACGCTGAGCCGTTTCGACGGTGTCGGTGCAGATGTCCGGCTCAGGGCCCGGTTCGTCGATCTTGCCAATGAAGACGTGAATAACGCCGAAGGGGACCCGATATCCATACTCAATTGAACCGGCCTCGGGGCCCCAGCCTGCATCGTCGATGTAGAGCTTGCCGCGATGACTCTTGTTCATCCGGCCCACAACGTATCCCTTGAGCCCTTTGAGGCTGCCCTCTAAGAACTTGAAACCATCGTGCGATAGCCCCACGGTGGGCGCCAACTATCGTGGGATTGTCACGACAGATGTACTAGTGTGAGGACTTAGCCATGGAGCCATCGGAACATAGTTAGCTTAAAGGGGTTAAAGCGGGACAAAGGACGCAAGGAGTTTATACTGGTTCGGCCCCTTGCGGTGAAGGTAAAAGCCTAATCCAATTGTGATTGGATTGCTAGGGTTTCGATGACCAGGGAGTGAATCCACTTTGACTGGCTCTTGAGTTGTTGTTTCTCTGTCCTTGAACCATTGTCGGGTCGTCCCTTTATATACACAGGTTGACGCCCGGCGGTTTACAGAATCCCGGCCGGCTCATAAGCGTGTCCGGCTCAGTTTCTATCCTTTCCTATCTTACAACACAAGTTACACACCTTATGGCAGTTTATGTCTATGGGCCCTAATCCGCCTTTGGGCCCCGGGCTTTTAGATCTCTTATAGTAAAGTGCCATACTCCTTGTCTTCATGGGCTTCAATATGGATAACTCATTACAGGTATAACCCGGCCACTCCTGGCGGTTTATACTCAGTAGTTATATCCCCAACACTAATGATAAAGATGAATTAATTCCGCAAGGAATTATTACAGGTTATAGGATGGTGATTGATTTCCGCAAATTAACTAAAGCTACTAAGAAAGATCATTACCCTTTGCCTTTCATTGATCAAATGCTAGAAAAATTGTCCAAACATACACATTTTTGCTTTCTGGATGGTTACTCTGGTTTCTCTCAAATACCTGTGTCAGCTGATGATCAAGAAAAGACTACTTTTACTTGCCCTTTCGGTACCTTTGCTTATAGACGCATGCCTTTTGGTTTATGTAATGCACCTGCTATGTAACGCCCTCGATGCGGCTATAGCTCCCACGTGCCGAG
This sequence comes from Triticum dicoccoides, assembly GCF_002162155.2. NCBI lineage: Eukaryota > Viridiplantae > Streptophyta > Magnoliopsida > Poales > Poaceae > Triticum > Triticum dicoccoides. Next base: position 541,809,115 of record NC_041392.1, on the reverse strand, counting down.
GCACGACTTAGAGGCATAACCGCATTAAAAGCAATGTCGCAAGTTAGGCAATCATCACAACATCCCATGTAATATAGATAATAAAAGGGGAAGGTACATAGTTGGCTTACACTCGCCACGTCAATCAAAGTACATAAATAGCATTACATCAATAAAACACTCATGGCCCAACTACAGAGCCAAAATAAAAGATAACCCAACATGCGACATGGTCTCGATCACCCCAACTGGGCACCACTACTGATCATCAGGGAAATACACATAGTAACGGCGTGAGTCCTCGTCGAACTCCCACTTGAGCTCAAGCGCGTCATCTGGAATGGAGTCATCAGGCCCTGCATCTGGTTTGGAAGTAATCTGTGAGCCACAGGGACTCAGCAATCTCGCACCCTCGCGATCAAGACTATTTAAGCTCATAGGTAAGGCAAGGTAAGTAAGTGGAGCTGCAGCAAGCGACTAGCATATATGGTGGCTATCCTGTTTGCAAAAGAGAGCGAGAAGAGGAGGCAAAGCGTGCACGAGTAACTAGAGGACATCCTGCGGCAAGCATTACTCAAACACCATGCTCACTTCCCGGACTCCGCCGAGAAGAGACCATCACGGTAACTCACACTGTCGATTCATTTTAATTAAGTTAAGGTTCAAGTTATCTACAACCGGACATTAACAAATTCCCATCTGCCCATAACCGCGAGCACGGCTTTCGAAAGTACAAATCCCTGCAAGGGAGTCCCAACTTAGCCCATCACAAGCTCTCACGGTCAACAAAGGAAAATGGACCTTCTCCCGAGACATTCCGATCAGACTCGGTATCCCGGTTCTACAAGACACTTCGACAAGTTAAAACAAATCCAGCAACACCGCCCGAATGTGCCGACAAATCCTGATAGGAGCTGCACATATCTCGTTCTTAGGGCACACTCAGATGAGCCAGACGTCGGGTAGGCCAGCCCAGAGTTGCCCCTGGTAGCCCCGGACATCTCTCGGTTGGACCAACACTCAGAGGAGCACTGGCCCTGGGGGGTTTAAATAAGATGACCCTCGGGCTCCGGAAACCCAAGGGAAAAAGAGGCTAAGTGGCAAATGGTAAAACCAAGGTTGGGCATTGCTGGAAAAGCTTTAATCAAGGCGAACTATCAAGGGGTTCCCATTATCACCCAACCGCGTAAGGAACGCAAAAATCCGGGAACATGACATCGATATGACGGAAACTAGGGCGGCAAGAGTGGAACAAAACACTAGGCGAGAGGCCGAGCCTTCCACCCTTTACCAAGTATATAGATGTATTAAGATAACAAGGCAATATAATGATATCCCAACAAGTAAATAATGTTCCAACAAGGAAAGGTCTCCAATCTTCACCTGCAACTAGCAACGCTATAAGAGGGGCTGAGCAAAGCGGTAACATAGCCAATCAACAGTTTGCTAGGACATGGTGGGTTAGAGGTTTGACATGGCAATTTGGGAGGCATGAAAAGCAAGTGGTAGGCATCATAGCATAGGCATAGTAAAAGAGCGAGCATCTAGCAAAGCAAAGATAGTAGTGATTTCGAGGGTATGATCATCTTGCCTGCACAGTTGTCAGAGTTGACTGGATCCTCGAAAGCAAACTCAACGGGCTCCTCGTTACCAAACTTGTCTCCCGGCTCTACCCAAACAAGACAAACAAGCAACAAGGACACAATCAACCACGTGCAAACTCAAACAACATGATGCAAAGATGGTAGGCTATGCGGGATGCAAAATGTGATGCATATGCAAGATTTGACAAGGAACACATGAACCTGGCCTCAACTGGGAAATCCAAGTGTTCCACTGGAAAGATGAGATGAAATCGCTTGAAAACGATATAAAGAACTCCGGAATCGGAGTTACGGTTTGGAAATGGCAAGCAATTCAAATATGACCATGTTCTGCGATTTACAACAAGTAGCCATCTAAATGTAACAAGATGAACATGCTACAGCACCCAAACACGGCATCAAAATACATGGCAGGGATCCATTCATGATGCTAAACAAAAGACTAGCACTGAGCTACGGCCAATTCATCCATTAACAGGTTCAAACAAGCATGGCAAAAATGCATTTGGTAAACAGATTTCAGACAGTGAAATTAACACGTGTCTGGAATTTCAGATCAGGTAGCCCACTTTGGAACATGAAAACTATATGCTACAGGACCTGAACATGGCAAAGTAAAGCATGGCATGGAGCTACACAAAGAGTTTAACAAAAGTACCTTAGTGACCTTGAGCCAAAAGGGATCATAAAATACATTTGCAAGCATCTGAACATGGCAAAAACATAATCAGTTCTCAGACTTAGTGAAAAACTAGAGCATGCTGAAACAGGTATCAAGCAGGCATGTTTACGAGCTCGGTGCACTCATTACAGAGCAAGTCATGACAATCTAATAATACAGCCATCAAGAATACACAAAATACAAGGTAGACTTGGCAAGAAAAATAACATAGCATGCACGGATCAACTACAACATCCTCGGCAAAATTGCTAACAAGTAGACAATCTGCCCAGATTCACGAAATGACAAAAGTAGAGATCGATTAACTCAAGCTAGGGTGCTCCATAATTGCAAACAAAGACATGGATGGATAGAGCACTACAAGATTAACAAAACGTCCTTACTGATCATCCTCAAAAGAGGCACGGATCACTAGGAAACAACATGAACATATGGCATAATGAGATAAACAGATCAAGGACTTAGTGGAAATGCTAAGTCCCTGAAATCAGCATTAACGAATGCACCACTTTGCAAGCTTGTGCTAGTCACCACACACATCACAAAAATACATGGGTTGCACCTCTGGATAGATGGCAAAGCATATAACAAAACTCATGAAGAGCTCAGGGGCATATCATGCACACAATAATCATGGCAAAAATGACAAATATCTAATTGGAGCAGCAGATCTGACAATTATCTCAAATAGCATTCTTCTAACAGCATTTCGGGCATCAAGATGAACTCAAATGAAAATGATGCAATGAGATGAAATGATGTGCTCTCTGAGACGAACATTTTGATATGTTAAATGCCCCAAACGGAGCTACGGATAAGGAGTTATCATGTGATGAACATAGCCAAAATATTAGGGTTTCGGGGATAAAAGTCAACCGAGACGGGATCCGGATCCAGATCTGGACGCACTGGTTACGAGGTTCGCCGGAGAGGGACTTGAAGCTCGCCGGAGATGGGGACTTCGCCGGATCCGGCCGGTGCTCCGGTCGCCGGAGTCGAAGAAGATGCAGGGAGGCGAGGCGGCGCCGGCCGGTGGGCAGCCCCGGTGAGGCGGCGCGGCGTGCGACGGCCTCGGGAGCTCGCCGGCATCGTGGGGCGGAGCCGGCCGGTGGCCGTGGCCGGTGAAGGTGGCGGCACGGTGGAGCAAGGAGCAGGCGGCGGCGGCGCGGAATCCGGGCGGCGCGCGGGGAGATGGGCCGGGAGGGCCCGATCCGGGCTCTCCGGGCCGTGGCGGCGGGGACGGCGCGGGGTGCCATGTGGCGGCACTGGAATGGCTGGCGGCGGCGTGTTCGGCACCGGCGGACAATGTCCGGCGCGCGGAGGGTCAGATCTAGGGTTTCGGGTGGAATGACCCGGGATTTTGAATGGGGGGGGGGTATATATAGGCATAGAGGGAGCTAGGAGAGTCCAAATAAGGTGCGATTTTCGGCCACGCGATCGTGATCGAACGCTCTAGATGATGGAGAGGGTTTTGGTGGGTTTTGGGCCAACTTGGAGGGGTGTTGGGCTGCAACACACACGAGGCCTTTTCGGTCCCTCGGTTAACCGTTGGAGTATCAAACGGAGTCCAAATGGTACGAAACTTGACAGGCGGTCTACCGGTAGTAAACCAAGGCCGCTTGGCAAGTCTCGGTCCAATCCGGAAATGTTTAATCCCCACACATGAAAGAAAGGTAGAAATGACCACCGGAGGAGAAAGGAGCGCCGGAATGCAAAACGGACAACGGGGAAAATGCTCGAATGCATGAGATGAACACGTATGCAAATGCAATGCACATGATGACATGATATGAGATGCATGACCACGACAACAACACACGGAGACAAAACCCGAACCCGAGAAAATAAAATAACTTAACGCCGGAAACGGCAAGAGTTGGAGTACATATTGGGAAAATCATATCCGGGGTGTTACAGCACTCCACCACTACGAAAGGATCTCGTCCCGAGATCTAGGACTGAAAGAATGCCGTGTACTCAGAACGGAGGTGATCCTCGCATTCCCAGGTAGCTTCATGGTCGGAATGGTGTGACCACTTGACTTTGAGGAATTTGATTGACTTGTTGCGAGTCTTGCATTCAGTCTCTTTAAGAATAGCAACGGGGTGCTCACGATAAGAGAGATCTTCTTGGAGCTCAATGTCCTCGAAGTTGACGGTGCGGTCAGGAGTCTTGAAGCACTTTCGGAGCTGAGAGACATGGAACACGTCATGAACATTTGCAAAGTTTGAAGGAAGCTCGAGTTGATAGGCGAGATCGCCTCTCTTGCTGACGATCTTGAAAGGTCCCACGTATCTAGGGGAAAGCTTCCCTTTGATACCGAAGCGACGAGTACCTTTCATTGGAGAGACGCGGAGGTAAACATGATCTCCGATCTCGAAAGCCAAATCACGGTGCTTACTATCATAGTAGCTCTTCTGACGGGATTGGGCTGCTTTGAGGTTATCTCGAATGACTTTGCACATTTCCTCTGCCTCTGTGATTAAGTCATTACCCAGAAGTTGACGTTCACCGATTTCAGACCAGATGAGAGGGGTACGGCACTTCCTGCCATACAGAATTTCGAATGGGGCCTTGCTCGAACTTGCTTGAAAACTGTTGTTGTAGGAGAATTCAGCATAAGTAAGACAATCCTCCCACTTCATGCCGAAGGAGATCACACAAGCCCTGAGCATATCTTCAAGAATCTGGTTGACACGCTCGACTTGACCGCTAGTTTGCGGATGGAAAGCTGTGCTGAAGCGGATGTTGGTGCCCATGGCCTTCTGAAAAGAATCCCAAAACTTGGAGGTAAAGATGCTTCCACGGTCTGAAGAGATCACTTGTGGAATACTGTGAGCAAGACAATTCGAGAGGTATAGAGTTCCGCCAATTGAGCTGCAGTGATTGACTCTTTGATCGGCAGAAAATGAGCACCTTTAGTGAGATTGTCGATGACAACGAATATAGCATCATTGCCACGTTTGGACTTTGGAAACCCAGTCACGAAGTCCATTTCAATGTGGTCAAACTTCCATTCTGGAATGGCAAGAGGTTGGAGGAGACCAGCTGGCCTTTGGTGTTCTGCCTTCACTCTTCTGCAGACATCACATTCATTCATGAACTGAGCAATCTCGCGCTTCATTCGAGTCCACCAATAAGCCTGCTTGAGGTCCTGATACATCTTCGTGCTCCCAGGGTGGATGGAGAGGAGAGAATTGTGAGCCTCGTACATGATCACTTTACGGAGGTCACCTTTGGGCACAACAATACGATCCTCGAAGAAGAGAGTGTCCTTGTCATCAAGGCGGTAGCACTTGTACTTGGGTTGACTCTTGGCAATCCCAATCTTCACCTTTTTCACCATAGCATCAAGCAGCTGGGCTTGGCGAATCTAGTCTTCCAAGGTAGGAGAGACTTGAAGGTTGGCGAGCAAACCTTGAGGAACAACTTGCAGATTAAGTTTGCAGAAAGCTTCACAAAGCTCGGGTTGATAAGGCTTGAGAATCAGGCTGTTGCAATAAGCCTTCCTGCTCAATGCGTCAGCAATCACATTGGCCTTGCCCGGAGTATACTCGATACTTGGATTATACTCTTGAATCATTTCGACCCATCGAGTCTGTCTGAGGTTGAGATTAGGCTGAGTGAAGATGTACTTGAGACTCTTGTGATCAGTGAAACTGTCCACTTTTCTTCCCAATAAGAGATGTCTCCAAGTCAAAAGAGCATGCACAACTGCTGCCAACTCGAGATCATGAGTGGGGTAGTTCTTCTTGTTGGGCTTCAACTGGCGAGAGGTATAAGCCACAACTTTCTTCTCTTGCATCAATACTGCGCCAAGACCTTGGAGAGAGGCATCACAAAAGACCTCGTACGGCTTGGATTCATCAGGCGGAGTCAGAACTGGAGCAGTGACCAATTTCTCTTTCAAAGTGTTGAAAGAAATGTCACACTCCGGAGACCAAACATACTTGACGTGCTTCTGGAGAAGATTTGAGAGAGGCTTCACGATCTTAGAAAAGTTTTCAACGAATCTTTGACAGTAGCTTGCGAGACCGGGGAAGCTACGGAGTTGCTTCACGTTCTGAGGTGGTTCCCAATTCACAATTGCAGACACCTTCTCAGGATTCACCGCAATGCCCTTGGCAGAGATGATATGACCAAGATAAAGAACCTCATCAAGCCAAAATTTGCACTTGGAGAACTTGTGTTCCCTGAGCTTATCGAGTACCAAACGCAAATGCTTGGCATGATCTTCCTTGTTCTTCGAAAAGACCCGAATGTCGTCGAGATAGACCAAAACGAAGTCATTGGTTTAGGCATTGAAGATGAAGTTCATCATGCGAGAGAAAGTCGTAGGAGCGTTGACGAGGCCAAAAGACATGACAGTGTATTCATATGAACCAAAGCTTGTCCTGAAAGCCGTCTTGGGAATATCTTGCTCACGGATACGAATCTGATGATAACCCATACGGAGATCAAGCTTGGAGAATACTTGGGCACCTTTGAGTTGTTCGAATAGCTCATTGATGTTGGGAAGTGGGTATTTGTTCTTGATGGTCTTCTTGTTCAATGGACGGTAATCAACACAAAGTCGGTCCGTTCCATCCTTCTTCTTCACAAGAAGAACACCACAACCCCACGGAGAAGAACTAGGCCGGATGAGACCCATTCTCTCTTGAACATCGAGTTGTTTCTTCAGCTCCTTCAACTCTTCAGGTCTGAGCTTGTAAGGACGCTTGCACACAGGTTCCGTGCCAGGCTCAAGATCGGTGACGAATTCAACTGGCCAGTGCGGAGGCATTCCTGGAAGCTCTTCTGGAAAGACGTCTTGATATTCGCAAATGACTGGAATTTGCGAGATAGCACCCAGTTCACCCCTCTCATTGAGAGAAAACAGACGGATGGTATCATCACGAGTGGCAAAGACAATTACATCTTCAGATGAATGAGTCAATTGAATCTGCCTGGCGGCACAATCAAGATGCACCTTGTGCTTAGAAAGCCAATCCATCCCGAGAATAAGATCAATATCCGAGTTGCCAAGAACCACCGGAGAAGAAAGAAACTTGTAGTCGCCCAACGTGATAGTAATATCTGGGGCCATAGTGCTTGCATTCATGAATTTACCCGGAGAAACAACAGATAACTGACTAGGCAAATCTTGTAAAGGCAACTCATGCTTAGAAACAAATGGTCTCGAGATGAAACAATGCGATGCACCAGTGTCAAAAAGAACTTTTGCAGGAATATCGTTAATAGGAAGGTTACCCATGATGGCATCTGACGAGTCCTCTGCCTGAGCTGCGTTCATCAAGTTGACCTTGGCGGACTTGGGGTTATGCTTGACCACAACTGTACTTGCCGATCTCACAGGAGGAGGAGGAGGGAGACGCCTCTGATTGAAGCATTTGTTGGCATAGTGACCCTTCTGTTGGCACTTGTTGCACGTGACCTCTGAAAGCGGACGGTGATACGGAGCACTCGATCTTGGAGCTAGAGACGAAGTTTTGTTTTGAAAGCCAGGGTTGGGTGGGTGGGAAGATCCACTGCCACCTTTGCTCTTCTGCTAATACGGCTGACGGAACGGAGGAGGAGGAAGCCAATACTTCTGCTGTTTGGCCACTTGAGTAGAGAAAGAAGGAGTAGCATCTCTGACTCGCTTCTTGGAAGCATCACACCTCAGTTGAGCGGCCTCTTGCTTCAATGCCATGTTGTAGAACTCATCGTATCTCAAGGGCTCAAAGAGAACAAGTGCTAGCTGAATTTCTTCCCTGAGACCACCCCTGAACTGGTATATCATGCTCTTCTCGTCAGGGATGTCCTGCTTAGCAAAGCGGGCAAGCTTTTGAAACAACTTGTTGTAATCATAGACAGACAAAGAGCCTTGCTTCAGGTTGCGGAATTCCTCACGCTTGCTTTCAACCACGCTCTGAGGGATATGATGAGCTTTGAAATCTTGACGAAATTCATCCCAGGTAATCACACGGCCTCCTCTGGAATCCTTGTACTGCTGGGACCATTCTGCATCTTGATCTTTGAGTTGGAAGGATGCGAACTTGACAAAGTCCTCAGGCCTGACATTACTGCACTCGAAATGCTTGCACAGATCCACGAGCCAATCATCAGCATCAGTTGCCTCAACACAATTGCTGAGAGTCTTTGGCCCGTTAGCAAGGAACTGCTTGAGTGTAGCAAAGTGATTCTGATTGTTGCCTTGGTTGCCTTGGTTCGCTCGATTGCGCTCTTGAAGAATTTGGATGATCAACTGTGTGTTTGCATTCGTTGCGGCCATCACAGCTTGCCATGCCTCCAGAGGAGGAGGAGGTGGTGGCAGATCTTGATTCTGATTCTGGTTGGTGCTCTTAGCGGGAGCCATCCTGAAGAGGGTGACAACCGTTAGCACATTGACAGATAAAATGAAGCTGAATCAAACGGGTTGAAATTGCAACATAAAGTCTTCACATCCGAACAAAATGAACGAATGCATTCCACTTGAAATGGTCACATATCCATAAATTGAGAAGCCACTTAGAATTTAGGTAGAGGAATAAATCAACAAGGTACGGATCAAGAACGAATACTTGGTAAGAAATCCCAATCTCAAACCAAATATCCGTGGAAGAAGAACTAGAGCTACAAGAATTCCCACCTATGAAACTCCCAAACCTTTCCGGTTATGCAATCAAGTGTTGGGGATATAGGGGAAGCATAATATCTCACCCAAATCTAGCAAATCCTACATCCAGCTGTATCCATCCTTCAACACATAACCGAGAAAAACTTCGGAAACCATCTACCTCAACCTTCGAAAAGCATCCGTTATACAAGTTATGGCAATACTCCCGAACTCCCGCCCCAGTACTGGGTGGCGTCGAGGTTATCTCACCAACGAACTGCATAAAAGAGATTTTTTATGTTGGCGTACTAAACTCAGGTATTCTAGAATTGCAACGATAAAATTGCGACGACAACACCTCGGACCTCAACTCCCCGGGACACTGCCACAACCCCTAAAGACAGGAGGCACCAAGAACAATGTTCTCGTCACAAAACCATCGGAATGATTCCAAGATACCCGCGTGATCCTAAATTTGTTTTAGTGAAATTTGAGAAGAGAAGAGTCAAAACTCTACGTTAGGATGCCTTACCAGAGCGATGAGGAGACTGGGAAGTAAAAAGAATTCCTAAACTCTCCGATATATAATTCCTAAATGACTCAAAACATTTTTCTAGACACAACTTAGCCGCTAAAAACGATCAAGCAATGGGGCTCCTAAGGTCGGGGAAGTCTCTGATTACCAACTTGTAACGCCCTCGATGCGGCTATAGCTCCCACGTGTCGAGGCACGACTTAGAGGCATAACCGCATTGAAAGCAATGTCGCAAGTTAGGCAATCATCACAACATCCCATGTAATATAGATAATAAAAGGGGAAGGTACATAGTTGGCTTACAATCGCCACGTCAATCAAAGTACATAAATAGCATTACATCAATCAAACACTCATGGCCCGACTACGGCGCCAAAATAAAAGATAACCCAACATGCGACACGGTCCCGATCACCCCAACTGGGCACCACTACTGATCATCAGGGAAAGACACGTAGTAACGGCATGAGTCCTCGTCGAACTTCCACTTGAGCTCAAGCGCGTCATCTGGAACGGAATCATCAGGCCCTGCATCTGGTTTGGAAGTAATCTGTGAGCCACAGGGACTCAGCAATCTCGCACCCTCGCGATCAAGACTATTTAAGCTCATAGGTAAAGCAAGGTAAGTAAGTGGAGCTGCAGCAAGCGACTAGCATATATGGTGGCTATCCTGTTCGCAAAAGAGAGCGAGAAGAGGAGGCAAAGCGCAAACGAGTAACTAGAGGACATCCTGCGGCAAGCATTACTCCAACACCGTGTTCACTTCCCGGACTCCGCCGAAAAGAGACCATCACGGTAACTCACACTGTTGATTCATTTTAATTAAGTTAAGGTTCAAGTTATCTATAACCGGACATTAACAAATTCCCATCTGCCCATAACCGCGGGCACGACTTTCGAAAGTTCAAATCCCTGCCGGGGAGTCCCAACTTAGCCCATGACAAGCTCTCACGGTCAACGAAGGAATAGACCTTCTCCCGAGACATTCCGATCAGACTCGGTATCCCGGTTCTACAAGACACTTCGACAAGTTAAAACAAATCCAGCAACACCGCCCGAATGTGCCGACAAATCCCGATAGGAGCTACACATATCTCGTTCTTAGGGCACACTCAGATGAGCCAGACGTCGGGTAGGCCAGCCCAGAGTTGACCCTGGTAGCCCCGGACATCGCTCGGTTGGACCAACACTCAGAGGAGCACTGGCCCGGGGGGTTTAAATAAGATGACCCTCGGGCTCCGGAAACCCAAGGGAAAAAGAGGCTAGGTGGCAAAATGGTAAAACCAAGGTTGGGCATTGTTGGAAAAGCTTTAATCAAGGCGAACTATCAAGGGGTTCCCATTATCACCCAACCGCGTAAGGAACGCAAAAATCCGGGAACATAACACCGATATGACGGAAACTAGGGCGGCAAGAGTGGAACAAAACACTAGGCGATAGGCCGAGCCTTCCACCATTTACCAAGTATATAGATGCATTAAGATAACAAGGCAATATAATGATATCCCAATAAGTAAATAATGTTCCAACAAGGAACGGTCTCCAATCTTCACCTGCAACTAGCAACGCTATAAGAGGGGCTGAGCAAAGCACTAACATAGTCAATCAACGGTTTGCTAGGACATGGTGGGTTAGAGGTTTGACATGGCAATTTGGGAGGCATGAAAAGCAAGTGGTAGGCATCGTAGCATAGGCATAGCAAAAGAGCGAGCATCTAGCAAAGCAAAGATAGTAGTGATTTCGAGGGTATGATCATCTTGCCTGCAAAGTTGTCAGAGTTGACTGGATCCTCGAAAGGAAACTCAACGGGCTCCTCGTTAGCGAATTCGTCTCCCGGCTCTACCCAAACAAGACAAACAAGCAACAAGGACACAATCAACCACGTGCAAACTCAAACAACATGATGCAAAGATGGTAGGCTATGCGGGATGCAAAATGTGATGCATATGCAAGATTTGACAAGGAACACATGAACCTGGCCTCAACTTGGAAATCCAAGTATGCCACTGGAAGGATGAGATGAAATCACTTGAAAACGATATAAAGAACTCCGGAATCGGAGTTACGGTTTGGAAATGGAAAGCAATTCAAATATGACCACGTTCTGCGATTTACAGCAAGTAGCCATCTAAATGCAATAAGATGAACGTGCTGCAACACCCAAACACGGCATCAAAATACATGGCAGGGATCCATTCATGATGCTAAACAAAAGACTAGCACTGAGCTACGGCCAATTCATCCATTAACAGGTTCAAACAAGCATGGCAAAAATGCATTTGGTAAACAGATTTCACACAGTGAAATTAACACTTGTCTGGAATTTCAGATCAGGTAGCCCACTTTGGAGCATGAAAACTATATGCTACGGGACCTGAACATGGCAAAGTAAAGCATGGAATGGAGCTACACAAAGAGCTTAACAAAAGTCCCTTAGTGACCTTGAGCCAAAAGGGATCAGAAAATACATTTGCAAGCATGTGAACATGGCAAAAACATAATCAGTTCTCAGACTTAGTGAAAAACTGGAGCATGCTGAAACAGGTATCAAGTAGGCATGTTTACGAGCTCGATGCACTCACTACACAGCAAGTCATGACAATCTAATAATACACCCATCAAGAATACACAAAATACAAGCTAGACTTGGCAAGAAAAATAACATAGCATGCACGGATCAACTACAACATCCTCGGCAAAATTGCTAACAAGTAGACAATCTGCCCAAATTCATGAAATGACAAAAGTAGAGCTCGATTGACTCAAGCTAGGGTGCTCCATAATTGAAAACAAAGACATGGATGGATAGAGCACTACAAGATTAACAAAACATCCTTACTGATCATCCTCAAAAGAGGCACGGATCACTAGGACACAACATGAACATATGGCATAATGAGATAAACAGATCAAGGACTTAGTGGAAATGCTAAGTCCCTGAAATCAGCATTAACGAATTCACCACTTTGCAAGCTTATGCTAGTCACCACACACATCACAAAAATACATGGGTTGCACCTCTGGATAGATGGCAAAGCATATAACAAAACTCATGAAGAGCTCAGGGGCATATCATGCACACAATAATCATGGCAAAAAAGACAAATATCTAATTAGAGCAGCAGATCTGACAATTATCTCAAATAGCATTCTTCTAACAGCATTTCGGGCATCAAGATGAACTCAAATGGAAATGATTCAATGAGATGAAATGATGTGCTCTCTGAGACGAACATTTTGATATGTTAAATGCCCCAAACGGAGCTACGGATGAGGAGTTACGATGCGATAAACATAGCCAAAATATTAGGGTTTCGGGGATAAAAGTCAACCGAGACGGGATCCGGATCCAGATCTGGACGCACTAGTTACGAGGTTCGCCGGAGAGGGACTTGAAGCTCACCGGAGATGGGGACTTCGCCGGATCCGGCCGGTGCTCCGGTCACCGGAGTCGAAGAAGATGCGGGGAGGCGAGGCGGCGCCGGCCGGTGGGCAGCCCCGGCGAGGCGGCGCGGTGTGCGGCGGCCTCGGGAGCTCGCCGGCGTCGTGGGGTGGAGCCGGCCGGTGGCCGTGGCCGGCGAAGGTGGCGGCGCAGCGGAGCAAGGAGCAGGCGGCGGCGGCGCGGAATCCGGGCGGCACGCGTGGAGATTGTCCGGGAGGGCCCGATCCGGGCTCTCCGGGCCGCGGCGGCGGGGAAGGCACGGGGTGCCACATGGCGGCGCGGGAATGGCTGGCGGCGGCGTGTCCGGCGCCGGCGGACAATGTCCGGCGCGCGGAGGGTCTGATCTAGGGTTTCGGGTGGAATGACCCGGGATTTCGAATGGGGGAGGTATATATAGGCATAGAGGGAGCTAGGAGAGTCCAAATGAGGTGCGGTTTTCGGCCACGCGATTGTGATCGAACGCTCTAGATGATGGAGAGGGTTTTGGTGGGTTTTGGGCCAACTTGGAGGGGTGTTGGGCTGCAACACACACGAGGCCTTTTCGGTCCCTCGGTTAACCGTTGGAGTATCAAACGGAGTCCAAATGGTACAAAACTTGACAGGCGGTCTACCGGTAGTAAACCAAGGCCGCTTGGCAAGTCTCGGTCCAATCCGAAAATGTTTAATCCCCACACACGAAAGAAAGGTAGAAATGACCACCGGAGGAGAACGGAGCGCCGGAATGCAAAACAGACAACGGGGGAAATGCTCGAATGCATGAGATGAACACATATGCAAATGCAATGCACATGATGACATGATATGAGATGCATGACCACGACAACAACACACGGAGACAAAACCCGAACCCGAGAAAATAAAATAACTTAACGCTAGAAATGGCAAGAGTTGGAGTACATATTGGGAAAATATATCCGAGGTGTTACATGCTACCTTTCAAAGATGCATGATGGCTATATTCTCTGACTTTTGTGAAAAGATTTGTGAAGTTTTCATGGATGATTTCTCTGTTTACGTATCCTCTTTTGATGATTGCTTGAGCAACCTTGATCGAGTTTTGCAGAGATGTGAAGAAACTAACCTTGTCATGAATTGGGAGAAGTGCAACTTTATGGTTAATGAAGGTATTGTCTTGGGGCATCAAATTTCTGAAAGAGGTATTGAAGTTGACAAAGCTAAAGTTGATGCTATTGAAAAGATGTCGTGTCCCAAGGACATCAAAGGTATAAGAAGTTTCCTTGGTCATGCCGGTTTTTATAGGAGGTTCATTAAGGACTTCTCAAAAATTTCCCGGCCTCTGACTAACCTATTACAAAAAGATATTACTTTTGTCTTTGATCATGATTGTGTAGAATCATTTGAAATACTTAAGAAAGCCTTGATTTCTGCACCTATTGTTCAGCCACCTGATTGGAATTTACCCTTTGAAATCATTTGTGATGCTAGTGATTATGCTATAGGGGCTGTCCTAGGACAAAGAGTTGATAAAAAATTAAATGTCATTCAATATGCTAGTAAAACTCTAGACAATGCCCAGAGAAATTATGCTACTACTGAAAAGGAATTCTTAGCAGTTGTATTTGCTTGCGATAAGTTCAAACCTTATATTGTTGATTCTAAAGTAACTATTCGCACTGATCATGCTGCTATTAAATATATTATGGAAAAGAAAGATGCTAAACCTAGACTTATTAGATGGGTTCTCCTGCTACAAGAATTTTATTTGGATATTATTGATAGAAAGGGAGCTGAGAATCCCGTTGCAGACAACTTGTATAGGTTAGAGAATGTTCTTGATGACCCACTACCTATTGATGATAACTTTCCTGATGACCAATTAGCTATCATAAATGCTTCTCATACTGTTCCATGGTATGTTGATTATGCTAATTACATTGTTGCTAAAATTATACCACCTAGTTTCACATACCAACAAAAGAAAAAGTTCTTCTATGATTTAAGACATTACTTCTAGGATGACCCACGTCTTTATAAAGAAGGAGTTGATGGTGTTATTAGACATTGTGTACCTGAGCATGAACAGGAACATATGGAGGACACCATGCTGGAGATAGAACTGCACATAAGGTATTGCAATCTGGTTTTTATTGGCCTACTCTCTTCAAGGATGCCCGTAAGTTTGTCTTATCTTGTGATGAATGTCAAAGAATTGGTAATATTAGTAGACGTCAAGAAATGCCTATGAATTATTCACTTGTTATTGAACCATTTGATGTTTGGGGCTTTGATTATATGGGACCTTTTCCTTCCTCTAATGGGTATACACATATTTTAGTTGTTGTTGATTACGTTACTAAGTGGGTAGAAGCTATTCCAACTAGTAGTGCTGATCATAACACCTCTATTAAGATGCTTAAAGAAGTTATTTTTCTGAGGTTTGGAGTCCCCAGATATTTAATGACTGATGGTGGTTCACAATTTATTCATGGTGCCTTTCATAAAATGCTTGCCAAGTATGATGTTAATCATAGAATTGCATCTCCATATCACTGTTAATAGATCTAGAAAGAATTGGTCCAAGAAACTTGATGATGCATTATGGGCTTATAGAACCGCATAAAAAATCCTATGGGTATGTCTCCGTATAAAATGGTTTATGGTAAAGCGTGTCACTTACCTCTTGAACTAGAACATAAGGCATATTGGGCCATTAAAGAGCTCAATTATGATTTCAAACTTGCCGGTGAGAAGAGGCTTTTTGACATTAGCTCACTTGATGAATGGAGAACCCAGGCTTATGAGAATGACAAACTGTTCAAAGAAAAAGTTAAAAGATGGCATGATAAAAGGATACAAAAGCGTGAGTTTAACGTAGGTGATTATGTATTTCTATACAACTCTTGTTTAAGATTTTTTGCAGGCAAACTTCTCTCTAAATGGGAAGCTCCTTATGTCATCGAGGAGATCTATCGCTCCGGTGCCATAAAAATCAACAACTTCGAAGGCACAAATCTGAGGGTGGTGAACGGCCAAAGAATCAAACATTATATCTCAGGTAATCCTATAAATGTTGAAACTAATGTTATTGAAACCGTAACCCCGGAGGAATAAATAAGGGACACTTTCTGGAATGTTTCAGACTCCGAAAAGGAATAGGTATGTGGTACGGTAAGTAAACTGACTCCAAAATAGTTCTAATGGCAATTTTTCTCCATTTTGGAATATTTAAGAAAATAGGAAAATAAGAAGCAGACCGGAAAGGACACGAGGCTTCCACGAGAGTGGAGGGCGCGCCCTACCCCCCTGGGCGCGCCCCCTGCCTCGTGGGCACCTCGTGTGCTCTCCGGACTCCGTTTTCTTGCATGATACTTCTTTTGGTCTATAAAAATTCATTATATAATCTCCCAAAGGTTTTGACCACCGTATCATGCAAAAATCTCCTGTTTTTCTTTCGAGCTGTTTTCTGCCAGGGTTGTCAAGGCCAAGCATCATATCGTCTCCCTCCTCCTCCAACAATGAGGGAAACGATGCTTGGCTAATGAAGATAGAGCTGAAGAGAGAAGAACCTGGAGAGATCAACAAGGATTATGGGATCAAGAAGGCCATGGGGGATCAAGTTCCGGCAGTAGCAGAAGAAGACGTCCTTCAACCTCACCACAATCTCCTTACCCCAACGGAGATTGAAGCTTTCAAGATGATTGAATTAGCTCGCATTCAAAACAAGTATCTCACAAGTGAAAATATTTTGTTGAAGGAGCATATCATCGCACTCAAGAGCATTATCTACAAATTGGAGGATCTCTTACACTCGATGTGCGACTAGACATCATGACCAACACCTTCTTCACCAACAAAGAAGAACTGAGCATCAGGTATGGGCACTCCCCTTGGCAACTGCCAAGCTTGGGGGAGTGCCCGTGTATCGTATCACCATCACACCTTTTATCTTTACCATTTTTTCTTAGTTCGATCCTTTTGATAATATCTTGATCTAGTAGAATAAAGTTATAATATGATCTAGTTGTGAGTTTTGCTTTATGATATTCCTATGTAATCAAGTCTGTGAGCTATATATAATAAAGATTATTGTTGAGTCAAGGGCTTGATTATTTTGCTATGATCTTGAGGGAATAAAATAAAAGAGAAGAAATAAAAGAAATAAAGAGATCATATGGATCTTATGGAGAGTGATGAGCTCACATATAAAGAGTATGATGAATAAAAGTTGTTGAGAGTTGACAAACATAGTTTTGGTCATCGTTGCAATTAATAGGAAGTAATAAAGAAAGAGAGGTCTTCACATATAAATATACTATCTTGGACATCTTTTATAATTGTGAGCACTCTTTAAAGTATGATATGCTAAAGAGTTGATGTTGGACAAGTAAACAACGTAATGGGTTATGTTTTCTTACATCTGCGATAAATTATATTGTCATGGATCATCCAACATGTTGAGCTTGCCTTTCCCTCTCTTGCTAGCAAATTTCTTTGCACCAAGTAGAGATACTACTTGTGCTTCCAAATATCCCTAAACCTAGTTTTGCCATGAGAGTCCACCATACCTACCTACGGATTGAGTAACATCCTTCAAGTAAGTTGTCATCAGTGCACACAATAAAAATTGCTCTCTAAATATGTATGATCTATTAATGTGGAGAAAATAAGCTTTATATGATCTTGTGATATGGAAGAAATAAAAGTGACGGACTGCATAATAAAGGTCCATATCACAAGTGGCAATATAAAGTGACGTTCTTTTGCATTAAGATTTTCTGCATCCACCCATAAAAGTGCATGACTACCTCTGCTTCCCTCCCTGAAGGGCCTATCTTTTACTTTTATCTTCTACCTTATATAAGAGTCATAGTGATCTTCACCTTTCCTTTTTACATTTTATCCTTTGGCAAGCACAATGTGTTGGAAAGATCCTGATATATATAGCTAATTGGATGAGAGTTTTCATGAACTATTATTTTTGACATTACCCTTGAGGTAAAATGTTGAGAGGCAAAACTATAAGCCCCTATCTTTCTTTGTGTCCGATTAAAACTTCATACCCATAAATATTGCGTGAGTGTTAGCAATTGTGAAAGACTAAATGATAGTTGAGTATGTGGACTTGCTGAAAGGCTCTTATATTGACTCTTTCCTATGTTATGATAAATTGCAATTGCCTCAATGACTGAGATTAGAGTTTGTTGGTTCTCAATGAAGTTTATGATTCATACTTGAAATTGTGATTGAATTGTTACTTTAGCATAAGAGATCATATGACAATATATATATATATATATATATATATATATATATATATATATATATATATATTGCTGCTCTAAGAATGATCATGATGCCCTCATGTCCGTATTTTATTTTTATCGACACCTCTATCTCCAAACATGTGGACATATTTTTCAATTTCGGCATTCGCTTGAGGACAAGTGAGGTCTAAGCTTGGGCGGAGTTGATACGTCCATTTTGCGTCATGCTTTTATATCGATATTTATTGCATTATGGGCTGTTATTACACATTGTGTCACAATACTTATTCCTATTCTCTCCTATTTTACAAGGTTTACATGAAGAGGGGGAATGCCGGCAGCTGGAATTCTTGGCTTGAAAAGGAGAAAATATTAGAGACCTATTCTGCACAGCTCCAAAAGTCCTGAAACTTCAAGGAAGTTATTTCCAGAATATATAAAAAATACTGAGCGAAGAAAGTTCCAGAGGGGGCCCACACCCTGGCCACGAGGGTGGGGGGCGTGCCCAACCCCCCTTGGTGTGCCCCATGCCTCGTGGGCCCCCTGGTGGCCCTCTGATGCCCATCTTCTGCTATATGAGGTCTTTCATATGAGATAAAATCATAACCTAGCTCACGGGACGAAACTCCGACGCCATGAGGCAGAACCTTGGCGGAACCAATCTAGGGTCCGGTGGAGCTGTTCTGCCGAGGAAACTTCCCTCCGGGAGGGGGAAATCATCACCATCGTCATCACCAACGATCCTCCCATTGGGAGGGGGTCAATCTCCATCAACATCTTCACCAGCACCATCTCATTTCAAACCCTAGTTCATCTCTTGTACCCAATCTTTGTATCCAAACCTCAGATTGGTACCTGTGGGTTGCTAGTAGTGTTGATTACTCCTTGTAGTTGATGCTAGTTGGTTTACTTGGTGGAAGATCATATGTTCAGATCCATTATGCATATTAATACCCCTCTGATTATGAACATGAATATGGTTTGTGAGTAGTTACATTTGTTCCTGAGGACATGGGAGAAGTCTTGCTATAAGTAGTCATGTGAATTTGGTATTCGATTGATATTTTGATGAGATGTATGTTGTCATCCCTCTAGTGTTGTCATGTGAACGTCGACTACATGACACTTCACCATTGTTTGGGCCTAGAGGGAGGCATTGGAAAGTAATAAGTAGATGATGGGTTGCTAGAGTGACAGAAGCTTAAACCCTAGTTTATGCGTTGCTTCGTAAGGGGCTGATTTGGATCCATATGTTTCATGCTATGGTTAGGTTTACCTTAATACTTCTGTTGTAGTTGCGGATGCTTGCAACAGGAGTTAATCATAAGTGGGATGCTTGTCCAAGTAAGGGCAGTACCCAAGCACCGGTCCACCCACATATCAAATTATCAAAGTACCGAACGCGAATCATATGAACGTGATGAAAACTAGCTTGGTGATAACTCCCATGTGTCCTCGGGAGCACTTTCCTTCATATAAGAGTTTCTCCAGGCTTGTCCTTTGCTACAAAAAGGATTGGGCCATCTTGCTACACCTTATTTACTTTTACTACTTGCTACTCGTTACAAATTACCTTATCACAAAACTATTTGTTACCGATAATTTCAGTGCTTGCAAAGAATACCTTACTAAAAACCGCTTATCATTTCCTTCCACTCCTCGTTGGGTTCGACACTCTTATCGAAAAGGCTATGATAGATCACCTATACTTCTAGGTCATCATCATGTTGCGCTTTATTATCACCGGTAGTGAACTTTGATTCACAGTGGATGTAATATGCCGTAATTTCTTTATTGTATAGTCTAGGTTTATTCTTTGGTCGGTATGCTGTAATTTAGGCCGGAAGGTTCAGTGGATCTCAGTGTTGTCGGTCTTCAGGCCGGACCGTTACTCATATGGGCCAAAACGCGGGCCTATAATCATCTTGGGCCATTAGCATGTCTAAACCTATAGTAGTTTCCCGCCTTTAACAGGCCGAGTAAAGTCATGGCCAGCTAGGCCAAAGAATACCATGGGCTTTTAACAGGCTAAAACCTAGATTGGGCTAGCGTTGAGCTGAAAAATTCACAGGCCAATACAGGCTAAAACTGCCTAAGGCCCATGTTGGGCCCAAATAGGACAAGCAGTTAACAGGCCAAAATATATCTTGGCCCTGTTTAGCCCAATAAAATTATGGGCTTTAAGCAGGCCAGTATCCATGTGGGCCATAGGCCCAAAAGTGTCATGGGCCATTATCAGATGGGCTGTAAGCAGGCCAGATTCAACGCGGGCTGTAATTAGGCCCAAACGGTTACACATGCCATTAACAGGCTGATAGGCTAGTTGGGCTGAAATTTATCCACGAAGACTACGGGCCATTAAGAGGACTAAAGTTACTTAGGACAAGAAATAGCCCAGTTTCTGCGTGGGCCGTTAAATGGCCTAAAGTTAAACCAGGCCGACAACGTCCCAGATACTCCACGGGCCACGAACAGGTCGAAACTATTATCGGGCCGAACTGGTAAATGGGCATTTAACAGGTTGAAATACAAACCTTTCTTAAAATGGGCCCAAAGGTACAATGGCCTGTTAACGGGCCTGATCCGATATGGGCCGTAATTTGGCCCAAAACTCGGCAGGCTATGAACGGGCCTGATCTGATATGGGCCTCAATTTGACCCAAAACATGGCAGGCTGTTAACGGGCCAGCCCACTAGTGTCAGAAAAAACAAGGTGGGCCTTTAACTGGGCCGGCCTTTTCACCGGAATGAGCCTCTATTGGGTCATGTCACATGTCGACGTATCATAGGCGCCTCCTGTCCAATGAGTGGATGACATTTGTCCCAACGAGGAGCTGACACGTGGTTCCATCGGCCATTGAGAATTTTACACGTGGAAAATCCCCATTGGTCCGGGCTATTAATGGGTTACCGGATCCAAAACCGGACCCGATAGCTTAATAGCGAGCCGTTACGGTCGATGCCATGTGTCGGTCACCCTTGACGAAAGCACTTCTATGATGCGTGATTTATCGTCATGGAAGTGGACACTTCCATGATGATAATTTTGGTAATGTCATGGAACACTTCTACGACAGCACAGGTATGACTATCTTGATTCTGTCATAAAATCGTCATGGATGTACATGCATGAAAGAAAACGTGGCCTACTGTGACAAACACGTATCATCACAGAAGTGTCTTTTTTTGTAGTGACTTCAACCGAAAGTAGTATAGCTTAGTTTAAATTTATGTTTTATGTTCGGCTATGCAAAACTATCTACGTTTATGTTTGAATGCATCCTACTTTCGGTTGAACCTGCTTTGAACTTGATCAAATTGAAGTTTACAACCTTAAGTTTAGGGGATCGACTAGAAAAGGCCGAAAATTGCTGGAGTATATATATCCATTAAGGGTTTTAGTCCTTAACTTTTTAAGGGTTGCCTAGAGATGTTCTTATGACTTGTTTATTTCAGTTCTTCACAATGTGATGCTCTATATGTGCAACTATTTGTTGTGTAGTTCAATTTCATCAAGAACAGTTTCAACAATACCACTATGAATTATGATATTTGGTTGTTGTTAAGGATATTGCAGTTAACATGCCTTTTTGTTTTTCAATTGTTGTTTAGCAACATGCATTGTATTGAATGACTAAATATGCAATCCCAGGCTACATAGCAACAAGGAAGAGTGTTACCTTATTGTTTTGATGATTACTAGATATACATGTAATAAAATATTATATAATGGGATGGATGGAGTGTTGTACTACATCATTTTTCAATAGTTGTTTAGCTTCTAATATTAACTTGGTGCTTTTAGGTACATATATCATTGCAAAATATCCACACTTCGACCCTTTCTGCGTATGGGGCAATGAGATATTCATGAACCAACATCAAGTGAGGAAACTGATAAAGATTGTTACTAAAATGGGTCAAAAGATGTCAATCGAACTATTTGTTTACACTTTATGCAAGACAACATTGAACTCCAGGATGGTAAGTAAGAACCTTGTAGCCTTCTTTTTACCGCCCGTAATGAGTTGTGTTAGATGACAATATTTGAATCTTTTTTCTTTTGTAGTGGATCCTGAAGCAATTTACTCAAGATTACCTCTCAAACTACATGATTGGCGGCCGGCCATCACAAGGGGTTGGACTAGAGTCCTGCATGCCTTCTGCATCCAGGAGAGCACAATAGGGCCATTCCGCTTCACCTTGTTCAGCAACTGGAATGTCTGTCGCCTCTTTCTTTACCATCTGTAATAGTACAAGTATAGAACCCTGGTACATCATTCTTTATTTGGTGCTTCTGTAATTCTTAAACATAAATACCTGCGAATCGAATAATGCATTGGTTGTTTGAACCTGATGGATATGAATAAAGCAATAGCCTACTTTCAAGTTTAAATTAGGTACAATTTTAAATAGCAGCAATTAAATTAGGGTGAAATTACGTTATGCGGGTCATTACGGCACACACGGTTGGTAAAACACAAACGTTCGCGATATACACCATAATCCGAGACGGTTCACAGAGAGGAAACGTGTGCAAGCATGCACACAGTTGCCATTTGCAAAGCGTGTGTGATGTCAGACACTATCACATACGGTGCGGGAAAACTAAATGTGTGTGATTGTCTACCTATCGTACACGGTTTATAATCATGAACTATTTGTGATGTGTCAGGCATCGTAAATCTCCCATGCCTAGAATCTGCCTAGAAAACTGTCGTGCTTGGAATCTGCCTGGTTTTAGGCAGAACCACAAAACTCCGACTGCGATGGCAATGCGAGCAAAAACGAGTGGCAAGGATGAAGCATTTGGGATATTCGAGATATTGGAAATGGCTATACAGGGACAACTGTATGCATCAAGGCTCCCTATCCCCGATGGTTTTCTGGGTCGTGTGGGAAGGACCTCCCTATCACCCACACTCACTTGGAGACGGTTCCATATGCCGTCGCGGAAAGGAGTTAGAAACCATTTGTTTAGGACTGACGTGCACCAGTGGATCATAATCAAATTCAACAATATAGCTATCATAGAGAATTTTCTCTTCATGATCCACATGCATGCAAAGTTGACACTCTTCCAATATAGTGGGATTATCATCAAATAAAGTCATGACCTCTCCGAACCCACTTTTATAAAAAAACATAAGATTGAACACTCTCCAAATATGTGGGATTGTTTTTAGTTAAAGTTGACACTCTTCCAAACCCACTTTCAATATTATTGCAAACATATTAATCATGAGGCTTAAATAAATCTTCTAGATCATAAGAATCATCACCCCAATCATGATCATTGCAACAAGTAGTGGACATATCAAAATTAGCATCCCCAAGCTTGTGGTTTTGCATAGTATTAACACAATTGATATTAATATAATTTATAATAACATCATTGCAATCATGCTTTTCATTCAAGGAGCTATCATGAATCACTTCGTTTAACGCTTCATCGTAATTTTCAGATTCATGAATCTGAAGCAAGACTTCATAAAGATAATGTAGTGCACTCAACTCACTAGCAATTGGTTCATCATGATTGGATCTTTTGAAAAGATTAGCAAGTGGATGAGGATCCATAACAATAGGATTTTAGCAAGCAAAGATGCGAGCAAATAGAAGACACATGGCAACACAAGCAAACAAAAGATTGAACAAGAAAAAGGAAAACAAAAAAGAAGGGGACTAAAACAGCAAATTTTTGTGAAGTGGGGTAGATGAAAATGAGAGGCAAATGGAAAATAATGTAAATTGCAAGGAGATGAGGTTTGTCATTAGGAACCTGATAGATGTTGATGATTTCTCCAAGCAACGGGGCCAGAAATCCTTTCTTGATGGTGCGTGTCCGCGTCAGTATTTTCCCTGAAGAGGAAGGGGTGATGCAGCACAGCTACGGTAGGTATTTCCCTCAATGATGAGAACAAGGTTATCAAACCAGTAGGAGAACCAGGCAACACTATGTAAACGGTACCTGCACACAAAGAACAAATACTTGCAACCCGACACGTAAGAGGGGTTGTCAATCCCTCCCGGGTAAAAGATAGATTGGTTTGTAGTGGATTTTATAAATAGATCTCGCGGAAATGCGAAATAAAATAAATAACAAAAAATTGCAGCAAGGTATTTTTAGGTTTTTGGAATAATAGATCTGAAAATAAAAGAGGCAAATAATAGATCGGAAAGCAAATATGATAAAGAATAGACCCGGGGGCCGTAGATTTCACTAGTGGCTTCTCTCGAGAAAAAATAGCATACGGCGGGTAAATAAATTATTGTTGGGAAATTGATAGAACTTCAAATAATTATGGCAATATCCAAGCAATAATCATTATATAGGCGTCACGTCCAAGATTAGTAGACCGACTCCTGCCTACATCTACTACTATTACTCCACACATCGACCGCTATCCAACATGCATCTAGTGTATTAAGTTCATGGAAAAATGGAGTAATGCAATAAGAACGATGACATGATGTAGACAAGATATATGCCTGTAGGAATAGACCCCATCTTGTTATCCTTAATAGCAATGATACATACGTGTCATGTCCCCTTCTTTCACTGGGATTGAGCACCGTAAGATCAAACCCATCACAAAGCACCTCTTCCCATGGCAAGAAAATTCGATCTAGTTGGCCTAACTAAACCAAATATTTGAAGAAGAAATATGAGGCTATAAGCAATCATGCATATAAGAGATCAAAACTCAAATAACTTTCATGGATAAAATGGATCTGATCATAAACTCAAAGTTCATCGGATCCCAACAAACACACCGCAAAAAGAGTTACATAAAATAGATCTCCAAGAGACCATTATATTGAGAATCAAAAGAGAGAGAGGAAGCCATCTAGCTACTGCCTACGGACCCGTAGGTCGACAATGAACTACTCTCGCATCATCGGAGAGGCAACAATGAGGATGATGACCCCTCCGTGATGGTGTCTAGATTGGATCTGGTGGTTCTAGAAGTAGTGGCTGTTGGAATTGTGTTTCGTCGACTCCCCTAGGTTTTTTGGATTTTCAGGGTATTCATAGAGGAAAGAGGTGGTGCGGGAGGCCACCAAGATGGGAAAAACCCACCAGGGAGCGCATGGCCCCCCAGGCATGCCCAGGTGGTTGTCTTCCCCTCGGGGCACCCCTTTGGTACTTCTTTGGCCCAAGTTGTTCCATCTGATCCAGAAAAATTCTACAAAAAAATATCACTGCATTTGGACTCTGTTTGGTATTGATTTTCTACAAAGTAAAAAACAAGCAAAAAACAACAACTGGCACCAGGCACTATGTCAACAGGTTAGTCCCAAAAAATGATATAAAGTTGCTATAAAATGATTGTAAAACATCCAAGAATGATAATATAACAACATGGAACAAGCAAAAATTATAGATACATTGGAGACGTATAAACCGCCGAGCCCACCACTATGTCACGACCAGAAGCTTTGAGAGAAGACCACCTTTAGTTAGTATAGGGTGTACTCCTACCCCCTTTCGAATTGGCCGCAGTGGTATATCTTACCGCCTAAGTTATGAGGAAAGAGGGCCAAGGCCACTATAAATATAGGTTAGTCTCCACCATAGAGAGGGATCGAGTCCTGGCGATTGAGCTCTCCCGAGGCAGCTCACACTTGTACTAGTTCATCCTCATCCTCCTCGCGAGGCAATCCACCACAAAGCAGGATTAGGGTTTTACACCACAAGGTGGCCCGAACCTGGGTAAACCACAGTGTCCTCTTCTACTTCTCGCTCGCATGAACTCGTTGGAGTCAGGCCGTGAGGCGGAGAGCAGCGAGCTATAGCTAGGAGGGATCCTTTGCACACGCCCCATAGTTCAAGCCTTGTTTGCGTCCATGGAGCCCCGATCCCGACAATTATTATTATAGCTTTGTATTTCCCTCTGATCTATTGATTTAGTTTGGCCAACTAGATTGATTTTTATTGCAATGGGAGAGGTGCTTTGTAATGGGTTCAATCTTGCGGTGAAATAAATCCCAGTGATAGAAAGGGACAAGACACGTATTTGTATTGTTTCCATTAAGGATAAAAAGATGGGGTTTATTCATGCGTGAGTTTACTTTGTCTATATCATGTCATCTTGCTTAAGGCGTTACTCCGTTATTTATGAACTTAATACTCTAGATGCATGCTGGATAGCAGTCGATGTGTGGAGTAATAGTAGTAGATGCAGGCAAGAGTCGGTCTACTTGTCTCAGACGTGATGCCTATATACATGATCATTGCCTTGGATATCATCATGATTATTTGCTTTTCTATCAATTGCCCAACAGTAATTTGTTTACCCACCTGAAAGTGCAACTATTCCTGGGTGGTTTTGGTAATTCCTAACAACATATAGCTCATTGAGCTAATACTATTTTAAGATAAATATTTCAGGAAAGCTCAATGATTGGCATGGCATGGATTAGAAATGTGGACTCCTCAAAATGCTAAGGACAAAAGATTGTCTCAAGCTCTAAAGCTCAAGACTGTACATTTTACCTTTTAGTGATCCAAGATCACATTGAGTCCATAGGAAAAGCCAATACTATTAAAAGGGGATGAGGTGTTGCTTAATGGGTTACTTGCTCAAAATGCTTAGTGATATGCTCCAAAACCCTCAACCACTTTCTCATATCCAAATTTGTCCCAAACCAAAAGTCAAACTCGGCCCCACCAAAACTTTCCATCTGACGCCACCGAGTTCAGTTGACATAGCCACTACCACAAAACCCTAGTCACTTCGGTCTCACCGATAGGGATCTCGGTTTAACCGAGATGGGATTGCAAACTCTATGTTTCCCTTCATAACATTTCAGTATAACTGAGATGAGCAATCGGTCCCACCGAGTTCACAATGCAAACTCTCTGTTTCCCCTTCGCAACGTTTTGGTCTAACCGAGATGAGCGAATCGGTCCTACCGAGTTTGCCTGACCAACTCTCTGGTTAGCTTATTACCAAAATTGGTCCCATCGAGTTTGTATAATCGGCCTCACCGAGATTACGTTATGCCCCAACCGTAATGAAATAGGTCCCATTGAGTTCACATGTCGGTCCCACCGAAAATCCTAACATTCACATTTTGAACTGAATCGGTCCGACCGAGTTTCACGATTCGGTCTCATCGAGTTTGGTAAATTGTGTGTAACGGTTAGATTTTGTGTGGAGGCTATATATACCCCTCCACCCACTCTTAATTCATGGAGAGAGCCATCAGAACATGCCTACACTTCCAACATACATTTTCTGAGAGAGAACCACCTACACTTGTGTTGAGGTCAAGATATTCCACTCCAACCACATAAATCTTGATCTCTAGCCATCCCCAAGTTGCTTTCCACTCAAATCATCTTTCCACCAAATCCAAATCTATGAGAGAGAGTTGAGTGTTGGGGAGACTATCATTTGAAGCACAAGAGAAAGGAGTTCATCATCAACACACCATCTATTACCTTTTGGAGAGTGGTGTCTCCTAGATTGGTTACGTGTCACTTGGGAGCCTCCGTCAAGATTGTGGAGTTGAACCAAGAAGATTGTACGGGCAAGGATATCTCCTACTTTGTGAAGATATACCTTAGTGAGGCAAGTCCTTCGTGGGCGATGGCCATGGTGGGATAGACAAGGTTGCTTCTTCGTGGACCCGTCATGGGTGGAGCCCTCCGTGGACTCGTGCAACCGTTACCCTTCGTGGGTTGAAGTATCCATCAACGTGGATGTACGATAGCACCACCTATCGGAACCACGCCAAAAATCTTTGTGTCAACATTGCATTTTCTCCCGCCAAACTCCTCCCTTTACCTTCATGTGCAATGTTTTACATTCCGCTGCTAGACTCTTATACTAGCATGTGTAGGTTGTTTACTTGACTAGTGCTAAGTTGCTAAAATCTGCCAAGACTTAAAATTGGGAAAATGCTAGATTTTTATTTGGTCAAGTAGTCTAATCACCCCCCTCTAGACATACTTTCGATCCTACAAGTGGTATCAGAGCTTTGGTCTCCATTTGCCTTGATTTCCATAGCTTTTGGTGATCATAGCCTTGGTTTCACAACCTAGGAGAGTATGGTGTCTAGCGAGCGAAATTATCACCATAGAGGTCCTTACTTTGATGGTACAAATTTTGCTAGTTGGAAGCATAGTATGAAAATGCATATTCTTGGACATAACCCCGCCGTTTGGGCTATTGTGTGTATTGGCTTGCAAGGTGAATTCTTTGATGGGAGAGAACCGAACCGTGAAGCTAGCGCGGAAGAGTTGAAGATGCTGCAATACAATGCTCAAGCTTGTGATATTCTCTTCAACAGATTGTGCCTCGAAGAATTCAACAAAATCAGTCATCTTGACAATGCAAAGGAAATTTGGGATACTTTGATTGATATGCATGAAGGTACTGACTCCATCAAGGAATCCAAATTGGATGTGCTTCAAAATCAACTTTACAAGTTCAAAATGAAAGATGGTGAAGGTGTCGCTGAAATGTACTCTACACTTGCTCTCATCACAAATGAGATTGCCGGCTTAGGAAGTGAAGAGATGACCGATAGATTCATCATCAAGAAGATCCTAAGAGCCATGGATGGAAAATATAGTACCGTGTGCACATTGATTCAAATGATGCCCAATTACAAAGATCTCAAGCCAGCGGAATTCATTGGAAGAATTGTTGCCCATGAGATGTCACTCAAGGATAAGGAAGAGCTTCACAACAAGTCAAGTGGTGCTTACTGTCGGTGTCAAAACCGGTGGATCTCGGGTAGGGGGTCTCGAACTGTGCGACTAAGGTCGATGGTAACAGGAGACAGGGGACATGATGTTTACCTAGGTTCGGGCCCTCTCTATGGAGGTAATACCCCACGTCCTGCTTGATTGATATTGATGAATATGAGTATTACAAGATTTGATCTACCACGAGATCGTAATGGCTAAACCCTAGAGGCCTAGCTTGTATGGATATGGTAATGAATATCTCCCCTCCAGACTAAGTCCTCCGGTTTATATAGACACCGGGAAGATCTAGGGTTACACAAGGTCGGTTACAAAGAAAGGAATCTACATGTTTGGTCGCCAAGCATGCCCTCCACGCCAAGGAGAGTCCCATCCGGACACGGGGCAGTCTTCGGTCTTCGTGTTCTTCACAGCCCATCAGTCCGGCCCATGGCTAACAGGCCGAACACCCGAGGACCCCATAGCCAAGGACCCCTTAGTAGCCCCTAAACCAGGCTTCAATGACAAGGTATCCGGCGCGTAGATCTGTCTTCGGCATTGCAAGCCGGGTGATACGTCTCCAACGTATCTATAATTTTTGATTGCTCCATGCTATATTATCTACTATTTTGGACATTATTGGGCTTTATTATTAATTTTGGGACTAACCTATTAACCGGA
The DNA here is from genome assembly GCF_002162155.2 of Triticum dicoccoides. NCBI lineage: Eukaryota > Viridiplantae > Streptophyta > Magnoliopsida > Poales > Poaceae > Triticum > Triticum dicoccoides. The sequence continues at coordinate 541,779,667 of NC_041392.1, read as the reverse complement.
TGCCCAGCCCAGAATTGCTGTTTTTTGCCTGTTTTAGGGTTTCGAAGAAAAGGAATATCAAATGGAGTCCAAACGGAATGAAACCTTCGAGAACGTGATTTTCCCACCGAATACAACTCAGGAGACTTGGACCCGATGTCAAGCCAATTAACAAGAGGCCACGAGGTAGGGGGCACGCCTGCCCCCCCCCCCCAGGCGCGCCCTCCACCATCATGGGCCCCCTGTTG
>NC_041392.1:541774080-541779038 GCF_002162155.2 Triticum dicoccoides | reverse complement strand
CCACGTACCCCCAAACGATCAGATACGGAGCCAAAAACCTAATTCCACCACCGCAACTTTCTGTATCCACGAGATCCCATCTTGGGGCCTATTCCGGAGCTCCGCCGGAGGGGGCATCGATCATGGAGGGCTTCTACATCATCATCCAAGCCCCCCCGATGAAGTGTGAGTAGTTTACTTCAGACCTGCGGGTCCATAGTTAGTAGCTAGATGGCTTCTTCTCTCTATTCGATGTAATCTTATTTTTGTAGTGTGTTTGTTGAGACCGATGAATTGTGGGTTTATGATCAAGTCTATCTATGAATAATATTTGAATCTTCTCTGAATTCTTTTATGTATGATTGGTTATCCTTGTAAGTCTCTTCGAATTATCAGTTTGGTTTGGCCTACTAGATTGGTTTTTCTTGCCATGGGAGAAGTGCTTAGCTTTGGGTTCGATCTTGCGGTGTCCTTTCCCAGTGACAGAAGGGGCAGCAAGGCACGTATTGTATCGTTGCCATCGAGGATAACAAGATGGGGTTTTTATCATATTGCATGAAACTATCCCTCTACATCATGTCATCTTGCTTAAGGCATTACTCTGTTTTTAACTTAATACTCTAGATGCATGCTGCATAGTGGTCGATGAGTGGAGTAATAGTAGTAGATGCAGGCAGGAGTCGGTCTACTTGTCTCGGACGTGATGCCTATATACATGATCATACCTAGATATTCTCATAACTATGTTCAATTCTATCAATTGCTCAACAGTAATTTGTTCACCCATCGTAGAATACTTATGCTCTTGAGAGAAGCCACTAGTGAAACCTATGGCCCCGGGTCTCTTTCTCATCATATCAATCTTCATCACTTTATTATTGCTTTGCTTTTTTACTTTGCCTTTTACTTTTCACTTTGCATCTCTATACCAAAAATACCAAAAATATTATTTATCATCTCTATCAAAACTCACTTTCGTAAGTGACCGTGAAGGGATTGACAACCCCTAAGCGTGTTGGTTGCGTTGAGCTATTGTTTTTGTGCAGGTACGAGGGACTCGCGCGTAGCGTCCTACTGGATTGATACCTTGGTTCTCAAAAACTGAGGGAAATACTTACGCTACTTTGCTGCATCATCCTCTCCTCTTCGGGGAAATCCAACGCAGTGCTCAAGAGGTAGCAGCGGGTTCCTCCTTCCGAACTCCAAGATAGTCTTCAGATGTATTGATCGTGTCTGGACCCGTAACACACACACCACACACAACCGCAGAGAGAATATAATAATCCACGAGTCCAGTCTGCTGAAAACTGTTTACAACATGACATTACGTCTGCCCGGTCATAATTTCGAACCGTTTTTCATCTGCCGCACCATGTTTCTAGACACGGTTTCCATTGGCACGTCTTGTCGAAGCAGAGATCGTGTCCCCTTATTGCGGGATTCTCATCAATATGGGCGTGGGTAACCCAACCGTGCCGTTTACACAGCCCTTGGGAGTAGGCGAATTCTAAGGCGAGTGGGGAGGTGTTCAATATACACTGCCATTATAAGGAGATAAGAATCCCCTTTCTTCTCCCACGCCTTCTCTCATCCTCTGCCCTTCAACTCTTGAGCTCCAGCGCCCAAGTTCTCATATTTTTCCCACTTTGAGCAAGCACTCAACCATGTCTGGATCCGTAGGTCAAGGAAAGTGGATGGCCTACTCCGTCAAGGAGGAGGACATTGCCGAGCTTCGGGCTGCCGAGTACCTGGTGAAGGAAATCGCCCACCGTCTTCCAGCCCAGGGGAAAATCATCCCCACACCAAAGCCCAGCGAGAGGGTAGTATTCATCCCTCATTTCTTCCACGGGCTAGGGTTTCCACTCCACCCCTTCATCTGCGGGCTTATGTTCTATTATGGGATAGATTTCCATGATCTATCCCCAAACTCCTTCCTCAACATCTCGGCGTTCATCGTCGTGTGTGAGGCCTTCCTCCGCATCCAACCCCACTTCGGGCTGTGGCTCAAGGTCTTCAACATGAAGCCGAAGGTGGTGGATGGCCAGCACGCGGAGTGTGGAGGTGCCATGGTGAGCAAGCTGGCCAATGTCTCCTGGCCAAAGGGCACTTCCATGGAGACTGTAAACGAATAGCAGAAACATTGGTTCTACGTCACAGAACCCCGCGGTGCCACCCGGGCCGCAGCTGCCGAATTCAACTCCGGCGCTCCCATGCGACTCACCTCCTGGGTCGAGAAGAGTCCGAACTGGTGTTCGCCAAACGAGCTGTCAGCGCTGCATACGCGCGTTCAAAGCATGGTGGACAAAGATGTCAAACTTGTCGATGTAATCCAGGTGATGCTAGTTCGCCGGATTCCCCCCTGCCAAAGCCGAAGTCACTCTCTATGGGAGTTTAATCCGAAGAAGCACCAAACCCTGGAGAGGCTCTTCGAAACAACCAATGAAGTTGCTGGAAGTTGCTCTTCAAGGGAAATGAGATACCGCCGACCATAGACTCGGACCGCGGGTACAACATTAATCGCCCTGCCAACAAGGTAAATATTTACCGCATCCTCTACTTGCCTGTTTCTAGGATGATATCTAAGCTTTTATTATTATGGCTTCTTCAGGACTGGATGGAGAAGGCGCAGCGGATCCAATGTCCGGCTCCGCTGCTTGAAGAACCAGTAATCCCGCGTTTAGCGAAGATGCTGGTGTCGGCGCCCTATAAGGTGCCGTAGAAGAAGGCCACATGGAAGGCCAAGGGGGTCTAGAGTGGCCCCCGCCGTAAGGGTGCTTCGGACGTGACGTCCGAAGAAAAGACCCGCTCCTTCACCGCCGAAGATGAAGACGATGAGGAGGAGGAGGAGAACAACCCTCCCCCTGATGAGGGAAAGTAGAAGAGGGCGGCCTCCACGAACCTGGAGGCGGAGACGCCCAAGAAAGGGAAGGGCTCCCTTGCGGATAACTCCGCGTGGGACGTCGACAACAGTCCGGAGAGACGTCCCCACAATAGCCTCGGGCTGCATCGTAAGTGCTAGGACTGATACATGCCCATAAAACTAGCCTCTCCTCTTGGTTGTATTAACATGATTAGTTATGCTATTGCAGTCCGGCCCACGACAGCTCCTAGCGATCCTCGTCAACCAGACTATGTGGTCCTTGAAGGAGTTGTTTAGCGCAACGAACCAGGCAACTAGACTATGTGGCTTTAACGCTCCCACTTAGCCATAGGAGTTCAACAATAAAAACATGGGCGTAGCCCCTAGTATCCGAACTTGAGTGCTATAAGCATCTAATCGGGAAGTATCGATCCTTCGCGTAATGCGGAAGAAATCTCCAATGATTTGCAACCTCCAAACAGCTTACCGGCTCTTGCCGCATCATGATAGTCAGTTTTCGGCTTTCTATACTGAGGTGCTTGAGGGAGTCCTGGATTAGGGGGTCTCCGGACAGCCGGACTATCTCCATTGGCCGGACTGTTAGACTATGAAGATACAAGATTGAAGACTTCGTCTCGTGTCCGAACGGGACTCTACTTGGCATGGAAGGCAAGCTAGGCAATACGGATATGGATATCTCCTCCTTTGTAACCGACCTTGTGTAACCCTAACCCTCTCCGGTGTCTATATAAACCGAAGGGTTTTTAGTCCGTAGGACAACAACCATAACATACAATCATACCATAGGCTGGCTTCTAGGGTTTAGCCTCTCTGATCTCGTGGTAGATCTACTCTTGTACTGCCCATATCATTAATATCAATCAAGCAGGACGTAGGTTTTACCTCCATCAAGAGGGCCCGAACCTGGGTAAAACATCATGTCCCCTGCCTCATGTTACCATCCGGCCTAGACGCACAGTTCGGGACCCCTTACCCGAGATCCGCCGGTTTTGACACAGACATTGGTGCTTTCACTGAGAGTTTCTCTGTGTCGTCGCCGTTAGGCTTGACGGCTCCTACTATCATCGATAGCGATGCGGTCCAGGGTAAGACTTTTCTCCCCGGACAGATCTTCGTATTCGGTGGCTTTGCACTATGGGCTAATTCGCTTGGCCATCTGGAGCAGATTGAAAGCTACGCCCCTAGCCATCAGGTCAGATTTGAAAGTTTGAACTACACGGCCGACATCCACGGAGACTTGATCTTCGACGGATTTGAGCCATAGCCGGGCGCGCCGCACTGCCGCGATGGGTATGACCTAGCTCTGCCGCCGAACAGTACCCAGAGGCCGCACCCGCATCAGCTTCGACCCTTAGCTCGGAGCCAACTGCGCCAATCGAGGACGGGTGGTTAGACACCGCCTCAGGGGCTGCAGTCTCAACGGCGATTGAGCCAAACACCAGCATAATCCTCTGCGCAGTCCATGACTCCAAGGTGCTGGACTCTTTTCCGTACTCCGAACCATCCGCGCCCCTGCCAATCGAATCCGATTGGGCGCCGATCATGGAATTCACCACCGCGGATATCTTTCAGCACTCGCCCTTCGGCGACATTCTGAACTCACTAAGGTCTCTCTCTTTGTCAGGAGAGCCCTGGCCGGATTATGGCCAACAGGATTGGGATGCGGACGACGAAGAAATTCGACGCCCACCCACCACCCACTTCGTAGCCACTTTTGATGATTTAACCGACATGCTCGACTTCAACCCCGAAGGCATCGACGGTATGGACGACGATGTAGGAGACGAACATGAACCAGCACCTATAGGGCACTGGAAAGCCACCTCGTCATATGACATATACATGGTGGATACACCCAAAGAAGGCAATGGCGACGGGATAGCGGAGGATGACCCCTCCAAGAAGCAACCCAAATGCCGACGTTAGCGGCGCCGCTCTAAGTTCCGCCAAAGCAAAAGTGGTGATACCGGCACAGGAGATAATAACACTCCAGATAGTGCCGAAGAAAACAATCACCCCTCCAGCAAGATTTAGAGCAGGAGGATGGAGGAGCCAGCTCTCCTGAGAGAGCAGCAGACAGAGAGGAGGAGGATGACAA
>NC_041392.1:541768019-541773944 GCF_002162155.2 Triticum dicoccoides | reverse complement strand
TCGGCGATGATGAATTCGCCATACTAGAGGATCCCATCGAACAAGAGCGCTTCAAGCACCGGCTTATGGCCACGGCAAATAGCCTGAAGAAAAAGCAGCAGTAGCTTCAAGCTGATCAAGATCTGCTAGCTGACAAATGGACTGAAGTCCTCGCGGCCGAGGAATATAAACTCGAGCGCCCCTCCAAGAGTTACCCAAGGCGCAGGTTACTACCCCGACTGGAGGAAGAAGCGTATGATATGGCTCAGCCTCCACCCCAACGCCATTCAAATAAAAAGGCATGGGGAGATACGCCAGACCTGCAAGACATATTGGAGGACAAGGCAAAGCATTCAAGATCGATCTATGGATCATGAGGGCGCACCACTCTGCGAGACGACAAACGTCACGCCGGAGACAGTAAAAGCAAATCCGGCTGGGCCGAACAAAGCGGGCAAGACCCATTCGAGCTGCGTCGCGATATAGCCCAATACAGAGGCGCCACACACCCCTTATGCTTCACAGACGAAGTAATGGAACATCAATTCCTAGAAGGTTTCAAACCTGTAAATATTGAATCATACGACGGCACAACAGATCCCACAGTATGGATTGAGGACTTCCTCCTCCACATCCACATGGCCCGCGGCGATGACTTACACGCCATCGAATACCTCCCACTAAAGCTCAAAGCACCAGCGCGGCATTGGCTTAACAACTTGCCAGCTGACTCCATTAGCTATTGGGAAGATCTAGAAGCTGCATTCCTCGACAACTTTCAGGGCACTTATGTGCGACCACCGGACGCCGATGATTTGAGCCACATAATTCAGCAGCCAGAAGAGTCGGCCAAGCAATTCTGGAGTCGGTTCCTTACAAAGAAAAATCTAATCGTCGACTGTCCGGAGCGGCTTTCAAGCACAACATCCGAGACGAGTGGCTAGCCCATCACCTTGGTCAGGAAAAGCCGAAATCTATGGAAGCTCTCACGACGCTCATGACCCGCTTTTGTGCGGGAGAAGACAGTTGGCTGGCTCACAGTAATAACATATCAAAGAACCATGGTACCTCAGATACCAAGGACAGCAATAGCAGGTCACGTTGCAACAAGCATAAGCGCTGCATTAACAGTGAAAATACTGAGGATACGGTAGTCAATGCCGGATTCAAAGGCTCTAAACCCGGTCAGCAGAAAAAGCCATTCAAACAAAGTATGTCGGGTCCGTCCAGCTTGGACCGTATACTCGATCGCTCGTGTCAAATACACGGCACCCCAGACAAGCCAGCCAATCACACCAACAAGGATTGTTGGGTGTTCAAGCAGGCCGGCAAGTTAATTGCCGAATACAAGATCAAGGGGCCGCATAGCGATGACGAGGAGGAGCCCCAGCAGCCAGAAGAGGTGTCCCCCGCAAGTGCGGACGATGAACCTGATATACGCAACCCACATCCCCAAGATGGAGCGGAAGCATGCGCTCAGGGACGTATATGCGTTGGAGCCAGTCGCCCCAAAGTTCAACCCTTGGTCCTCCTGTCTGATCACCTTCAATCGCAGGGACCACCCCACTAGTATCCATCATGGCGGATTCGCCGCACTGGTCCTAGACCCAATCATCGATGGATTTCACCTCACTCGAGTCCTTATGGACGGCGGCAGCAGCCTGAACCTGCTTTATCAGGACACGATGCGCAAAATGGGCATAGACCCCTCAAGGATCAAACCCACAAAAACGACCTTTAAGGGCGTCATTCCAGGTGTAGAGGCCCATTGCACAGGCTCAATTACACTGGAAGTGGTCTTCGGATCCTCGGATAACTTCCGAAGCGAAGAGTTAATCTTCGATATAGTCCCGTTCCACAGTGGTTATCACGCGCTGCTCGGGCGAACCTCATTTGCTAGATTCAATGCGGTACCGCATTATGCATACCTCAAGCTCAAGATGCCAGGACCTCGCGAAGTTATTACAGTCAATGGAAACACAGAGCGCTCTCTCCGAACAGAGGAGCACACCGCAGCCCTCGCAGCAGAAACGCAAAGCATCCTCTCAAGGTAATCAACCAGTTCGGCGCTTCACAGCCCGGACACCTTCAAGCGTGCTTGGGGCAATCGGCAAATAGACCGCCTGGCACGATATGAGCTCGCGTAGCAATATGGCGGCCACCCCAATCCCAGCCCAGCGGTGAAACTCGTGCCGCGCATACATAATTACGCATTAAAAATACCATGGGCACAGGTGGGGAGGGGGGCACAACTATGGCACGCCCCAAAACATGGCCTAAACTGCACTAGGGGCTTCCCGTTCGGTTATTATTCTTTTTCTTTCAGGACCTTAATCTCTGGAAACACTGTCCGGCAGCACTATTGCCGAACACATGATGCAGCAACCAAGGAGGCGAACAGCTACATTATACCACGGAATTCCCAGGTTGATTATAGTAACGAGTGAAATATTCAATTTAACATCATTCCTTAGCTTGCCCTTGGAAGGAACATAGTCCTACTCTTTGCTTATCGCACTATCTGTATCACTCTGCTTTAACGCAATTTTTTAATAAACAATGCATGACATTACGATTATTATTGCATCCTTGTTATATATATAGCTATGTGTTCATCAATGACGCCTTGCAACCGTACACTATGGTATGGCCAATACACCAGGGGCTTACGAACCCCACAATGCGGTGTGAAAAGTCCGAACAATTTCACAAGTGCGGCACCCCGAACTTATAGCACTATATGCATCAGCTCCGAATCATGTCTTTGGTCAAATGTTGGGTTTGCCCGGCTCCTATGTTTTGGTACCTTACATTCCGCTCTATCGGCTAAGGTAGCGCTAGGAGAACTACTGCGATTGTGCCCCGGTTCTGCCGGGCTTAGCACCTCAGTAGAGAAAGCTAAAACTGACTGTCATGATAAGGAGAGAGACTGGTCGCTGTTCGGCGAGGTTTTTCGAGTCCCTAAAGACTTATGCCGCTTAGGGCGAGGGGCCGGCCCTGTCCGGCTTACAGGCGTGTATCGCGCCCCGAATTCGGCCGTCCGAATACCAGGGGCTTTGCTGAAATTTAAAATTATAGAATTCTATGGCTAAGTGAGAGTGATAAAGCATTATTAGTCCGGTTTCCTTGTTCATTGTGTTGAGCACCTCCCTCGAAGGACCCAAATATGGGAACAAGAGTGCTCAGGTTTATCCCAAACACCCCAGCACTCGCGGCATGGGGGCAGAAACCGAGGACTAGCCATCTCGCAGATTGGATAAATGGCCAAACAGAAGGTAATATTTTAAATTCACACAAGCGTTGCATAGCGCATATGAAACAAGTTTTCATCATACAGGATCACACGAGCAAGTTTACTCAAATATTACATCCTTTGAACATTCATCCGCTACAAGACGGGCACCCTTCAGGACACCCTCATAATAAATTTCAGGGGTGCCATGCTCCTTGCCCTGCGGCGGCCCTTCCTTGATCAGCTTCACAGCGTCTAGCTTGGCCCACTGCACCTTCACACGGGCGAAAGCCCGGCGTGCACCTTCGATGCAGACGGACCGCTTGATGACCTCCAGCCGTGGGCAGGCATCCACAAGCCGCCTCACCAGGCCGAAGTAGCTGTTCGGAAGGACGTCGCCAGGCCACAGCCGGACTATAAGGCCCTTCATGGCCTGTTCGACCGCCTTGTGCATCTCGACCAGCTGCTTTAGCTGGTCGCCCAGAGGCATTGGGTGTTCGGTCCAAGTATACTAAGACCAGAACAGCTTCTCCGTTGAGCTCCCCTCCTCGGCCTGGTAAACTTGTGCGGCATCAGACACACTGCAGGGCAAATCTGCGAATGCTCCTGAAGAGCTCCGGATCCGGGTAAGTAATCGGTAATTTACTTTTACATGCTTGCTTTGCATATAGAAAGCCTTACCCGCCGCTATCTTCTTCATCGCGTCGATCTCCTCGAGGGCCTTCTGGGCCTCGGCCTTGGCACTCTTTGCGCTCTCAAGGGCCGCGGCAAGCTCAGACTCTCGCGTCTTCGAGTCAAGCTCCAACGCCTTGTGCTCTGTCACGAGAGCCTGGAGCTCTTGCTGCACCTCGCCCCCCCCCCCCGAGCCTCGTGCTTCTCTCGCTCGGTGTGCTCCTTGGCCGCTTTATCTTTGGCCTTGGTTAGAGCTTGCTTCAGGGTCGCCACCTCGGTCATGGCCCTGGCAAACATACAATGATCCTGTCATTTTGCAATCGCATCCTTTTTATATATACATATCTATAGTCGGGGTATTACTTACCCTTGTTCTCCTCGAGCTGCCTCTTGGCAAGGCCGAGCTCTTTCCTGGACCCCTCGAGGTCCTGCTTCAGTACGGCGACCTCCGCAGTTAGTGCGGCGGACGCCAGCAGCGAAGCCTGCATATGCATATTGACATACTTATATTAGACTCATGCGATATTATTTCATCCTCTGTTCAGCTTTTCTTCGTGAACACCGAACAAAGCATTAGGGGCTAATGTCTATGCGGTAATATTTCTACTACATTTTAAAACACTTACCTGAAAGCCTGTTAGAAGGCTGGCACAGGCTTCAGTCAATCCGCTCTTGGCGGACTGAACCTTCTGGATCACAACACTCATGATAGTGCGGTGCTCCTCGTCGATGGAAGCGCTGCGAAGCTCTTCCAGCAAATTGTCCGGTGCCTCTGGATGGACAGAGGTCACCGGCACAGGCGTCTTGCCCCTCTTAGAAGGAGGCTGCCTACCCGAGCCCGGAACCGCTAGAGGGTCCGGCGCGGTGCTCGGCTAAGGGCCGAACTCGAAGCTCTCGGGGGCCCCGTCCCCGCGGCTCCCGGAGTCCAGAAGGTCGCCTTGAGGCGCCTCCAGGACTGTCTCCCCTCGACCCGGTGCCTCTTGAGACAGCACCTCGGCGTCGTCAGCAGGATGAGGGGAGGTGGCGGTCGGGACTGGATCGCTATCCATGTCCGACGAGCCCAGGGAGCCGTCCGATGGTACATCGATACTGGCTCGGGGCGGCTTGCATAATTGTGTTTGGCGTTAGGGAAAGCAGTGCGACAAAGGAATCCTATGGGTTACTCTGGTATTCGAATACTTACGATCTCCCCGGGGGCTTGACCCTGGGAAACCACTCGTCTTCGCCTTCGTCGACGGCGGTGGAACTGTCCGGAAGGAGAGTCCTTCCCTTCTTGGACCCTCCGGCCTCCCCAGTTGGGGTGGCCTTCCTTTTCTTGTCTCCCCCAGTCGATGGGGGAGCATCTTCTTCTTCCTCTTCCTCGTCTTCAGGGGAAGAGTGCGCCGCAGAGTCATCAGACGGTGAGTCCGATGACGCCTGGCGTCGGGAACTATTTCGGGTTCCCTTGGCCTTCTTGGTCTTCTCCGGCACCGTATAAGGGGCCGGAGTCAACATCTTCGCCAGAAGAGCGTCTGCGGGGCCTTCGGGCAAAGGAGCCGGACAGTCGATCTGTCCGGCCATCTTCTGCCAGTCTTGTCAAAGGTACGGGAGTTTAGATCCCGCATAGAGTCAATCTATATAAAATAATTGTCCTGTGAAAGGTAAAGCAGCTTACCGCACTGGCTTGGCGCTTCGCGCTAAATCCGTGATCCTCAGTAATGGGGGGGGGACCTCGGCACTTTTGAACAGCATCCTCCAGGTGTCTTCATGAGTCATGTTGAAGAGCCTGTTCAGAGTTCGGTGCTGCGCCGGATTGAACTCCCACAAGTTGAACTCCCGTTGTTGGCACGGGAGTATCCGGCGGATGAGCATAACCTGGACTATGTTGACAAGCTTGAGCTTCTTTTCCACAATGTTTTGAATACATGTTTGGAGTCCGGTCAGCTCTTTCGAACTACCCCAGGACAGGCCCTTCTCTTTCTAGGAGGTGAGCCGCGTGGGGATGCCAAATCAGAACTCGGGGGCCGCTGCCCATGCAGGGTCGCGCGGCTCGGTGATATAGA
>NC_041392.1:541689550-541767856 GCF_002162155.2 Triticum dicoccoides | reverse complement strand
CTTCGGCTTGACATTGAAGGTCTTCAGCCATAAGCCGAAGTGGGGCTTGATGCAGAGGAAGGCCTCGCGCACGACGATAAAACGCCGAGATGTTGAGGATGAAGTTCGGGGCCAGATCGTGGAAATCCATGCCGTAATAAAACATGAGTCCTCAGACGAAGGGATGGAGAGGGAATCCCAGTCTGTGGAGGAAATGGGTGAGGAATACGACCCTCTCATGGGGCCTGGGGGTGGGGATGAGCTGCCCCTCATCTGGGAGCCGGTGCGCGATGCCGTCGGGAAGGTATCCGGCTCTCCTCAGTTTCTTGATGTCTCCGTCCGTGACGGAGGAGACCATCCACTTGCCTCCTGCTCTGGACATGATTGGAGAAGGTCGAGGTGGGAAGTGCGGACTTGGGCTCTAGAGCTCGAGTGTGCAAAAACGGATGGGTAGGGGAGGAAGAAGGCGTGGATAGAAAGGTGAATCCTTATCTCTTTATATGGGCGGACGAAACTAAGCGTCCCCACTTGCCTGGTAAAACTCGCTTATCCCCCAAGTGCCATAATTGATGGCGTGGTTGGGTTACCCACGCCCGTATTGATGAGAATCCCGTAATATGGGGACACGATCTCTGCTTTGACAAGACGTGTCGAAAAACTGCCTCACGTTATGTGCGGGGCTGGTTAAAAGAAACGGTTCGAATAATCACCGGGCCATGACGTAACGTCATGCTGCCAAAACAAGCCAGAAAATTAGATCTGCGAAAATATTATTCTCTCTGCGGTGGAATGTGGAACTTATTTTGCAGGGTCGGACAATATCCTCGTATTCAAATTCTTCTGTGATGTATTCGGAGAAGGAACCTGCCTTGCAATGCCGAAGACAATACTGCGCGCCGGACTCATCGTCATTGAAGACCTGGTTCAGGGGCTACTGAGGGAGTCCTGGATTAGGGGGTCTTCGGACAGCCGGATTATCTCCATTGGCCGGACTGTTAGATTATGAAGATACAAGATTGAAGACTTCGTCTCGCGTCCGGACGGGACTCTACTTGGCGTGGAAGGCAAGCTAGGCAATACGGATATGGATATCTCCTCCTTTGTAACTGACCTTGTGTAACCCTAACCCTCTCCGGTGTCTATATAAACCGAAGGGTTTTTAGTCCGTAGGACAACAACCATAACATACAATCATACCGTAGGCTGGCTTCTAGGGTTTAGCCTCTCTGATCTCGTGGTAGATCTACTCTTATACTACCCATATCATCAATATCAATCAAGCAGGACGAAGGGTTTTACCTCCATCAAGAGGGCCCGAACTTGGGTAAAACATCGTGTCCCGTGCCTCCTGTTACCATCCGGCCTAGACGCACAGTTCGGGACCCCCTACTCGAGATTCGCCGGTTTTGACACCGACAGTGCTCCTTTGGATAAACCAAGGCACGATCGCAGTAGTTCTCCCTTTACTACCTTAGCCGATATAGCGGAATGAAGGTAGCAAGCACAGGAGCCGGGCAACCCAACTATTGACCAAAGACATGATTCGGCGCCAATGCATATAATGCTAAATTCGGGGTGCCGAACTATACTATAAAAAGTGTTCGGACTTTTGTTGCCGTAGTGTAGGGTGCTATGAGGCCCCTGGCAAACATCAAATGTACCAAAGTGTACGGGTGCTACCTGATAAAGTTCCAGAAAAAGGAAAGATAAAAAGGAAGCAAAAAGAAGAACAAGTGGTAAGTTAGAGCCGTAAAATTTGAGCCGCAAACTGTTCTTACTATAATTTCATTGGTGCATTAAAGCGCGTTTATACAAGTAATGCAATAAGTAGGAGGCTAGTTACTATGCCTTAACCAAGCGAGAGCTGCACGTGGGTCCTGAAAAACAGGTAGAGTGATCGTTAACAAAACTACCTAGAGAAGTCCCCCATATGCCTATGCTTCTTGCCACCTTGGTGTGTTTTGTCCTTCCAGAGTACCGATGATCAGGCCATCAGATGGGGCCAGCGAGATTGAAACCTGAAAATTAAATGAATTAAAGTGACAGTATGTGTGTATCCGATGTCGGTTGAGCCGTACTCTGGATCACAGGCTAGCTATGCCTCCGACGATGCCCATGGAATTTTGAGTGCGTAGTTATGTACGGGCGACACAAATGCCACTACTTGATCGAGACTGAGACGGAGGCCGGATTGCTAGTCGAGCTCCTGACGAGCCAAGCTATCCTGCCGCTAGGTAGTTCGGACCCTCTTGACAGTGTCAGTGGGCTCGGTGGCCGAATAAAGGTTTTGCTTGAGAAGGTCGCTTTGTACTTCTACTGCTAAGGCAGCTGTGTGCTCTTTTGTACGGAGGGAGCGTTCCATATTTCCATTGACTATTATGACACCACGTGGACCGGGCATCTTGAGCTTGAGATAATTATATTGTGGCACTGCGTTAAATCGGGTGAATACGGTCTGTCCGAGCAGTGCGTGATAGCCACTGCGAAAGGGGACTATGTCAAAGATTAACTCCTTGCTTCGGAAATTGTCTGGAGATCCGAAGACGACCTCTACTGCGATTGAGCATGTACAGTGGGCCTCTACGCCTGGTATGTCTCCTTTGAAGGTAGTATTTGTGGGTTTGATCCGTGATGGATTAATTCCCCTTTTGCGCATTGTATCCTAATAGAGCAAGTTGAGGCTGCTGCCACCATCCATCAGGACTCGCGTCAGGTGGAACCCATCAATTATTGGGTCCAGGACCAGTGCGGCTGAACCCCTGTGACGGATACTAGTCGGATGATCCCGGCGATTGAAAGTGATTGGGCATGACGACCATGGATTAAATTTTGGGGCGACTGGATCTATCGCGTAGACGTCCCTGAGCGCGCGCTTGCGCTCCCTCTTGGGAATGTGGGTAGCATATATCATGTTCACCATTTTGACCTGAGGGGGAAACTTCTTCTGTTCCCCTGTGTTCGGCGGTTAGGGCTCCTCATCGTCGTCCTCGCTTTGCGATCCCTTATTCTTCTTTTCGGCATTTAACTTGCCGGCATGTTTAAAAACCCAACAATCTTTATTGGTGTGATTGGGTGGTTTGTCTGGGGTGCCATGAATCTGGCACGGACGATCAAGTATGCGGTCCAAGCTAGATGGGCCCGAATTGTTCTTTTGAAATGGCTTCTTCCACAGACCGGACTTAGAGCCACTGAATCCGGCGTTGACCGCTGTATCCTCGGTGTTGTCATTGTTGTTTCGTCGCTTGTATCTATTGCATCAAGACTTGTCTTTGTTATTTTTAACTTCAGGGGTGCCGGCGTCGGTTGCATTGTTTTTGCTACGGGCCAGCCAACTATCCTCACCCATGAGTGCCATAAGGGCTGCCATAGATTTTGGCTTTTCTTGGCTGAGGTGGCGGGCGAGCCATTCATCGCGGATGCTATGTTTAAAGGCCGCTAGGGCTTCGGCATCCGGACAGTCAACGATCTGGTTCTTTTTTGTTAGGAACCTAGTCCAAAATTTCCTGGCTGACTCTTCATGTTGTTGAACTATGTGGCTTAAGTCATCAGCGTCTGGTGAGCGGACATATGTACCTTCGAAGTTATCAAGGAAGGTGTCTTCCAAGTCTTCCCAGTTGCCGATAGAGTTTTCAGGCAGGCTATTCAACCAGTGCCGAGCTGATCCTTTAAGGTTTAGAGGGAGGTATTTGATAGCGTGGAGGTCATCTCCAGGGGCCATATGTATATGGAGAATGAAGTCTTCAATCCATACCGCGGGGTCTGTGGTTCCGTCGTATGATTCTATGTTCACAGGTTTGAACCCTTCTAGGAATTCATGTTCGATGACTTCGTCAGTGAAGCAATGAGGGTGTGCGGCACCTCTATATCAGGCTGTATCGTGGCGTAGCTCTGATGGAGTCCGTCTGCGGCTTTCGGCCCGCGCATGACTACGTCCGAATAGATGGTCGTCGTCGCATGTCGAGCGCGTCCTCGAGATCCGTAGATCGATCTGGTATGTCCTGCTTTATTGTTCAGGTCATGTCGAAGGTCGTATGTATGATCGTGAGCTGATTTACCTCTGCCTTTGCGATGAGGCAGGACGGGCTAGTGTTTGGCTTGAGTTTTCCATTTGTCCCGGCCACATGGTGGTCGGTCAGCCACATTGCATGATGATGGTATGGGCTCCAGCGCCTCATCATCGAACTGAGGTAGTAATTTGCACTTCGGGTAGCTTTTGGCCAGGCGCTTGAGGCTGTACTCTTCGGCTGCTAGGACGTCAGTTCATTTATCGTTGAGTAGATCTTAGTCAGCTTGAAGCTGCCGCTGCTTCTTTTTCAAGCTACTTGCAGTGGCTATTAGCTGGCGCTTGAAGCGCTCCTTCTCAAGAGGTTCCTCGGGCACGATGAAATCCTCAGTGCCGAGGCTCGCCTCATCCTCGGAGAGCGGAAGATAGTTACTGTCCTCCGAGTCCTCGTGCGTGGCCTGTTTACCAGGGCTAACCTGCCGATCTTCCCATTCATCCTGTTCGGTAGCTGCGTCAACGGGGTCTTCATTGTCTTCGGCACCTTCCGGAGTGTTATCTTCTCCTGTGCCGGTGTTGCTATCTTTGCTGCGGCGTGACTTAGAGCAGCGCCGCTGACACCAGCGTTTCGATTGTATCTCAGGCGGTTTATCCTCAACTGGACCTTCTTTGTCATCGCCGCTGTTCTCCTTTGGTGCATCCACCATGTATACATCATACGAGGAAGTGGTCATCCAACGTACGGTGAACGGCAGGTCCTGGGCCTCTTCTTCTCCGTCATCGTCGTCCATATCGTCGATGTCATTGGAGCCATAATCGGGCATGTCAGTTAAGTCTTTGACAGTGGCTATAATGTGGGTGGCGGGTGGGGAGCAAAATTCCCTGTCATCAGCTTCTAGTTCGAACCGGATATAGTTCGGTTGTGAATCCCCCGCTAAGGATAGATTTTTTTAATGAATTTAGCACGTCGCCCAAAGGCGAGTGCTGGAAGATGTCTGCGTTGCTAAATTCGAAGATCGATAAACGATCAAGTTCGGCGTCCGCGAACTCACACAGTTCGGAACATATTGCCGGAGACGAGTCCGGAGTTCCTATGACACAGATATCGTGCGAGGTTAAGTCCATGTGCGACTCCAACATTGGGGAATCTGTGGCCTACATGGTGGGGTTGAGCCTCCGGTCCTTGGATGGCGCACTATGCTCCGGATCTAAGTCCAGAGCGGTTACAGGAGCTATCTCCTAGATGCGGTCCGATGACAGATTTAGGTCATGTCCATCGGGGTGACCAGGAGTGGTTGTCGCGGTCTCGAATCCAGCGAAGATCAAGTCTCCAAGGATGTCCGCAACGTAGATCAAGCTCCCAAATCTGACCTGGTGGCCAGGGGCGTAGCTATCGATCTGTTCCAGATGGCCAAGCGGGTTGGCCCGCAGTGCAAAGCCGCCGAACATGAAGATCTGTTCAGGGAGGAAGGTCTCGCCTTGGACAGCATCGTTGTTGACGATTGAAGGAGCCATCAAACCTTTTGAGGATGGCACAGTTGAACTCTCAATGAAAGCACCAATGTCGGTGTCAAAACCGGCAGATCTCGGGTAGGGGGTCCTGAACTGTACGACTAAGGTCAATGGTAACAGGAGACAGGGGACACGATGTTTTCCGAGGTTCGGGCCCTCTCTATGGAGGTAATACCCTACATCCTGCTTGATTGATATTGATGAATATCAGTATTACAAGAGTTTATCTACCACGAGATCGTAATGGCTAAACCCTAGAGGCCTAGCTTGTATGGCTATGGCAATGAATATCTCCCCTCCGGACTAAGTCCTCCGATTTATATAGACACCGGGAGGATCTAGGGTTACACAAGGTCGGTTACAAAGAAAGGAATCTACATGTTTGGTCACCAAGCTTGCCCTCCACGCCAAGGAGAATCCCATCCGGACACGGGGCAGTCTTCGGTCTTCGTGTTCTTCACAGCCCATTAGTCCGGCCCATGGCTAACAGGCCGGACACCCGAGGACCCCTTAGTCCAGGACTCCCTCACTTACAAAGCTTCATGTGATGCTCCCACACCATCAAGTGAGAAACAAGCCTTCAATGAAGAATTGAGCCTAATGGTGAAGAATTTCAACAAGTTCTACAAGAGTAGAAGCAAGGAAAGAAGTTCCAAGTCAAGGTCCTACAATGACAAAAGATCTTCAAGTTGTGAACGTAATTGCTACTATTGTGGAAGATCCAGACACTACTCCAATGAGTGTACGGCTCCCTACAAAAGAAGAGAAGATTTTCCCAAAAGAAGAAGTAGAAGAGAAGAATCACCACCAAGAGAGAGAAGGAGTAGAGATGATCGTTATGAACGAAGAACATCACGGAGAAGCAAGGATTCGGAAAGAAAGGACAAATCATCAAGGAGCTACACAAAATAAAGACATCGAGCTCATGTTGGTGAATGGGTATCCGGCTCTGACTCCGACAATCACTACGAGAGAAGTTATCACTCCGACCCCAAATATACTCAAGATGAAGGTGTTGCCAGTCTAGCACTTGTGTCAACCAACTCCTACGACATATTTGAGTCACCAAATGAAGGAATTGGAAGATGCTTCATGGCTAAAGGCCCAAAGGTATCACACACCGAGTATGTTGATTTCAATGGTGATGAATATGATTTGCTAGGTGATGATAATTTACTTGTTGACAATTCTAGTGATGAAAAATATGATGAACTTGCTATTAATCATGCTAATCTATCCCTAATATTAAAGGGAGGATTGTTTCTCCACTTTTTTGGTGCATCAGTCCTTTTCGTACGTTTCGTCTCTTTTTCCATACGTCCGATTGGTCTTGGTTCGATTCCCATGTTGGGGTACTGTCAAAAAAAGAAAAGACGCTGGTAGGCCTTGGGCCAGACACCCTCCAGATCGCTCGCCTCTCCAGATCGCCTCTCCAGATCGCCCTCAGCAGCAGCTCCAGATCGCCCTCGGCAGTAGCTCTAGGTCACTCTAGATTGCCCTCAGCAGCAAGCCAGCAACTCACCTGCTGGATGAAGAGCCTCTTCTCCAAGCAAGGCCAGCTGTCGGTGTCAAAACCGGCGGATCTCGGGTAGGGGGTCCCGAACTGTGCGTCTAGGCAGATGGTGTCGGTGTACTAGAATAGGGGTACCCTAGTACCCCGAACTTGTGCACGTGCAGTTGCAGCACCCCGCGGCAAAGGCTTACCGGGCGAACGCCAAGATCCCCCAAGGTTCCCTTGGAGCCATCCAAGAACAAAGTATTTAAGCTAAGGAGACAAGACCCCGGCAAGAGGAGCTTGCCGGGAAGGCCAACCAAGGCGCTCCAAGGAACTTGCCGCGACGCGCCACGCGCTCCGGCAAGGCAGCAAGGCCCCGGCAAGAGGAGCTTGCCGGGAAGACTAAACAAGGTACACCGAGGCCCGGTGAGTGACGAGCTTCTGGGCCCGGCGAAGATAACGACAGCGGCAAGGCGCTTGCCGCGGCAGGCGGCCACTCTGCGTCCACGCTCCAGCGCATCCACCAACGTGTCACTCTGGGGGCCTCTCCGGGCGCGCGTGGCGGGAGGCTGTGCAGCCAGCGGTGCGCAGTGGCATGCGAAGCTGACAAGATCGCCATCGTGGCGAACGGTGGCGCCCCTAACGGTCCTTTTCTGCACTGTTCGGGCGACTCATACGGGCATTTAATGCCCTTGTCCCCTGCCGTCAGGGTTAGGTAGGATGCACTGTACAAGCAACTATATCAACTACCTCGCTTTTTACGTTTTTACCCTCCTCTGCGTTGCCACCTGTCGGTGACCCCTTTAGCGTATAAAAGGAGGCCCATGCGCAACGTAGAGGGGGTTGGGTTCGGAGCCTCGGACAGTTTGCTTCGAGTCATTCGTAGCCCAGAAAACATCACACTCTCTCGCTCGAGAGCAAGAACACCAGATAATACAACCAGACAAGCAGCAGTAGGAGTGTTATCTCTCCGGAGAGCTCTGAAACTGGGTAAACTGCTCGTGTGCCTCGCCTCGATCTGCTCTTCGTGCGACCTCCGCCCCCCGCCGAACCGAAAGGGGCCCGGTCTGCCGGCCCCATAGGTGTTCGTGGATCAGTTCTCCCCGACATCTTTGGCGCGCAGGTAGGGGGGTGTTGAGATTGTGTGAACCAGATCCGGCGTTCACACGAGCTAGATCTTTATTCCCTTCATCAACATGCCACCGAAGAAGAAGACTTCGGCGGCAGCCGCTCCATCCACGTCACTTCCGCCACCGTTGGAGCAAACGAGTGGTGGGATGGACACCGGCGGAAGAAAGGACGTCGACGAGGAAGCCCATGATGCCGCCAGGTCCAAGAACAAGGCTGCACAAACCTCGGCGACTGTACATGTTCCACGCCACTCTCAGGCGGCGCAAGATCAACAGCGTCATGGCACTAGCAGTGCCATACGCATGATAGCCCAAGACCAAGCTGGTGGATCTCGGGGCGCTCAAGACCAGCATGCACGCCAGCGTGCTGGCACGAGCGGGGCACGGTTGCCTGGACGGGATACTGCTCCTTCTAACATAGTTAGAAGTTCGAGCACGTCCCGCTCCTCGCGCCGTCCGCCACTGCTACCCGCCACTCCAGCAGAAGCTTTGGCACGAGCTCAACTTCTCCTAGATTACCCTCCGACATCGGACAAGATCGACGAATGGAGAGCCACCATTCAGAGTCTCATCGGCTACGCCAACGGTGACACTCCACGGCGGCCGAGCGCGTCGCCGCCGCGGCAAGACCGCCGAACGCGAGCCGGTGGCAACGAAACAGGCGGAGGTGTAACTACCATGCAATCACCGCCCCGAAGGCCAAGATCGCCGACTCACCGGATCCACCTCGACAGCGACTCCACTACATCGTCGGGTCCACGAGCTCGTCGTGACCAGCGCCAAGTTCTTCATGATCGACAATAAGAAGACGCTCGAACCCGCATCGAGCGCCGAAGAGAAGCGCGACGTCAATCCGACAAGCGCGCTGGGCCCTCTGTTGACTGCTCAACAAAGGGCCGCCACCGCCGGTAAAGGCGCCGACAAACTGATGGCACATATCAGCCCAAGAGGATATGGAGTTGTCCGGCAAGTGCATGAGCCAGGATCTTGTCATCTCGTCCAGCAACGGTGGCGGCGCCAAGGAAGCCAAAGCTGGTGACTCCGGCAAGGAGGTTGCTGCGGAGGTGGAAGTCACCGACAAGCAGGACGGCACCAACAAGCAGTATTGCAAGATTCACCGCACCAAGGGCCATGATCTTCAGAACTGTAAGAAAGTCGAACAACTTGTTGAGCAACAGAAAGCTGAATACGAGCGGCGCGACAAGGAGAAGGCCCAGGAAGGAGCTGGTGGATCCGGCAAGAAACGTCCCGGCCGAGGAGGACGCCGCGGCAAGGCCAAGCAGCGGCAAGGAGACAGACCTCCTCGCGGCCGCGATAAGGATGAAGATGACGGCGACGATGAAGATATGGATGATGAGGAGACTGATGAGCAGGAGTTCCAGAAAGCCACAGAGGTCCTGTGCGTTGACGGTGGTGCTTCTCTGCATGCCTCGCACCGCCAGCTCAAGCAGTGGGTGCGGGAAGTTAATGCAGCAGAACCACCCGTCGAGTCACGCAAGCCTCTGAAATGGTCCGGCACGCCTATCATCTTTGATATTGAGGAACACCCGGATCGCATAACTGTGAACGGGTGCTTGCCGATGTTGGTTCAACCAACAATCCGCAACCTCAAGGTCACTAAGATGCTAGTTGATGGCGGGGCCGGCTTGAACCTGATCTCCTCTGCGGTGCTCCAGAAGCTCTAGATCCCTGACAGCGAGCTCGAAGAGACCGGCACATTTCAAGGAATTAACCCGGGAAGGAGCAAGCCAAAGGGAAAGATCACGTTGCCGGTAACATTTGGCAGTGAGCTGAACTTCAGGACTGAGAGGGTCACGTTTGACGTTGCCGACATTCCATTACCTTATAATGGAATCCTTGGCCGTCCGACACTCGCCAAGTTCATGGCAGCCTCTCACTATGCGTACAACATACTGAAAATGCCAGGCCCAATAAGTGTCATCTCTGTCCCTGGCGACAAGAAAGATGCTCTTATCTGTGCCGACAAGATCTACCGGGAAGCAGCAGCCGTAGCAGAACGCAGGACACTTGCCGCTGAAGCTCCCGGGGGGAAGAAGAAGACCAAGTCCGGCAAGAGCTCTGATGCCCACTCCGGCAAGCGCACTTCTTCGGAGTGCTGCGCTACCGTCGAGGACGCACCATCGAGCTCCACCGACAAGTGTAAGAAGGCAATGACAGCTCCACCTGAGACTAAGAAGGTGTCCGCCAAGGAGGATGGCACTGGTGGTACCTTCACCATCAGCGCCACTCTTGACCCCAAATAGGAAAGCGCGCTCGTTGCTTTCCTGCGGGCGAATGTCGACGTGTTTGCATGGCAACCGTCTGATATCCCCGGTGTTCCCAGGAAAGTGATTGAGCACCACCTTGCCGTCTGTCCTCATGCGCGGCCCGTCAAGCAGAGAGTCAGGAAGCAGGCAGTAGAGCGCCAAGAATTCATCGCAGAAGAAATCAAGAAGTTGGAAGCAGCAGGCCTTGTCAGAGGAGTACTCCATCCCACGTGGTTGGCCAATCCTGTTGTTGTGCGCAAAGCTAACTGGAAATGGAGACTTTGTATTGACTTCACTGATGTTAATAAAGCTTGTCCCAAAGACCCATTTCCCTTGCCGCGTATTGACCAGATTGTTGACTCCACAGCCGGATGTGATTTGCTTTCATTTCTTGATGCATACTCAGGATACCATCAGATCTTCATGGCAGAAGAAGATGAAGAGAAAACCGCATTTATCACCCCGTGTGGCACGTACTGCTTCGTACGGATGCCTTTCGGTTTGAAGAATGCTGGTTCAACATTCGCAAGGATAGTCCACCATGCTCTTGAGCCACAAATGCATAGAAATGTGGAAGCTTACATGTATGACATAGTAGTCAAGAGCAAGAATAAAGTGACCTTGATTCAAGATTTAGACGAGACATTTGCAAATCTGCGCAAGATCAACCTCAAGCTTAACCCCGAGAAGTGCGTGTTTGGAGTCCCTTCCGGCAAGCTTCTCGGGTTCTT
This sequence comes from Triticum dicoccoides, assembly GCF_002162155.2. Taxonomy (NCBI): domain Eukaryota; kingdom Viridiplantae; phylum Streptophyta; class Magnoliopsida; order Poales; family Poaceae; genus Triticum; species Triticum dicoccoides. The sequence goes on along the minus strand of NC_041392.1, from coordinate 541,756,742 downwards.
CGTGTCTCAGCGGGGAATTGAAGCCAATCCCGACAAGATCAAAGCCATCGAGCAGATCGAAGCACCAAAGCGCGTCAAGGATGTACGAAGGCTTGCCGGTTGCGTGGCTGCTCTCAGCAGGTTTATCTCTAGATCTGCTGAGCGCGCCCTGCCATTTTTCAAAATTTTGAAATGGCAGGTCCAATGAAATGGACTCCGGAAGCGGAGGCTGCGCTGCAGGACTTGAAGAGATACCTGTCCTCCACTCCAACGCTCGTCGCACCTAAGCCGCAGGAGAAGTTGCTGCTGTATATAGCGGCAACCAATCAAGTGGTTAGTGCTGCGTTAGTGGCGGAGAGAGAGGCGGATGATGAGCCAGCAACCACGGCAGATCCATCCAGCGACAAGCAGGGGGCTTCGCCGACAAGCTATGGCCCCGACAAACATGGGTTTGCGCAGGAACATGATAAGATACCAAGGAGAATGGTGCAGCGCCCAGTTTACTTTGTCAGTTCTCTTCTGCAGGGGGCTAGATCAAGGTACTCTGGTGTGCAGAAGTTGCTTTTCGGCCTCCTCATGGCCTCGAGAAAGCTGCGCCATTACTTCCAAGCACATGAGATCACAGTCGTCACTCGCTTTCCGCTGAAGAGGATACTGCAAAATCCAGAAGCAACGGGTAGGATTGTCGAGTGGGCGCTGGAACTGTCAAGCTTTGGCCTCAAGTTTGAGAGCACCTCAACTATCCAAAGCAGAGCATTGGCAGAGTTCATAGCAGAGTGGACGCCAACCCCAGAAGAAGAAATTCCAGAAACGAGCATCCCCGTCAAAGAGGCAAGCAAAGAATGGCTGATGTACTTTGATGGTGCCTTCTCGCTACAAGGCGCCGGTGTAGGCGTGCTGCTTGTCGCACCCACCGGAGAGCACCTCAAGTACGTAGTCCAGATGCACTTTCCCAAAGAGCAAGCAACCAACAATACTGCAAAGTATGAAGGATTTCTTGCCGGTCTCAGAATCGCAGCAGACCTTGGGATCAAGAAGCTTATTGTCAGGGGTGACTCACAGCTTGTCGTCCGACAAGTGAACAAGAACTACCAGAGTCCGTTGATGGAAGCGTATGTCGATGAAGTGAGGAAGCTAGAAGAGCACTTTGACGGCCTACAAATGGAGCATATCCCAAGAGCTCAGAATGATATTGCTGATGGCCTGTCAAAGTGCGCCGCACTAAAGTTACCTGTGGAACCAGGGATCTTTGTGCTTAAGTTGACTCAACCATCCGTAACGCCCTCAACTGGACAAAGCAAGAAGAGGAAGTTGGTTTCCGGCGACTACTTTCCGGCAGAGCTCCCCGAAGCCGCCGCCAAGAAAGTCCCCAAGATCAACACCAAGGATGCTGAGGGGCAGTCTGCTCCGGCAAGCCTTATGGTTTGTTCCATTGAAGCAGACGCTCCCGACAAGTTTTGCTTCGGCAAGCTTGCCGGGGAACATCAAGCTCCGGCAGAACCACAAGTCCTTGCCGTGGAAGCGGATGTTCCCACAGCAGCAGATGCGCCTTTAGTCCTTGTTGTCGAGCCACAAGCTCCAGCATGGGCACAGCGGATTGTCCACTTCCTTCAGACAGGAGAACTTCCCGAAGAACAAGAAGAAGCGGAAAGAGTAGCCCGGCAGTCAAGTATGTACCAGTTTGTCCATAGCGTACTGTACAGAAGAAGACTCAACGGTGTGAAATTGAAGTGTATTCGCCGGGAAGATGGGCAAAAGCTGTTGGCGGAGATACATGGAGGCATATGTGGTCACCATATTGGCGCAAGAGCATTTGCCGGCAAAGCTTTCCGGCAAGGTTTCTTTTGGCCGACAGCCCTCCAGGATGCAACTGCACAAGTAACCAAGTGTGAAGCGTGCCAGTTCCACTCCAAACAGATACACCAGCCAGCTCAAGCTCTCCAGACAATCCCTTTATCCTGGCCATTTTCGGTCTGGGGGCTCGATATCCTCGGCCCTTTCCCCCGAGCTGTCGGGGGCTTTGAGTACTTGTACGTCGCAATCGACAAGTTCACAAAGTGGCCGGAAGTGCAGCCAGTGAGGAAGGTGACAGCACAGTTAGCAGTCAAGTTCTTCAGGTCGATTGTTTGCCGTTTCGGGATCCCTAACAGGATCATCACCGACAACGGCACGCAATTCACGAGCCGCACCTTCATGCAGTACGTCCAAGACCTTGGCGCCAAGGTCTGCTTCGCTTCTGTTGCTCATCCAAGAAGCAACGATCAAGCAGAGAGGGCAAATGCTGAAGTGCTGCGCGGGCTCAAGACCAGAACTTTCGACAGGCTGCACAGGTGCGGAAGAAACTGGATCGAGGAGCTGTCGGTGGTTCTTTGGTCGATCAGAACGACGCCAAATCGAGCCACTGGCCAGACACCTTTCGCTCTAGTCTATGGAGCAGAGCCAGTTCTCCCCACGAAACTCGTATACGGATCACCTCGAGTGCTCACTTATGATGAGCTTGAGCAAGAACAGCTGCGGCAAGACGACGCGCTGCTCCTTGAGGAAGATCGTCTTCAGGCTGCTGTACGAGCTGCTCGATACCAGCAAGCTTTGCGCCGCTATCATAGCCGCAAAGTTAAAGCCAGAAGCTTCGAGGAAGGTGACCTTGTTCTTCAGCGCGTTCAGTCCGCCAAGAATTCCAACAAGTTGACGCCGAAGTGGGAAGGCCCTTATCGGGTGAGACGAGTCACAAGGCCTGGCGCTGTCCGCCTTGAGACCGAAGATGGCATTCCGGTGAGCAACTCCTGGAACATAGAACATGTTCGTAAGTTTTTCCCATAAGGCGCGGTTGCTGGAACCCGTTCCAGCAACCACCTTTTGTACAAGTCTTGCCGCTGTTGCATGTAATCCTTTGTACAAAGCCGGGCGCAGATCCCATGCATAAGTAAAACCCCGTGTGCTCTACACAGCTTGTCCATTTCATGCGTTAGTTCCTTTCTTGCATGCGATTATCTAACACTTTGTGCAGCACCTACATCCGGTAAGGAGTAACGAGCCGAAGAGCTCCGTATTATTATTTTCTCTTCTTTCTTTTTCTTTTAAAGGAAAAGAAGGTTCTCTCGCACACAAGTTTGCCGGGGGGGGAAGGAGAAGATTGTAGTATGGGCCAGGCGTCGTTCAAGCAAAGACTTGCCTTACCGGGAAGCAAATGACAGAAAAGCTAAGTTGCCAAAGTTTGAGCAATCACTTTTTAAATTTTTTAGTTATCTTCCTCGAACGACCCTGCTTTGTATGGAAAACCTGTGCACGGAGGAACCAACTCGTGGCTAGTTGCGCCCTTACTTTGTTTCGAGTCCGCTCAACAGCTTAAGCGTGTTGCATCTAGTCGCGACAAGGTTTCTTGTCGGAAGCAGCGCCGCCAGCAGGCTGCTGAAGTTCCGCACTCAGCGCTCGCGGCTCGGGCGCCTGCGCCGACAAGTTCCCTAGAAGCGTAGGGTAAAAACATACAAAGGAAGGAATCTAGTAGAGGAAATAACATTGCAATTGATAACAGAAATAAGTTATATTACAAGATAACTTGTCGCAGCTCTAACAGACTGTTTTCATAACATGACTAGCAGCGACAAGGGAAAAGAAGAAATGGGCGGCCTAATCTACGCGTCCGCCCTCGACTCTCTTGATCTCGCTCACCTTGTCCACAATGGGTGCGACAAGGGCCTTGAGTGCATCCAGATCGGTGTCAGGCGGCAAGGACCTGAGGACGTTGGTGAAGCTGAGGCCTGGATTGCGGAAGGCTACCTTCATCAGCACCTTCTGGAGAACCCCGGCGCAGATTTTGCGCGACTCGTCGGCCAGCTGCTTCGGGATCCTCTCCCGGAGCCGCTGGAGTGCCGTCGCCACGCCCTTGAAGAATAGGCTGAGCTTGGCGCTGGGTTGAAGACTCTCGTCGGAAGGATACCCAAAGTCATCCATCCCCAGCTGCGCCAGCTCTTCGTTGATGACTGCGGCAGTATTCACCAGACCCTCGGTCCAGTGCTCCACTGTGTCTCTGAACGAGTTCTGGGTAACTGCAATGCTCTCCAGCAGCGCCGCATCAGCCTTGACCTTCTCCGACAAGGTCTTCTCCCGCTCCTTGGCGGCCTCCAGCGTCTGCGTCAGCGTGGCCAGCTTCAGCTCCAGGTCTGCTTTGGAATCCTTGGTGGCGCTGAGCTCCTTGCCCCTCTCAGCCAGAAGGCCTTGCAGCTCATCATGGGCGGCAGCATCCTTCTCACGCTCACGCTTGAGCGCGGCAAGCTCCTCGCCACTCTTCCCAATATCGGCCTCCAGCTGCGCCACCTTCTCCTCTAGCTCTTTTTTGGCGGCCTCTGCAGTTGCCGCAGCGTCCTTTGCCTCCTTGAGCGCCCTGCCAAGTGCTCGCTCGCGCTCGGCGAGCTCTTCCTCGTAGCTGTCGAGGTGGGCCTTCTGCTGCACTAGTTCACCTTCCCGCGCGGACTGCTTCTCGACAACCAGCCTTTGTTCCTCCTCAGCCTCGGCCTTCTCGAGAAGAAAGGCCGTGCGCTCCTTGTCGACTCGCTCCCGCTCCTGTGCCAGGGACCGGAGAGCTTCTTGATTTTGGCCCCGGAGCTCCTCCGCACGCTTTTCCATGTCAACTCCCGCCTTCGCGACAAGCGCTTCCCGGGAAGCCAGCTTGGCTTGTCGGGTGCGGTAGAGTGACAGCAGCTTCCGCAGTAGCTGCTCCTCCTCAGGCTCGCTGCTGCTGCTGCCGGGCGCGTCAACCAATGACAGTCCAGCAGAGGCGAGCACCTCCCCGTCAAAAGTCTCCCCCTCGACCGGCACCCTGGAGCTCGACGCCCAGGGTAGCTTGATGAAGATATTGTCACCGGCCTGCAAGTAGGCGCCGGGCTGGGGCTCCTCGGAGCCCGGCTCCGCAGAAGCGGCAGAGGGTTCGGCGGTCGATGCAGCGCTCGGCGCTCCTGCGGCCTCGGGGTCGTCAGTGCGATCGCCCGACCCCTCGCCGGCTTCCGCAGCAGCAGCCCCGGCGGCCTCCTCGCCAGCGGTCTCATCAGCACCGACACCTTCCTCACCGGCGCCCTCTGTCTCCATTGGCTCAGCCGTAGATGGGTCTGAAGAACGAAGAAGGGAGGAAAATCAATCAAAAATCCAAGAAAGGAAAAACGGAAGAAGCAGAACCCAAGGGAAAATTTCTGGGCAAGTGGATTACCTGCGCCAAGATCTTCAGTTGCGGCCTCGGTCGCCGCAGGATCAGCAGTGCCGTCCCTTGCTGGAGAGTCCCCCCTTGCAGGAGAGCGCTCCCTTGCAGGGGACTCCTCCCTTGGCGGCGCAGTCGAAGCAGGTGGCACTTCGGGACCGGCCTCCGGGCGCTCCTGATGAGGCTGCTCTGCTCCTGCACAAGTCAACAAGCAAGATATCAACAAAGGAAAAAGCACTCAAGCGCGCCCGGCAGCAGAAGGCTAAACTATGAACTTACGCTGGGGCTGCTCTAAGGGGTAACTGCCGAGTCCATCAAGGTGATCTCGGGCCCACCTCCTGCTGACACGATGGGGTCATCCTCGATGACGATCACCGCGGCCTTGGCCCTCTTCGCCGCTCTCTGGGCCAGTGTTCTGAAAAGAAAGGAGTCCAGATTGGAGCAAGTCAGATACAAGATATAAACAGCAAGATTGAAGGATTATAAGAGCACCAAAGAAACTCACTCTTCTTCCTCCTTGTCGGAGCTGAGCGCGGAAAGATCGAAGTCCGGCCCTCCTCCGGTGCGGCGAAGTGGAGGAGTAGGATCCCTTGCCCGCTTGGCGGGGGCAGTGGCGGTGGCCCGGGAAGATCCCGCTCCAGTTGCTGCTGTTGCGTGAGGCGCTCCCGCGGCAACATTGCTTGCCGCGGTAGAGCGCGTCGCGCGGCTCAGTGGCTGTGGAGCCGGCTGCCGCCCCGCTGCGTCCCCGGCCCTGCGAAGGCGCCTCCTTGGCGGGGCTGGGGGCTCCGCCTGCGGCAAGTTCTCTGAAGGCTCAGCCTCCTCCTCGCCGGCCTCGCTCGACTCGGCTTCGAAACCGGCAGGCTCCTCCTCGCCCATGAACTCCGCGCGTTCGGCCAGGTTTGCCGCCTCTGCAGCCTCCGCCTCCTCCACAGTAAACCCAAACACACCCGCAGCAGCTGTGGCCGCAGCCTCTTCCGCCCTAGTAGCGATGAGCTGCAGCTCCTCATCAGTGGTGTCATGGGTGAGGCTCTTCTACTCGTCAGCGCGGACCGACACTTCCTCCAAGGTGTCGAAGAACGCTCGCACAACGTCATCCGCAGGCTCTTGCCAAGTTGGAACGATGCCGTGTGAATCGCACAACGGCATCATGGCGCGGATCCGGTCAAGCGAAGAGTTATTGCACAAAGGAACTACGCCCCTCGGCAGTGTGAATGGGTGCTGGGGGTCGCGTTTGAATAATTCCAAGAGCATTGCGTCCAACTCCAAGACAGTGAAGTTGTAGTTGAGGCCCGGCCGCAGCCTCATGATGTCCGCCGAATTCTTGAATTCCCAGGCGGGCCTCCCCCTCTCCTGCAGGGGGCAATGCAGCGGCGGAGGAAATCTGCCCCGACAGCACCTACGGTGAGCCCGGCAAGCCTGAGGCGAAGAATCCTAGTGATGGCGATCTTCAGCCTCTCGTCTTCCGTGGCCACGTTGCTCCAGTCATTGCTGCGCACTATTGGAGTTTGGCGCACGGAGGTGAAGGGCTGCGGATTCTCCTCAATGATCCAGCACCACTCCGCTCTCCACTCCTCCCACTTGCTGCGGAGCTCACCCTCCAAGTACGCATCTTTCTTGCCGACTCTCGAGACCCAGGCAATCCCTCCGGCAAGCGGCTCTCCTCTCTCTACCCGAGGTATGAAGAAGTGGCGGAAAAGGGCAACACTAGGGTGGACTCCGACAAAGTTTTCGCACAACTGTGCGAAAACTGCCATGGTCAGGACAGCATTGGGGGTGAAGTCAAGGAGGCGGAAGCCATATGTGTTCATAATGTCACAAAAGAACTCCGAGAAGGGCGGGCAGAGCCCGCAGTAGAAGAATAGCGGGAAGAACGGGTACCCGTTTGAAGCCAACTCCGAGGCAGCGGCTGGGAGTACCCTCGTGCGCGGATGCGCACGCGTCTCCGTCGCCCAAAAGAGGTAGAAGTACTCCCTCAGCTCCTGCACGCCGCGCTGGGGGGTGAAGATCGCCCGCTCCTTCCGCAGCGCCGCGAGCCGCTGCGCCTCGGCCGACTTCACACCCTTTCCCTTGTCGGCTTTCGGGGCCATGGCGGAGGTGGTGGGGAAGGTCGACGGCGTGGTGATGCTGGTGGCAATGGGGGGGCGGAACGCTGCTCTCTCGGCTTCGAGAAGAAGGGGGGAGCGGCGGAGTTTGTGAAGAAGGAGTAGCAGCAACCAGCGAGGGGGAACAAACTGCCCCTGTTTCCTCTGCTTATAAAGAGGGACGGGGCGGACGTTTCGGCTTTCCAAATAAACAACCACCCACAATCTCTCCCACGATGCCGCATTCAACGCGTGCCGTTATGGAGAGTGCGGTGGATACGGAACAAGATTTGGCGTGGCCCAGCCCACGTGTGCCCGTGCCCTGTCTTGGGCCTGGCCCAACAGCGCTCGGCACCGTGTCTGGCCCAGGCCCGGGGGCTCCTGTCGGTGTACTAGAATAGGGGTACCCTAGTACCCCGAACTTGTGCACGGGCAGTTGCTGCACCCCGCGGTAAAGGCTTGCCGGGCGAACGCCAAGATCCCCCAAGGTTCCCTTGGAGCCATCCAAGAACAAAGTATTTAAGCTAAGGAGACAAGACCCCGGCAAGAGGAGCTTGCTGGGAAGGCCAACCAAGGCGCTCCAAGGAACTTGCTGCGATGCGCCACGCACTCCGGCAAGGCAGCAAGGCCCCGGCAAGAGGAGCTTGCCGGGGAGACGAAACAAGGTACACCGAGGCCCGGTGAGCGACGAGCTTCTGGGCCCGGCGAAGATAACGACAGCGGCAAGGCGCTTGCCGCGGCAGGCGACCACTCTGCGTCCACGCCCCAGCGCATCCACCAACTTGTCGCTCTGGGGGCCTCTCCGGGTGCACGTGGCGGGAGGCTGTGCAGCCAGCGGTGCACAGTGGCATGCAAAGCTCACAAGATCGCCATCGTGGCAAACGGTGGCGCCCCTAACGGTCCTTTTCTGCACTGTTCGGGCGACTCAGACGGGCATTTAATGCCCTTGTCCCCTGCCGTCAGGGTTAGGTAGGATGCACTGTACAAGCAACTGTATCAACTACCTCGCTTTTTACGTTTTTACCCTCCTCTGCGTTGCCACCTGTCGGTGACCCCTTTAGCGTATAAAAGGAGGCCCATGCGCAACGTAGAGGGGGTTGGGTTCGGAGCCTCGGACAGTTTGCTTCGAGTCATTCGTAGCCCAAAAAACATCACACTCTCTCGCTCGAGAGCAAGAACACCAGATAATACAACCAGACAAGCAGCAGTAGGAGTGTTATCTCTCCGGAGAGCTCCGAAGCTGGGTAAACTGCTCGTGTGCCTCGCCTCGATCTGCTCTTCGTGCGACCTCCGCCCCCCGCTGAACCGGAAGGGGCCCGGTCCACCGGCCCCATAGGTGTTCGTGGATCAGTTCTCCCCGACATATGGTAATAGGAGGCAGGGGACACAATGTTTTACCCAGGTTCGGGCCCTCTTGATGGAGGTAAAACCCTACGTCCTGCTTGATTGATATTGATGATATGGGTAGTACAAGAGTGGATCTACCATGATATCAGAGAGGCTAAACCCTAGAAGCTAGCCTATGGTATGATTGTCTTTTTCTACGGACTAAAACCCTCCAGTTTATATAGACACCGGAGAGGGCTAGGGTTACATAGATTCAGTTACAGTGGTAGGAGATCTACATATCCGTATCGCCAAGCTTGCCTTCCACGCCAAGGAAAGTCCCTTCCGGACACGGGACGAAGTCTTCAATCTTGTATCTTCATAGTCCAGGAGTCCGGCCGAAGGTATAGTCCGGCTATCCGGACACCCCCTAATCTAGGATTCCCTCAGTAGCCCCCGAACCAGGCTTCAATGACGATGAGTCCGCGCGCAAATTGTCTTCGGCATTGCAAGGCGGGTTCTCCTCCAAATTCCGTGTACTAGTTGAATAGTGTCCGGTTTCTTGTAAATGTAGTGCTCCTTGGCTTCTACGCCCAATAATGGTCGTCTTCCACATGTCAAGCGAATACAAAAAGTCAGGGTGTTTTTTTATATTCACACCCCTAGCCGCATGAATGAGCCGCCTATTAAAGGGGACGAGGATTTAGATCCAAACCACACCTTCTCCCCTCCGCGAGTATTCATTAGAGCATATCCGACAGAGGTCCATTCTATCATGGCCGGCCGCCGCAGCTCCTCCTCTCGCCCTTCCAGCCCTCAGCCTGGAGATTGGAAGAGGTGCTCCATCCCGCACAGCGAGCTAGTGACGCTCCAGACCAAGGGATTTCTCCCCCCGGCCTATATGGTCCCGGTTCGAGCCGGACTTGCCACCTATAATGGCGGAGAGCAAGTGGAGAGCACCCCCAATCCCTCTAAAGGAGAGCGGGTATGCCTTGTCCCTTACTTAATAAGAGGGCTCGGATTTCCAATTCATCCGTTTCTCCGGGGGCTCCTGGAGTTCTATGGCCTCCAGCTGCACAACCTCACGCCTGCCTCCATATTGCATATCGCGGGCTTCGTAGCCCTTTGCGAGCTGTTTTTGGGCTGCGAGGCTCATTTCGCGCTGTGGAAAAGGCTATTCTACCTTGTGCCCCGTTCTAAGAAGGGGTCAATATATCAAGTGGGCGAAGCCGAAGTGTGGCGCATCGCCGGGACCGGATATCTATCCGGAACCCCAAAGAAGGCGTCCGAGGGCTGGCCTTCGGAATGGTTTTATATAGAGGACGTCCCGCTGCCGGATCCTGTCCGGATCAGCCTCCCTGAGTTCGACAGTGCTCCCCTAAAGAAGCGCCTAAGCTGGCGTCCATGGAGCCCTCAAAGGGAAAGTGACAGGGACGTTCTTTACCTGATGGGCCGGATAAGATTGTTAGCTCATTCCGGACTGACCATGATCGGGGTCATGGCCGCATGCATCATGCGAGGGGTGCAGTCGCTTCAGTATAGAGGCCGCCCCATGTGGGACTTCAATGGGGAGGACGATGCCACCCGCCACGGTTGTAAGGGGCCGGATTCGGCTGCCGCTCTAATAAAGACCTTGTCCACTTTGTACAAGGGAGAAGAGGAGGAATTTCTCCGCGTCAACCCACAGGGTGGATTTTCTATGTACAATCCCCCAAGTTGGGTAAGTGGACACTTTTACTTGCCCATCCGTTTTATATTCCCATCGTTAAATATTCAGTCTAACGACTTCAACGCAGGAACTGCGCCAGGCTATTAAAGAAATAAAAAGCCCTCCTCCACAACCCGAGGATCCGGGACGGTCCCTCGACCTAGCCTCTCAAGAGGATCCGGACTTATCTGTGGAGCTGATTGATGGGTGTTTCATCAATTGAGCAAGGACAACGCCTTGGTGGCCATTACGGCCGATTACCCAGGGCTACTCCCAGCCTCACAGGTAACTGAGACCGAAGTCCCAGCACTTTGAAAAGGGATCTATCCTCGCGTGTTTTCGATTGCCGTATGACAACCGTGTTTTGCTGGGGAGGTCCTTGAGACTGGAGGCCGAGCCTGTGGCGACTAGCCAACGAGGGGCGGCAAGGCCCCGCGGGCTGAAAAGAAGTGCGGTCCGGACTGAGACGCTGGCGCAAAGGTATGGTGCGCCATCTTATTCCCGGGTGTTATTCCTTCGAGGCATATTAACGCTCGTGCTCTCTTCAGGACGAAGAGACCTCGCCGGACTATATCCGGAGAGGTTGCCAATCGCGCCTCACCAGCCAGGCTCCAAAGCCTGGTCCGGAAGTGGAGGCGAACACAAGGCGCGCACCGGATGCTCCTCCGACAGAGGATGCGGACAGGCTGTCTGCCACCAATTCCAAGGTGGAGAGTGCCATGAACCACAGGCGTCGCTAGAGAGTTCTTCACGACGCTTGCTTCTCCCAATAGGCATTGGATGCCTTCAATTCGGAGATGCGTACCTCCGTGCCGCTCAAAATGGTCTAGCCAGAGCCACGGAGCAGTATGTAAAAGACATAAGGGTAAGAAAATTTTGGTAATTATATATATACTAGTAGCCCCCGAGACTTGAAACAGTTAGAATAACTGATTTAAGGATCATTTGTTATGCAAGTTCTTACAGAAAAGAATACCCTACTGTCCGAGGAGCTTGAAGAGTGCAAAGCCCAACTTGAGGCTGCACTAGCCGTGGCAGGGGAGCCCAAGGAGACCCCCCTGGTAATATACGCTTCGAAAGATAAGTATTTTGCGAAGTGAGGCGTGGGTGCAAATCTGACAAATTAAATTGCAGATGGCGCCAGATTAAATCGGGAAAAGCAACAACTCCTACGCCAGCTAAAGGCTGGTGAGAGTGTGCTGACAAAGGCGGGGCGGGAGAAGAACGATCTCCAAGATTCCAACACCAAGCTGGGCGTTGAACTGAAGGATGTTCGTGCCCAGCTGTTGGACTCCGTTAAGGAGAATCAGCGGCTTCGACGCGGCATATTTAGTAAGTGCTTAAATGAACTTTGAAAAAAGAGTTCGGTGAGGAAGTCGACTAACAGAGTAATGTCTGTAGGTATGCTAACAGGTCGTCCTGCAGAGGAAATGCCCGGTTCTACGGGCGACCTTCTTCCCGAGCTCTCACAACTGCATGAGCGAGTTCGGCAGGTGATGAAAGGCGTCGCCCAGGCCTTGTGGCCATCCATCTCCATGCCCGAAGGCCTTGGAGAGCTTGTAGAGAAGCTGAAGGGAGCGCGGCGGCGCTTCCGATTGTGGAAGATGTCAGCCTGCCGTCAAGGCGCCAGGGAGGCCTGGGCCGTGGTGAAGACGCGGTACACAAAGGCTGACCCAAACCACATGGCCGAGGTCGGACCCGTGGCGCCCGATGGGAAGGAGATCCCTGTGAGCTTAGTGTACGACCAAGTAGAGTTGGCTGCAAAGTATTCCCAACAGGACTGTAAACTAGACAGCCTGTTAGATGGTATTGAAGAGGAATACAATCAGTCAGATTGACTATGTAATTTTAATTGACATGTGTAATGCCTTCTAGCCGGATTGTAGATCGTTTGTCATGGCCGACCTTTTCGCTTCAACCTCGGGACCTGACGGTCCGGAGTGTGTCCGAATACCCTCGCGGTTATATAAGAACCTGGGTATGCATGGAGACCAGGCGTAGGGGTCATTAGTGCTTGAACAGACAAGTGCCCAACTAGTTATGTTATATTACATGGTTAGTAAGAAACATCTTCCAGGGAGAATAGTTCCGTTAGGGGTTCCTTTCCTTGGGAGGCATGCCCTAAAGTGCATGTCCATTCGGCGAAAAGAGACGCAGGAAAAACATCTGGGGCGTATAGATAAATAAAAAAAGATCATCTTTAGTTCACCGACGGAATATTCCCTTAAGAACGCTAGCTTTCAGCTTCACCCAGTCTGAGGTACACATCCGGCTGACCCGGCAGTAACAATCGCAGAGGTGCTCCCTTTACCACCTAGCCGAACAACCGGGAACGTAGGGGTAAGCACAGGAGCCAGGCAACCTAGCTTGGCCAAAACTTAAGTCATATCGATGCATATAATGGCGAATAAAAGGTACATGCGGAAGTGTGACACATGTGTTGGGCATGAAGCCCGTATAAATAAGCTTCTGTTTAAAGAAGCCCCCAGGTTTAATGGGCGCGGATAGCGCGTCACTTTATGAGCCTTTAAAGGCTATAAGAGAGAGGGAGGGGAGAAGGAGATAAATGTAAGACAGAAAGTATATAAAAAATGGACAGAGGAAGGAGACGAACACAGAGTCCGGCGCTAGGCATAGAATCTTCGTAGACGGGCTGCGTTCCATGGGTTCGGCTCGAGTCGGTTATCCAACGCATCACGCAGGCGGTACGCTCCACCAGTCAGGACTTGGTTGATTATGAAGGGACCTTCCCACTTGGGCTTGAGTTTGTCCTTTTTCTTGTCCGGCAGGCGTAGAACTAATTCGCCAACATTGTAATTTTTGGCCCGTACTTCTTTGCTTTGGTATCTTCGAGCCTGCTGTTGATAGAATGCGGAACGGGCTTTTGCCACGTCACGCTCTTCCTCCAAGGCGTCCAAACTGTCCTGCCGATCGAGCTCGGCTTCTCTTTCTTCGTACATGCGCACTCGAGGTGAGTCATGAATTATGTCGCAGGGCAAAACTGCCTCTGCGCCGTACACCCTGAAGAATGGTGTGTATCCGGTGGTGCGATTCGGCGTGGTCCGCAGCCCCCAGAGTACGGAGTCGAGCTCCTCTACCCAGTGCGTGTTAGATTCCTTAAGGGGCCACACTAGTCTGGGTTTGATGCCACTCATGATAAGACCATTTGCACGCTCGACCTGGCTGCTAGTTTGTGGGTGATAGACGGAAGCATAATCGAGCTTGATGCCCATGATTTTGCACCAGAGTTTTACCTCGTCGGCCGTAAAGTTCGTGTCGTTATCAGTGATGATGTTGTGGGGGACGCCGTAACGGTGTACAACCCCGGATATAAAGTCTATCACCGGTCTGGATTTGGCCGTCTTAACAGGCTTGGCTCCTATCCATTTGGTGAACTTATCCACCATGACCAGTAAGTATTTTTTCTTGTGGGTTCCGCCTTTAAGGGGTCCAACCATGTCAAGCCCCCAGACCGCGAAGGGCCAAGTGATGGGGATAGTTTGGAGGGCGGTGGGTGCCATATGGCTTTGGTTTGCAAAAAGCTGGCAACCGATGCATCGTTGGACTAAGTCCTGGGCGTCTGCCCGGGCCGTCGACCAATAAAAGCCCGTACGGAAGGCCTTGCTTACAAGGGACCGAGCTGCAGCGTGATGACCGCCGAGTCCGGCATGAATTTCAGCCAGGAGATTCCGCCCTTCCTCTTCGGAGATGCACCTTTGAAGGACTCCGGTAGTGCTTTTCTTATAAAGCTCTCCCTCATGGACTTTATAGGCTTTAGATCGCCGCACTATGCAGCGTGCCTCATTTTGGTCCTCGGGGAGTTCCTGCCTAGTAAGGTAGGCGAGGAATGGTTCTGTCCACGGGGCGATGACGGCCATTATTACGTGGGCTGAAGGTGTTATTTCATTGGCAGAGCCTCCAATTATGTTAGAGTGTTCGGTGTCGGGCAGTGCGGTTGGGTTCGGGCTATTATTGCCGGGTTCCCCTTCCCATACTACAGATGGCTTGAACATCCTTTCCAGGAAGATGTTGGGGGGACTACATCGCGTTTTGCGCCGATGCGTGCCAGGACATCTGCCGCCTGATTATTTTCCCGGGCTATATGGTGAAATTCGAGCCCTTCGAACCGAGCTGACATTTTTAGGACGGCATTGCAATAATCTGCCATTTTTGGATCCTTGGCATCAAAGTCTCCATTTATTTGGGATATTGCGAGGTTCGAGTCCCCGCGCACCTCTAGGCGTTGAATGCCCATGGATATTGCCATCCAGAGACCATGTAAAAGGGCCTCATATTCGGCTGCATTGTTGGAGTCTGTGTGCATTATCTAGAGTATGTATTGAACTGTGTCTCCTGTGGGGGACGTCAAAACGACGCCAGCCCCTAGACCGGCCAACATTTTGGTGCCGTCGAAGTGCATGACCCAGTTTGAATATGTGCCGTACTCTTTAGGGAGTTCGGCCTCCGTCCATTCTGCGACGAAGTCGGCCAAAACTTGCGACTTGACAGCTCTCCATGGCTTGTAAGATATGTTGAACGAGAGGAGCTCAATGGCCCATTTTGCAATCCGGCCCGTCGCATCGCGGTTGTTTATAATATCGTTAAGTGGCACTTCTGAGGCTATTGTTATTGAACACTCTTGAAAGTAGTGTCGCAGCTTCCGGGATGCCATAAATACCGCGTACGCAATATTTTGATAATGCGGGTACCATGACTTGCACGGAGTAAGGACAGTGGACACATAGTAGACCGGCTTTTGAAGGGGGAATTTGTGTCCGTCCGTTTCTCGTTCGACGACGAGCACTGCACTTACGACCTGATGGGTTGCTGCAATGTATAATAGCATTGGTTCACCAATGTTTGGCGCGGCTAGGACTGGGTTTGTTGCCAAGATGGCTTTTATTTCGTCGAGTCCGGCCGTGGCTGCATCCGTCCACTCGAAGTGTTCGGTGCGCCGAAAGAGGCAGTAAAGGGGTAGGGCCTTTTCTCCAAAACGGGAGATAAAGCGGCTTAGAGCCGCCACGCATCCGGTTAATTTTTGTATTTGTTTGAGGTCCTTCGGGATATCCAATTGTGACAGAGCTCAGATCTTGTCTGGATTTGCTTCAGTTCCTCTACCGGATACAATGAAGCAAAAGGGCTTTCCGACTGGAACGCCGAAAACGCATTTTTCCGGGTTGAGCTTGATGTCGTATGTTCGAAGGTTATTGAATGTTAGCCTCAAGTCGTCTACTAGAGATTCGACATGTCTTGTTTTAACGACCACATCATCTATGTATGCCTCCACTGTTTTGCCGATCTGATTTGCTAGACATGTCTGAATCATGCGCTGATATGTTGCGCCGGTGTTTTTGAGCCCGAAGGGCATTGTGTTGAAGCAGAATGGGCCGTATGGTGTGATGAATGCCGTTGCGGCTTGGTCTGACTCTGCCATCTTTATTTGATGGTAGACAGAGTATGCGTCGAGGAAACACAACGAATCGTGTCCTGCGGTAGCATCGATAATTTGATCGATGCAGGGGAGAGGGAAGGGATCCTTTGGGCAAGCCTTGTTAAGGTCTTTGAAATCAACGCACAGGCGCCAGGATTTGTCATTCTTTGGTACCATCACCAGGTTTGCTAGCCAGTCCGGGTGTTTTATATCTTTGATGAATCCGGCCTCCAATAGCTTGGCTAGTTCCTCTCCCATGGCATGTCTCTTAGGTTCGGAAAAACACCGAAGAGCCTGTTTGACTGGCTTGAATCCTTTTAGGATATTTAAGCTGTGTTCGGCCAGCCTGCGTGGGAGTCCTGGCATGTCTGAAGGGTGCCAAGCAAAAATGTCCCCGTTCTCTCGTAGGAACTCTCGCAGTGCGGCGTCTACATCAGGGTTTAATTGTGCCCCGATGGAAGCTGTTTTATTGGGGTCCGTTGGATGGACCTGGAATTTGACTATTTCGTCCGCCGGTTTAAAGGAGGTGGACTTGGATATTTTATCGAGTATCACATCGTCCTTATTCACCGTGGAGCGCAGAGCACTCAGTTCCTCAGCCGCTAGGGCTTTGGATAGCACCTCGAGGGCCAGTGCGGCTGTCTTGTTTTCGGCGCGGAGTGCTATGTCCGGATCAGTAGCGAGAGTGATGATTTCGTTAGGCCCGGGCATCTTGAGCTTCATGTACCCGTAATGGGGTATTGCTTGGAAGACTGTAAATGCTTCCCGCCCTAGCAGAGCGTGATATCTGCTACTGAACGGGGCCACCTGGAACGTGACCTCTTTGGACCTGTAATTATCCAGCGTGCCGAACACCACATCTAGTGTGATTTTTCCTGTACAGCGCGCTTCCCGACTGGGGATTATTCCTCTAAAGGTCGTGCTGCTTCTCTCGATGCGGTTCCAGTCTATTTCCATTTTTTGAAGGGTGACCTCATAAATGAGGTTCAATCCACTGCCGCCATCCATGAGTACCTTGGTAAGACGAAAGCCGTCCACTATTGGACTGAGGACCAATGCGGCTGGTGCTCGGGCTGTTCGGAATTTAGGTTCATCACTGGCGTTAAAAGTAATAGCTGTGTCACTCCATGGGTTTATTGTTGCTACTTGGTAGACTTCGGCAAGGCTGCGGAGTGTTCTTTTTCGCATATTATTTGATGCGAAAGTCTCGAAGACTGTTAATACCGTACGGGTTTCTCTGGGGTGGCTTTCTGTGGCTTCTAGAATTAGAAGATCTTCGCCAATTTTTGCCACCTGCCGGAGTATCCAACATGCTCTAAGGCGGTGAGTTGGTGTGGTGCCCTCTGCACCGTGAATTTTACAGGGTCCATTAAGCCATCCTTCTAGTACGGTTCCGTGCCCTGTAGAGGGCTTTTGCTTTTTGGTATTGAACCCGGGTGTCTGGCGATGATGCACCCTTTTATTTCGGAATGGGTTTGTATTTAGGGCCGGATTGTCCCAAAATTTTATTTCGGTTTTCCAGGCACTTTCCATCGCACAGCACTTTCGTACTATGGACGCCAAGTCAGCGAAGCGTGTAATATCACGGCGACTTATGGCGTTGAGGATTCCCTTGTCCGTGCAATTATTGCAGAAGAATGAAATTGCGTCTTCCTCGCGGCAGTCCTTTATCCTGTTCATAACCAGGAGGAATATGGCCCAGTAATGATGTACTGTTTCTTCGGGCTCTTGCCTAATTTGGGATAGATCACTTATGTACGGGTGGGTGGGTGGAATCAAATCCAAAACCTCACCCAATCTGAGACCCAGGGGCCAAGGAGTTTCCGAACTCGGAATTTTGGATTCTTGGATGTTGTCCAATGAATCTAGCCCGTCGCCTGACTTTAAGTTCAGGTCTTGAGTGATGTCCTCCCCTCCGCGGGTATCCGGCTTGGAGGGATCGGGAATCCGGACATAGCTAGTCCTTAATATAGATGAAGGGTCGCCTCACTATCCCTCTACCACGGCAATGTGATGGGTGACCTGGGGAGAGTTAATCTCTCTCAGATCGGGTTTAGGCCCAATCCGGTCGTAATCCATAGCGACTCCCAGGGCGGCGATGCGATCCAAAAGCTCGTTTAAGAAAGAGAGCTCCATTGGTCTAGCTGCTCGGCGAATTCCGAGCTGACGTGAAGATTGCTTTCGATGACCCGAGAGGTCATCGTCGGCGCAGCAGCCGAACAGGCGGTCATAAGGAAACCACCTAGCCGGAGAGTTTGGCCGACAACCAAAGCTCCCTTAGCAACGGTGCCGTCTTTAAAGACGGGATGAGGCATCCTTCCTGATGGTGACGACACAGAGGAACTCTCAATGAAAGCACCAATGTCGGTGTCAAAACCGGCGGATCTCGGGTAGGGGGTCCCGAACTGTGCATCTAGGTGGATGGTAACAGGAGGCAGGGGACACAATGTTTTACCCAGGTTCGGGCCCTCT
Source organism: Triticum dicoccoides (assembly GCF_002162155.2). Taxonomy (NCBI): domain Eukaryota; kingdom Viridiplantae; phylum Streptophyta; class Magnoliopsida; order Poales; family Poaceae; genus Triticum; species Triticum dicoccoides. Next base: position 541,738,557 of record NC_041392.1, on the reverse strand, counting down.
TGATGGAGGTAAAACCCTACGTCCTGCTTGATTGATATTGATGATATGGGTAGTACAAGAGTGGATCTACCACGAGATCAGAGAGGCTAAACCCTAGAAGCTAGCCTATGGTATGATTGTCTTTTTCTACGGACTAAAACCCTCCGGTTTATATAGACACCGGAGAAAGCTAGGGTTACATAGAGTCGATTACAATGGTAGGAGATCTACATATCCGTATCACCAAGCTTGCCTTCCACGCCAAGGAAAGTCCCTTCCGGACACGGGACGAGGTCTTCAATCTTGTATCTTCATAGTCCAGGAGTCCGGCCGAAGGTATAGTCTGGCTATCCGGACACCCCTTGATCCAGGACTCCCTCACCAGCTCCTTCTCCACGGCTCCAATTCATCCTCTGCCTTCGAGCTCACACCTTCAGAACTCGCAGCAACGACTCCGCTTCCGTCTCCTTGTCCGCGCCAGTGATGGATGCCTCATTTTTTTCATCCTCCATCTCCGGATCAAGTGTTGCACCATCTTCTTCCTCCTCTTGCCTCCGGATCTTCAAGTGCAGCTCCATCTTCCTCCTCGGCCTCTGAATCAGTAGCAGGTACTCCTGCACAAGATATGCATCCAGTTTGTAAAGAGAGCTTGATCAATTCAAACTGTAGCATAAAGTGGAGTAAGAATTCAAACCGGATAAAATAGGCTTGTGCCATGTGGGAATAGACAAGATGGAAGACTTGCATTGAGAATGTCAGGATGAGAGAGGAGTACCCAAACTAGCATTACTCAAACATATACTCCACAATCAACTTGAGAGTTCACCAAATGCTAGGTTGGACCACATTAGCAAAGCATGCTCCACAATCAACTTGAGAGTTGAAACTTATAGAAATAGAATTTATTACAGTATATAGATTTCTTTGTGTCGCATACTAGAGATGCATAGAGCAATGTTATTGAGAATTCAGTAAATGGTAGTACACAAAAGGAATTTTTTTAGTTGATTCATTCAGAGCCTTTGGTGCTTCAGTTCTTGGTACGGAAAGAACTGCGTATATTGTCAATTGTGGAGTCAAATGTAAAGATGAACTATACAAACAACTGCAACATATAGGACCAATGACCAATATAGGGTGCAATCTATAAATAGCTTCTCGTAAAAAAATATAACCTCTTAACCGAAGAAAGGGAGGTTGCTTAGAAAATATCAGCAACGGTTTCTTTGGAAATATTTGGGTAAAACAAATTGCTTCTCATTTGTAAAGTAGATTAAAAAATTTGAGGGAATCAAGGGGGAGAGACAGAGAGAAAGTGAATAGCAGATGAGCATCTTAAAGCATACCAGATTATCAGGAAGCGAAAGACATAAAGAGCACTAGGTCAAATCTCATGCCACACAAGATTTTCGTGATACTACTACTAGCCTCAAGTAGCCTGCACATGTGATTTCTTTCTAATAACCATATACTCAATGAATTACTTACATTCCATTTTCTAGCATTAGCAACAAATTCACTCCCAACTCAAAATCCTAGGCCAAATACTGAAATCAACTGATGCGAACTCGACAATTCCAAGTTCAATAGCAACATAAAGCCTACCAGCTATACTTTGGGCAGAAACAACTCCAAGTTCATTCTTGGCATTTGAAAGGTAGTGTGCCCTTGCATCACCAAGAGAGAGATTTATACTGTTTTAGGTTTGCAATCTCAGTTGCACGAACATCTTGCTGCCTACAACAAACAGGGGAGCAGGGCATGAGCAATAATTAGTGAAACAATGATAAGCAAGTTTATAAATCATGTATGTAGAAAAGTAGGGGTAAAGAGAAAAAGCAATTCATGTTCCTGCAGATTGCTTATATTCAAATTGTTGCATCATCAACTAGAGCAGCATGACATTTTCTCGCCCACAAGATTCATTTGATGCAAAACTGGAGCAACATGAATTTTACATATTATACTCCAGCTACAAGTTCTTTACTATTCGACTAAATTGACTGCAGTGAGTAAGCAACACATCTAAGCAAGCACATCTAGAGAGGGGATGGAGGAGAGGATGCTGACCATGTCGGTGCGGAGGGCGTCCCCATACCCCCTGCTCCTGCTTGGCCAGCTAGTTGGCCGAATCGCAACCCACGAAATCACTGGAGGGGCTTCTCCCCGGCGCTATCCATCCCAGCCCGACCCCTACTCTTCCGCAGGAGAACACTAAACATTGGTACACATGAAATATGAATAAATACACCAGATATATGAATAAATGCAAGCATGTTGATAAAAAATAAACTGGCTACTGTTCTCTGCTTGTCGGAGTAATGGGCCACGGGTAGGCCAACCCGAGTCCCATAACCTTTCAAGACATCGGGGCAGGCTGCGCCCCTCAAGACCCTAGGGCGAAGAGCCGTCTCCTGAGGAGTCGACGGCGGGGCGGCCGACTGCCCGCTCACGGCCGAGTCCCAGGGACGACTTCCAGAGAAGCCGGCTTTGGGGAGTTGGCCGGCGACTCCGATGAACCATGACCCCATCAAGGGGGACGGGGCAGAGGCGTGGCTACAGTGAAACCCACTCTGCCCCTTACCAAGGGCAGGCATGGCCACAGCACGCCGTACCTGGGAAGATCTCCGTGCAGCGTGGCACTGTTGCCCGGTCGGCCATGACATCAGCACCACAGTACCAAGTCCTGTGCCCACGACGGCTTGTCTATACGGCCGGAGGCAGCAGGGCCCACCAGTTAGCAAGACCGCGGGAGACGGCGGGAGAACCGCCAGTCGAACCCGTCGGGAGTCGGCCCGGGGGAGTCGGCAGAGCCCTCCCCCGGGGCCCACGCGCCATTAATCAAGATGAGATGGGGAGTGGCCACAGTGATCGCCCGCCAGGCGGCGGGGCTGTTGCCACGACCCCTTGACCAAGACTGCATCATCAGAAGCACGACTACAGTAATCGGCAGCCGGCAAGACCCGCCCGCGGCGGACGCGGCTTGGCGGCTCCGTACCAGACCAGTCGGCGGGGCCCACCAGTCGGTCGGCCCCAGCAGTCGGCGGAGAAGTCGGAGGTCGGAGGCACTGACGGATGGGCCCGCGCCCAGACGGATTACCATTCTACCCCTAGGGGGTAGGCCTATATAAACCCCCAGGGCACCCATGCAAAGGGTTGGATCCTAGTAGTTCTATACCATACCAGATAGAAGGAGAGAGCTAGCCTTGCCCTCTTCTACCACCAAACACAACTCAAGGAGCAACCGTGTAAACACTTGACCATAGTGATCATGCAGAGACCCCGCAGAGCAGCAGTAGGGGTATTATCTCCCCAGAGAGCCCCGAAGCTAGGTAAGAATCGCCGGCGTGCATGTCTTCGCATCATCCCGTTTCCAGGCACCGGCGACGTTCTACTCGCCCCCACCATGATAAGCCATCCGTTGGCATATGTCGCTCCAAACCCCCGACATTTGGCGCCCACCGTGGGGCCTGGTGCACCGCCGTCCGGAGATCTGTTCTGGACGGGAACCCTTTTCCTCCCTGGCGAGCGCAGCCAGCCAGGCACGCCAGGCGAAGTTTGCATCGACGCGCTGCGCGGCGTTGAGATCGCCTGTGCATCCAGCTCCTTGGCCGAACTTGTCGGCGAGGTTCGCCTCTCCGACGAACCTGCGTCCGAAGCAGGCGCATGCGGCCCCGAGAACCTCCTCGCGGGCCTCCTCGATCAACTCCACGTTTCTGGTGAGCCTGCCGTAGACTAGGAGTCCGTAGGCTCCACCGACCCAATGCTGGTCGACTCCGACACTGCGTCGATCGACGCATTCCCCACCAAGGTGGTGGTCTATGACGAACCTCTCCCCCACGCAGAGAGCGACGGAAGCACCGTCACTGAGGTGCTAGTCATCAGTCATGACGAGTTTCCTGGCGGAGGGGCGCCCGACTCACTCGGCGCGGCGCTGCAAGACCTAGTCGCGCCCATTCCGGAAAATGCTGACACAAAGACGTTAGAAGCGCGCCGCCTTCAGCTCGTCGAAGGCGCAAAGAAGCTGGCCAGCATGAGACGCCTGTCAGAGGCTTACCAGCGGGAGATGGATCGCGCCGTTGGCGGCTCACCAGCCCCAGCAGGGCCCAGCCGCCTTGGCGCGGTCCAGCAGCGCGGCAGAGCCATCGCCAGCCTGTTTGGGGCTAGCCGCCCCGTGTACGCTACACCGGCGGAGAACATTTGAGCCGCCCAGGCAGCGGCGAATGAGCTGGACAATTTCGAGGGCGAAGAATGCCGCCTCATGATGGAGCGAGTCCAGCGGCTCCTCGACGCGGCCGCCGCGCAGAACGAGGCCGGCTGCCGCATGGAGGCGCCTTAGCAGCCAAACAACGACCCGCACCGAGATCAAGGCGCGATGTCTCGAACGCCGACCGGCGGCGCTCGAGGAAGAAAGGACAAGGAGCCGGCTGTCAGCCACAGTCGGATTCACATTACCATAGAGCGCGACCGAGATGGCCGCCCAAGAGCAGTGGAACGATGGGACGACTGTCTGCCTCCCCCTCCCCGCAAGGAGAGGCGAGTCTCCCCGCCGCCTGTTGACCATCCGACTCTCGGTGACCGCCTTGGCCGCCGAGAGGGAGTTGGAGAGAACGACGCCCGCCACCGGATGGACCGACTTCACCGGTCCCTGGCGCTGGAAGAAGAAGACGAGCTGGGTCCGCATTGTTTCGGGCCCCGCATTCGGGACGAGCCCTTTCCCAGAGGGTTCACGCTCCCAAGAGACACACCCAAGTATACCGGCTCCGTGAAGCCGGAAGACTGGCTAGTCGATTACTCCACGGTTGTCAGCATAGCAAATGGCAACAAGCATGTCGCTGTAAAGTATGTTCCGCTCATGCTCCAGGGCACGGCCCGGACATGGCTGAACAGCCTAAAGCCCCGCAACATCAACAGCTGGTTCGACTTCACCGAAGCGTTCGTCCACAACTTCACCAGCACGTACAAGCGTCCTCCCAAGCCTCGTCAGCTCTCCTTGTGCGTGCAAGATCCTGACGAGTCGACTCCCGACTACCTCACGCGTTGGGCTGAGCTCCGGAACTCCTGTGAGGGCGTGCACGAGGTGCAGGCCATCGAGTACTTCACAGCTGGGTGCCGAGAAGGCACCCTCCTCAAGCACAAGCTCCTCTGTGACGAGCCAGAAACCCTCGACGAGCTGCTGGTCATAGCGGACAAGTACGCCACGGCGGACTCCTCCATGAAGGCGGAAATTCAAATCAGCACAACTAGCAAAGTAGCTCCTCAAGCTCCAAGAACTCCGGCAGCAGACGCCGGCCGGCAACAACAGCAGGGCGACAACAAGTGCAAGGCCCCGCGGCCGGCTCTAGCAGCCGGCAGGTCGCGACTGTTGAAGCCCAGCAGCCAGAAGAGCAGCCTCCGCCCAAGCGAGAGAAAGGCGGCAAGCCGAACTGGTTGCCGGCCTTCTCCTATGAGCAGACCTTGAACGGACCTTGCAAATTCCACAGCGGTGAGAAGCCGTCGAATCACACCACCCGGAAGTGCCACTGGCTCACCAGGATCGCCAAGGGAGACAGCCTCCTGCCGCCCCCGCCAGCTGGGCAGCCGCCTCCGCCTCCGCCCCAGCAGCCGGCGGTCAGGCCAGTCGGCGTAGTACAAGACGAATACCCTGAAGAGCATGGAGCCTATGTGGTGTTCACCAGTGTGGCTGATGATCGACGCAGAAGGCGGCTGCAGCGACAAGAGGTGAACGCAGTAGCCTCAGAGACGCCAGCGTTCATGCACTGGTCTGAGAGGCCCGTCAGCTGGAGCAGGGCTGACCACCCAGAAATGATGCCGAGTCCGGGCTCCTACGCCTTGGTCCTAGACGCCACCTTTCCCACGGACAAACGGGTCGCGCGTTTCTCGCGAGTTCTGATAGATGGGGGCAGCAGCATCAATATCATGTACAAGGACACCATGGAGAAGTTAGGAATCAAGCAAAGACAGCTTCAGAACAGCCGGACTGTGTTCCACGACATTGTTCCTGGGCTTTCCTGCTCACCGATCGGCAAGCTCCTGATCGACGTCCTCTTTGGGGACAAAGATCACTTCTGAAGAGAGCCTATTTGGTTTGAGGTGGTGGACCTTGAGAGCCCATACCATGCGTTGCTTGGCCGACCCGCCTTGGCCAAGTTCATGGCGGTCCCCCACTACGCCTACCTCAAGATGAAGATGCCTAGTTCCAGGGGAATTCTGACTGTGGCCGGCGACTACCGGAAGTCGTTCGCTTGCGCGGCTGAGACCAGTCGGCTGGCCGAGTCCCTGGTAATCGCGGCCGAGAAGCGACTCCTCGAATGAGTTGTGCCGATGGCCGGCAAGCAGCCGGAGATATCGCCCGACCCAAAGGAGTCGGAAGCCGAAGGTTCGTTCAAGCCGGCCAAAGAGACAAAGAAGATACCCTTGGATCCGGTGCACCCAGAGAGGTACGCCATCGTAGGTGCAAACCTCGACAGCAAATAGGAAGGCGAGCTCGTCGATTTCCTTCGTGAGAATCGGGACATCTTCGCATGGTCTCCCAAAGACATGCCAGGTGTACCGATGGATTTCGCCGAGCACAAGTTACATGTCCAATCTGATGCAAAGCCGGTCAGGCAGCCCCTGCGCCGCTTATCAGAAGAGAAGAGAAGAGAAGAGTCATCGGAGAAGAGATAGCCCGACTCCTAGCAGCCGGCTTCATTATGGAAGTTTTCTTTCCGGAGTGGCTAGCAAATCCGGTCCTGGTGCTAAAGAAGAACAAGCAGTGGAAAATGTGTATTGACTACACGAGCCTCAACAAGGCCTGCCCCAAGGACCCATTTGCTCTACCAAGAATCGATCAGGTGATAGACTCCACAGCCGGATGTGAGCTGTTGAGTTTCTTGGATCCATACTCAGGATATCACCAGATCAAGCTGAACCCGGCTGACAGATTGAAGACCGCCTTCATCACGCCGTTTGGAGCATTCTGCTACCTCACCATGACGTTCGGCTTGAGAAATGCCGGTGCCACCTTTCAGCGTTGCATGCAGAAGTGTCTCCTCAAGCAGCTCGGCAGGAACGCCCACGTCTACGTAGATGACGTGGTGGTGAAGATGGAAAAGCGGGGAACACTGTTGGAAGACCTCAAGGAGACCTTTGAGAACCTACGCCGGTTCCAGGTCAAGCTCAACCCCGAGAAGTGTGTCTTCAGAGTACTAGCCGGCCAGTTGCTAGGTTTCCTGGTATTTGAGCGCGGCATAGAATGCAACCCAGTAAAAATCAAGGCCATTGAGAGAATGGAGGTACCCAGCCGACTACTGGATGTGCAGAAGTTCACCGGCTGCTTAGCATCCATCAGCCGATTCATCAGTCGGCTGGGCGAAAAAGCCCTCCCCTTATACCAACTCATGAAGAAGACCACTTTTTTCGAGTGGAACCATAAGGCGGACGAAGCTTTCCACCAGTTGAAGAAGATGCTGACTACTCCAGCCGTCCTGGCGGCTCCGACTCCCAAGGAACCTATGCTCCTGTACATCGCCGCCACCACCCAAGTAGTTAGCACAGTCATTATAGTAGAGCGCAAGGAGGAAGGCAAGGCGCTACCTGTCCAGAGACCAGTATATTACCTGAGCGAGGTACTGTCGACCTCCAAGCAGAACTACCCCCACTACCAGAAGATGTGCTATGGTGTGCACTTTGCTGCCAAGAAATTGAAGCCTTACTTTCAAGAGCATCCAGTCACAGTGGTCTGCACGGCTCCACTTGCCGAGATCATCGGTAGCCGAGATGCCTCTGGTCGAGTGGCCAAGTGGGCCATAGAGTTGGCTCCTTACACCATCTACTACCAGCCCCGCACCGCTATCAAATCACAAGCACTGGCCGACTTCCTCGTCGACTGGGCTGAGACCCAGTACCTGCCTCCAGCACCTGACTCCACCCATTGGCGGATGCACTTCGACAGCTCCAAGATGCGCACCGGCTTGGGAGTCGGCGTCATCCTCACCTCTCCCAAAGGCGACAAGCTCAAATATGCACTGCAAATCCATTTTGCCGCCTCCAACAACGTTGCCGAGTACGAGGCGCTCATTCACGGGCTCTGGCTTGCCAAAGAACTTGGCATCCGCCGGATCTTGTGTTATGGCGACTCGGACTTAGTGGTCCAGCAGTCATCTGGCGACTGGGACACGAAAGACGCAAACATGGTGAGCTATTGTTTCCTCGTGCAGCAACTCAGCGGGTATTTCGAAGGGTGCGAGTTCCTCCATGTGCCAAGAAACGACAACGACCAAGCAGACGCCTCGGCACGAATCGGCTCTACCCGCCAAGCAATACCATCTGGTGTCGCCCTTCAACGCCTTCTCAAGCCGTCCGTCAAGCCTTCACCAGAATCAGACTCCATTTTTGTGCCGGCTCCTCCCGAAGACGGAGGATCCGACTCCAGAGCTCCGGCAGACGGAACGGGGACTTTGGTGGGCGACTCCAAAGCTGCCACAGTCGAGCCCGGCCCGGGGACTGTGGTGGCGGACTCAAAGATTTCAGAACTCGGCCCAAGGACCGCGCCAGTCAGCCTGAGAACTTCATCAACCCAGCAAGCGGCTGTTGACTCCAGCCCGCCGCCTCCCAGCCCAGTCGCCCTCGTCCAAGTCGCAGTTCTGGTACTCGAAGAAATAGCAGCACCCTCATGGGCCCAGCCCATCCTCAAATTCCGGGTAAACAAAGAGCTACCAACTGATGAGACCTCAGCTCGGCAAGTACAACGCCGGGCGGCAGCCTATACCATAATCAACAGAGAGCTGGTCAGGCGTAGCGTCACTGGTGTCTACCAGCGCTGCGTAGAGCCAGAGCAAGGCCAGGCGATTCTCAAAGACATCCATCAAGGCGAATGCGGCCACCATGCGGCATCAAGAGCACTCATCGCCAAAGCCTTTCGGCACGGTTTCTTCTGGCCGACTGCCTTGGAAGAGGCCAAGGAGTTGGTCCAAAAATGCAAAGGGTGCCAGAAGTTCAGCTCCAAGTCACACCAGCCGGCTTCTGCGCTCAAGACCATCCCCATTGCCTGGCCTTTCGCAGTTTGGGGTCTAGACATGGTGGGACCATTCAAGACAGCACGAGGTGGTTTAACTCACCTACTTGTCGCAGTGGACAAGTTCACCAAGTGGGTGGAAGTGAAGCCAATTAAGAAACTGAACGGTCCGACTGCCGTGACCTTCATCACTGATATCACAATTCGGTACGGCATACCACACAGCATCATCACCGACAACGGCACAAATTTTGCCAAAGGCGCCTTGGCCCGTTTCTGCGCAACACAGGGCATCCGACTGGACCTAGCATCCGTCGCCCATCCGCAGTCAAACGGCCAAGTGGAGTGAGCAAACGGCCTCATCTAGTCCAGCATCAAGCCTCGGTTGATCGAGCCCCTGGAGCGCTCGGCTGGCTGCTGGCTCGACGAGCTGCCAGCCGTCCTCTGGAGTCTGCGCACGACTCCAAACAAGTCAACCGGCTTCATGCCCTTCTTCCCCGTCTATGGTGCCGAAGCCGTCATCCCAACAGACATAGAGTTTGACTCCCCACGAGTCACCATGTACACCAAGGAGGAAGCAGAAGAAGCACGACAAGACGGCGTTGATCTGCTGGAAGAGGGCCGGTTGTTGGCACTCAGCCGGTCCAACATCTACTAGCAGAGCCTGTGCCGATACCACAACAGGAAGGTCAAGCCAAGATCTTTCCAAGAAGGCGACCTTGTGCTCTGGCTAATCCAGCGAACAGCCGGCCAGCACAAGCTGTCGGCGCCTTGGGAAGGCCCTTTCATCATCAGCAAAGTACTAGGCAACAATTCCTACTACCTGATCGACGCTCAGAAGCCCCGAGCACGCAAGAGGGACGACTCTGGCAAGGAGACAGAGCGGTCATGGAATGCAAATCTCCTTCGAAGATTTTATAGCTGATGCAGTATGTACCACGCTACCTTTTGTATTTAAGTATCAAGACTTTGGGCCCCCCGAGACGAGCTCGGGGACTGCCCTCTTTTGTCTGTATGATAAAAATTATGCCTACAAGTATGTTACTCTTTGTCATGCCGCTTGGCACCGAGCTCGACAAGTCGGCCCGAGGACTTGCCGCCTTGCACTATGAAATGCTTCCTGCAGTCGGACAAGTAGTGTGTAAACGCCCAAGCTGTCTCCTGTCAGAAGCCGCAGCTCGCAGAGCGACTGTACGGTGGGCAGCAGTAAGGTAGAATGGGCATTCACATGAAAAATGGCTAAGGACTCAAAGCATAAAACATAGCTCAAGACGGTTTCCAGCCTCTCTCACAAACTGACTCTCGGACAGTCGGATTGTCGTCTTCAATCCAACTTGCTCAAAAACTCTTGAAATCGGCTAAGTACTTGCTTTCCCAAAGTAGCCTAGCACTTGGTCCAGCAAACAGTCCGCTGAGCAGCTGTCCGATTGGCAAGGCAGACAACTAAGTAAAAGCGGCAAAGGAAAAAGCCAAAAGAGCAATGAGCAAGAAAAGAAAGATATATATATATATATTTACATAACATAGGCCCTTGGCCGAATCATCGAGTAGAGGTTCAAAATACACCCCGTGGGTGGAATTGTGCGAATTAATAAGTTCTTCAAAGACTACTAAAGCAGATAAAATAAAAGATACAGCGGCAGCTTAGGAGGCGGCAGACGGATTCAGAGGGTCGGAGGAGGGGCCAGCGTCAGGCGTCGGGGCAGCCGGCTAGCTAGTCTCGGCTTGATCACCTCTGGCAGCAGTCGGCGCGGTCGCACGCGGCTCGTTGCTGGAGGCGCGGTCGGGCTGAGGCTGGCCGTCTGCTCCGTCTTCTGGGGCCTCCCCCTCGCCTCCATCCTCCGCTTCGTCCTCCTCCTCGACGCTGGAGCCAATCACCTCCGCCGAGTCTTCGCCGTAGTCTGGGTTCGTCCCAAACCACTCCGACGGTACCTCCTTGCTGTCTTCAGACCGCTCGGGGACGAAGATGCTGGTGTCGGTGTACTCAGCGATCGCCGCAGCACGTTTGACGAGGGCATCTTTCGCAGCCGCCAGCTCCGGCTGGGCCTCTGACCGAAGCGTGGCCAACCGGTCTAGATCCAGCCCCGGGTACCACGCCTTGATGAACTCCAATGCCCGGCGCGCTCCAGCCCGGGCCGAAGAGCCCTTCCAGGCCTCAAGACGACCAGCCACTACCTCCAGACAGTTGGCCGTCAGGCTAGGGGTGCGCGGAGCCTGTATATCCGGCCAAAGGGAGGTGATCGCCTGGGCACCGACGCGCTGGAGCCGGCGCAGCATCCGGTGAGCCGGCCGGAGGCGAGCCTCGATGCTTAGGATGTGGTCGTCAAGAGTTCGGGGGGCATCGGCGGCGATCTCAGCGCCCTCCGCCCTTCGACTCTCATGGTCAGCCTCGATGGCTTGGATGGCAGCCTGCGACTACCCAGGGAAGAAGTCTGCACATACACGAAGAAACGAAGAAGCAAGTCAAAAACCAGGAGTCGGCACGATTTAAATCAGCAGCTCGAGGAAAGAAAATAAAGAGACTCACCATCAATGATGTCTTCAATCTCGTGGAAGCCGGAGGACAACAGCGCCTCCTTGTCAGACCAGGAGGAGCTCTCGCTCGCGAACTCGGCCAAGAGGGCGGTTTCCGTCTCCTCCGCCTCCCTCTGCGACTTCACAAGCAGCTCCTTCTGCTCTACCAACTGAGTGGCCAGCAGATCGTGCTTTGTGGCGAGCTTGCTGCACTCCTCCCCTTTGGCGCGCGGGGCGGAGTTGGCTTCGCTCAGCTGCTGTTGAAGAGCAGCATTGGCTCCTGAAGGAAAGGAAGAAAGATAACAATCGTCAATAAAGTAGGTCGCCGGGGAGATCCGGCCCGACTGCTCAGCAGTCGGCCCGAATCTCGGGGACTACAGCCCGCCGGTGCGCTAGCGCACCCCCGCAGAGAAGAAAAAAGGACTTACTCCGGCTCTTCGCCAAGTCAGCAGTCCGCTTGCCCAGCTCTTCAATGTTATGGTTGAAGGCAGCGACGCAGAGGTTGTGGTAATCCTGCGACAAGCATTTCAGACAAAGTTAGTACCTAGAAGTTCATCAATTGGAGTTCCGGGCCGCCTGCTCAGCAGCCGGCTCGAAACTCGGGGACTACACCCAGTGGGTGCGCTGGCGCGCCCCCATAGAGAGGAGCAAGAAAACAAACACCAAAGAAAAAGACATACCCGGACGGCTGCTCGCGACGCTAGGAACGCCTTGGTGCAACTCTGGAGAGCCTCGCCCTCAGCACGGAGCTTCGCCTGGACGTCCAGGAGCGCCTGGTTCAGCGGCCCCGTGCTGCCTCCTCGCACCCACCCAACGGGTGCGGCGCTCGTCGCCTCGGCGTCTGGGGCCGCCGAGCTGGCGGTGCCGGCTTCCAGGGGCGGGGTGCCGAAGTCACCTTCTCCAGACGATGGCGCGTTGGCGAGCCGACTTGGAGGAGTAGCCTCGCCACGGCCTCGTCTTCGGTCGGCGGCACCGGAGGGTCCGTTGGCTGCTCGCCTTGCGCACCTTCAGACGGCGACAGAGGCAGCGGCGGAACGTTCGCGACCGGAGTAGAGGGGTCGCCGCCTTCCCTCTCCTCGACAAGGTTCTCCCCGCCGGCTTCTCCAGTTAGCCCCGCGAGCGCCGGAGGCGGCAGCGCGGAGTTCAGCGGGGTGACGAGCAAGGCCGACTGGCGGCATGTGGCTTCCTCAGCCTGCTGCTTCGCCACGGCGGCGGCTTCGGCCTCCGCTAGTTTTTTCTTAGCGGAGTCCTCCGCCCTGTCGGCCTCCACCTTCTCCAGGCGGAGGGCCTCTTCTTCGTTGTGCCTCTCCTGGGCATTCCGCTCCGTCGCCTCCCGGAGGTCAGCAGCGGGGTCAATCCGCCGAGTGGTGGCGGACGTCACCGCTGACCCCATGACAGAGGCGGCGGCGACCCGCTCAAGAGAGAGGGGAGCCCTGGAGAAAGAGGGGCAAGTAGAGACTCAGACAAATCACAAAGAAAGAATAAAACTTTGAAGACAGAATACTTACGCGGAGACCAACGGTGGCTTCTTCACTTCCTTACGGAAGCGGATGGCCTTCGCGGCTGCCTCGTCCCGCCGGGTAGCCGCAGCCGAGCCCTTGGGCTTCTTCGGCCGACTGCCGAACAAGGTCGGCATGGCCCTGCGCTTCTTCCTGTCGCCTGGAGTGCCCGGCGCGGCAGAAGAGCCCGCGCCAGGCTGGCTGGCTCCCGACCGATGGCGAGGGGCGACTTCTCCCTCGGCGCTGTCTTCAAGCCAGTCGGCGAAGGTAGCCGAAGGCCTGAAGTCGCCTGTAGTCCCTCCTCCTCCCTTGGCGTCATCTTCCAGAGCCGCCGCCCCCAAATCGGGGTCGTCGACGTTGCTCTCCGCCCAGTCGGCGAGGAACTCACAGGCCGGCCCCGAGGTGCCGGCTGGTGGGTGAAGAAGGGGATTCTAACCAAGGCAGACTGGTCAAAACAAAACTCGGTAAGAAGAAGACAATCTGAAAGAAAGAAAGGAAAGGCGACTCACCACGGGCGGGGGGTTGGCGCGGGAGTACGGCTCCTTGCCGAATCGCCAGTCCTCTGGGAGCCTGCTGTTCGAAAGATAGTTCACCATGAGGGCCACCTCTTTGTGAGGCATGTCCTTGGTGCATATCCGACTCGGGACGCGGCGCCCGCTCATCTGGCATATCATGTGAGGGCGGCCTTGGAGTGGAAGAACTCGGCGCGACACGAAGGCGGCCGTCAGGACCGGACCAGTCAGACCCTCCGACTGCGTCAGCACTCGAAGTCGCGTGATGGCGCCGGCTCCCGCAGGCGTCAGCGACCTGGCTCGGTACGACCAGTTGGGCAGCCTGCCAGCCGGCGGGCCAGCTTTGAAAGCTGACAGATTGACCCAGTCGCCCCTCGTGGCGACGTTCTTGACGTAGAAGTAGGACCTCTGCCACATCTTCACCGACTTTATCAGCGAGATGGAGGGGAAGGGGCTGTCGGCTCTTGACCTTCGCACGACGATGAAGGCGCCGCATTGAGCCGGCACGCCCGCGGCTTGGGTGCCGAGCTTGGAGAAGAAGAACTCCCCCCAGAGCTCGAGGGTGGGGAGGACTCCGAGGAAGCCTTCGCACAAGGCCACGAAGGCGGACAGCAGCACCACGGTGTTAGGGGTGAGGTGATGCGGCTGGAGTCCGTAGAATTCCATGAAAGACTGGAAAAAGCTGCTCACCGGCAGCCCCAGCCTGCGCAGGCAGTGCGAGCGGAAGATGACCCGCTCGCCCTCCTGCGGGGCGGGGGAAATCTCCCCCTTCGGCGCAAGATGCACCTGCACGCGATCCTCGCCGGGAAGCCGATGGGTCCGGTGGAGGAACTCGATGTGGTCTTCATGGACTTCGGAACCGTCCCAAGTGCCGGAGCGCACTGGGGGAGGCGCGGCAGTGGAGGAAGAACTCATCGCGAGCTGTCGCCGCGGTGTTCACTGGAGCTTGGGCGTGCGGCGAAGCGAAGAAGAGAAGAGGAAGGAGGAGAGTGAGGAGCGCAGAGGAAGGAGGAGAGCGAGGAGCGCCAAGGAAGAAGAGAACGAGGGGTAGTGGGAAGGAGGGGCGCGTGTACCCCCCTCTTTCCCCTACTTATAGCCCCGTGGGCTGCGAAGCCGAGGGGGCGGAAGTGGGGATTTACTGCGCCCACAACCCCATGGCCCCCATGATCCCCGTAAAAGTTACTGCGCACAGCAACTCCCTAGGAATCCGAACCGTCCACCGGGGCCACAACAGATCTGCTCGAGCACCGAGGCACGGTAGTGGCGGGCCCCGCCTATGGGCCTGTCCCGTCGCACGCGTAGGCTGGCAGGATGGCCTAGCCACGTGCCCTCGCGTGACAGGCCAAGAACGGGCGGCGGCCTGGAGGCTTAGCTAGCACGCCACTTGAGATCCCGCCGCGATGTTCGAAGTACCGAGCAAGTCAAAATTGAGTGAAGTTCGAGTTGAGCAAGTCCGACTCCTAGACGGCCCGACTGAAGTCAATCAAGACCATGTGTCGAGCACCCGGAGAGAGAAACTGCTGAGACTTCTCGGCCGATCGTCTGCGGCGCCTCACCAGCTTCGGGGAGTACTGTCGGAGTAATGGGCCACGGGTAGGCCAACCCGAGTCCCATAACCTTTCAAGACATGCGCCCCTCAAGACCCTAGGGCGAAGAGCCGTCTCCTGAGGAGTCGATGGCGGGGCGGCCGACTGCCCGCTCACGGCCGAGTCCCAGGGACGACTTCCAGAGAAGCCGGCTTTGGGGAGTCGGCCGGCGACTCCGACGAACCATGACCCCATCGAGGGGGACGGGGCAGAGGCGTGGCTATGGTGAAACCCACTCCGCCCCTTACCAAGGGCAGGCATGGCCACAGCACGCCGTACCCGGGAAGATCTCCGTGCGGCGTGGCACTGTTGCCCGGCCGGCCCTGACATCAGCACCACAGTACCAAGTCCTGCGCCCACGACGGCTTGTCTGTACGGCCGGAGGCAGCAGGGCCCACCAGTCAGCAAGACCTCAGGAGACGGCGGGAGAACCGCCAGTCGGACCCGTCGGGAGTCGGCCCGGGGGAGTCGGCAGAGCCCTCCCCCGGGGCCCACGCGCCATTAATCAAGATGAGATGGGGAGTGGCCACAGTGATCGCCCGCCAGGCGACGGGGCTGTTGCCACGACCCCTTGACCAAGCCTGCGTCATCAGAAGCACGGCTACAGTAATCGGCAGCCGGCAAGACCCGCCCGCGGCGGACGCAGCCTGTCGGCTCCATACCAGACCAGTCGGCAGGGCCCACCAGTCGGCGGGCCCCAGCAGTCGGCGGAGAAGTCGGAGGTCGGAGGCACTGACGGATGGGCCCGCGCCCAGATGGATTACCATTGTACCCCTGGGGGTAGGCCTATATAAACCCCCCAGGGCACCCATGCAAAGGGTTGAATCCCAGTAGTCCTATACCATACCAGATAGAAGGAGAGAGCTAGCATTGCCCTCTTCTACCACCAGACACAGCTCAAGGAGCAACCGTGTAAACACTTGACCATAGTGATCATGCGGAGACCCCGCAGAGCAGCAGTAGCGGTATTATCTCCCCGGAGAGCCCCGAAGCTGGGTAAGATTCGCTGGCGTGCATGTCTTCACCTCATCCCGTTTCCAAGCACCGGCGACGTTCTACTCGCCCCCACCATGATAAGCCATCCGTTGGCATATGTCGCTCCAAACCCCCGACACTGCTCCAATACTCCAGATAGTCGCAAACACAAGGATGTCATTAGTCCTTCTGCTATTAGTCGCAACAATACGTCATGTCTATTCCAATTTTCCCACTAGACAGCAAGATCACAACACATGCAAACAAACATGAAAACATGGTAATAGCATCAGAGCGTCATCTCAATATTTATACTCGAATAAACATAGAAATATCAACATAGCATCATCTGTATTGAGAATCAATGCTCCAGGAAACATGAAAACATGGAATTTAGCACCAGGAAACATGCAAAAACTTGTTCAGGCCAAAGATATGATCAAGGCACCAGGACACGTCATCTGTATTACAATTAGGAACTCCAGCATTTGTACTCCTATGATCAGCAGAAGAAAGCACTAAATAAATGGAGACATGCATCATCAGGAAAGCAAGATAAGCATCGCAACAATGGATTGTAAAGAAGAAAGAAAAATAGAAATTTGGATGTGAAGGTCACCACGCTGGGTGAGACCCTGCCTTGTCGGCTTCGGCCTCCTCATGGTGGCGGTCACGCGCACGGGTCTCTGGGATCTGGATCGGGGAAGAAAACTGGGGCGGCCAGTGGCGGAGGACTCTGGTGGGCTCTCCCCTCCGTCGGCCAACACATGGCAGGCGAGCTCGAGGGAGCGCCGTGCATCGTATAACTGATGCACGCACAAGCCGGCATGGGGCCGTTGTTCGTGGGGGCAATGTGGTTCTCCTTGGCGTGAGGCGGAGGCGCCGGAGCTGTGGCGAGATGCATCGAGAGAGATAAAGAAAGGGGATGGAGAGATGCGTCCTTGGGGAGCACTGGTGGAGTGCGGTGTGTCTCGGGATAAGGGTGGACTGCAAGTTGAAGGTGAAAAAACTCGAGGGCTTGTATGCAAAATAGTGTCTACAAATTGAAGCATTGCATGGGTATCTAATTTTCAACGTCACAAACCAAATGAAGGTAGATAACCAAGTACACTAGCTAACTCATGTAAATAATCATAGGTTTTCTATATTTAGCTGTTAGTTCAAGCCACTTATCTATGTGCGCAATTCTTTTCTCTTTCTCTATGCAGTAGCCATATCAATGAGCAATTTGAGTAACTGTTGATAGTTCTAACAATCAAGATGACCTTTTTTAATAAATCAAGATGACCATTTGATATTAGATTAGAAAATTAATCAGACATGGGAAATTAATTTTCTCATTTTTTTGAAGTAGCAACAAGCGCTTGATTTGGTTAAATTATGAGTTCCAATGATCAATATGACCGGTTAATTACTTAGGAAGGTAATCAGATTAAAATATGTTAGAAGTTGCACAAGTCGACATGCATCGGCGTGTATATATAGACTCATCAAGACTATATATCTTTGCATCAAAGAAAAAGTATAAAAATAATGGACACGTTACATACGAGCGAAAGTATGCCTGTGTTGCTCATCATGAAGGTGTGTGTGAGGGGAGTCAGATGGGAAGAATGTGCTAGAGGCGAGGGCAGCATTTGGATGATGATGCTAGACTGGGAGAGCATTGTTATGTTGATGTTCAATGGCAAGTGCCTTGTGTCCTGTCCGAGCTCATCATCTTGGGCTTAACTACATTCGAACATATTGCAATCAGATGAACACCGCAACCACTAACGACGTGGGTGAGAAAGAGTATAAATTGTGACACAGGTGAGATTCCATATTGAAATATCGGATGTAGATCGATAGAGCGTCTTGACCAATGCTCTTTTTATAATAAGAACATATGGTATTTTGTTTTCCGTTGCAACACACAGGCATATGTGCTAGTCAAGATAAAACGAATGGCAATGATAAGAAGGAGATTGAGCGTCTAACTAAAGAACTAAACACTCTTAAGTTAGCTCATGAAACTACCTTGGAAAATCATCGAGAGCTTTTAAAGACTCATGAGAAGTTACGCTTCGAAAAGCTTAACCTTGAGCAAGAGCATGGGTTCTTAAAAGCGATCAATGATGAACTTCGCAAGAAAAGTTCTTCTTACATAGCCAAGCATTTACTCTTGTCTACTTACATGCCACAAGTTAAATCTAGCAACAAGAGTAAGAAAGATTCTTATTCTAGTAGTAACAATAATCATGCTAAACCCAATGTTGTTGCTTCTAGTAGTTCTCTTGATTCCACTAATGATTATCTTAGCCAAGTTACACTTGAGAAAGAAAATAGTTTATTGAAGGGAATTATAGAGAAAGATGTTTACACGAGCCTTGCCGGAAGTAGGCAATTTGAGGAAATTGTACGCAAGCAAGGAAGGCATCGGAAGAATCAAGGTGTTGGTTTTGAATGAAAGTTCAATGCCAATGGAGTTGAGTGTGAAGAAGATCAATACCCCAAGACAAAGTTTGTTCCTCAACAAGAGAAGTATGATCCTACTTCTTTCCAAGGAACACAAGCTCAAGATGATCTTCCACCACAAGACCACAAGCAAAAAGGCAAGGACAAGCTTCAAGAGGAGATTGATGCATTTGAAGAAGCTCCCAAAGCCTTGGTCAAGTGGGTTCCCAAGACCACATAAAGTTCAACTTCATCAAGTGTGACTACAACTCCAAGGATTCCCATCAAGATGGTGTGGATCCCGAACAAAAGGAACTAGAGAGTTCTTGAGGGTGACTCCGCCAACACACTTCACTCATATCTTTTGGCAAGGACACGTGCAAACAACTTCCATATCTCGCACTAGTTCAAGGAGTCACAAACCCTCTTGTTGATAAGACAAGGGACAAGGTAACCTAATGCTTTCATGGACATCATCTTATGTGAACATCACTCTATGTCTATGGATATACTTGTTTGTTCCTTGTGGGATTAACCCGTGTAGGTATTGAAAGTGCAACTCACTCTAATGGATTGCTCCAAATGATCTACATCAACATTGAGCATCTACATCTTCAACACCTACATGAAGTCATCATCGACAAAACCCAAGGTTAGTTCATCCCTCTTAAGGGGGATATCACATCTAGGCGGAGCTTTACTCTAATCAATTGAGCTAAAACAACTCTAATGGTGTGAACACAACAATGCTTTATGTAAAAGTGGCAACCCCACTCATGCTTAAATGATGAGTATGACCTATGATCAAATGTTCTCATTTGACTCCTCAGTCAATATACTCATATATAGATGACATAGTCATCACCAATTGCTTGATAGATGCTAGAGTGTTTGTGCATGATCTGCCACATATTTCATTTGCCATTTTATTGTGTGAGCATGTTGGTTGCATATTTTACTCATTCGAGGACATCCACTTGTTGTTTTGATTGTTTGTCGTTTTTGTCTTTTGCCAAGTGGATGAACAAGAATGCCTAAGAACCTCCTCTAGCTATCTATGTTTTTCTCGTCTCAAACTCTATTCATGCTACATCACAAAGTTTGATCAAGTCAGATTCGAACCACTCTATGTGAGGAGCACTCGGAGTCCTCGATTCGTCATAGACTTAAACTTCCAAAACCTCTTTGTTCATTTCGGTATGACCGAGTCATCCACTTCGGTCACACCGAGTTCACAAAGTTGATCCAGGTTTTCCATCTCGATGCAACCGATTTGAACTTTTTGGTCACACCGAGTTGCAGTAACCGCTCGCGATTCTGCATCTCGGTGCCACCGACTTGTTCCACTCGGTTACACCGACAGGGTCGAGATATATATACCGACGAGTTGAATTTTGGAAATTTCTCCAAAACCCTTCACCCCGCGCATGTCCTGCTCTGCCTCCTCGGGTCTCCGGATCGTCTCCTCGTCGCCAGCGGCCTCCCGCCACTAGTGTTCGTCGCCGTCAATGGAATTCTGCTCCGCCGTTGTCGCCATAGCGAACTCCCGCCAAACTAGGGTATGAGTTCGACTCCTTGTGCTATTTCCCAACTCTGATTCGTAGCACATTACTTTTCCATGATCATGACCACGTATGCAAACAATCCATCCACTAAAAACTTTGTTTAGATTAGATTGGATTTGAAAATTTAGGGTTAGTTCTCCACCGGACTCATCTCGGACCAACCGAATTGTAGAAATCGGTCTCACCGATTTGGCTTAGGCCATAGCACATGCATTTTCGGTCTGACCAAAAATTGCAAATCGGTGTGACCGAGTTCGATTCTCTATGAAACCCTAGCAGTCTCGGCCCACCGAACTGTGACTCGGTCTGACCGAGTTCACTAGTTTAGGTTCCAAAAGATGCTTCGGTGTCACCGAGTTTATCAAATCGGTAGCTCTGAAATGCTTTTTGTGGAGAACTAAAACTAAGTTTTTAAGTCATCCATTTTGCAAAAACTCTGCACTTTGTGATGCTCATCCACTCTACTCATCTACATCTATTCACAGGGCTTGCTGTCAGCGATTACCAAGATGTCTGACCAGAGTGACAGTCAAAACAAATCTGAGGAACATGTGCAATTGAGTGAGGGTTCGGATCCATCAAGCACCTCAGATGATGGCAGCAGGGGCACACCTAGTAGCTTGCCCAAGGCAGCCACTAGAGCAAGGAAGAAGAAAACCTCAGACTCTGAGGATGAAGACTATGTGGTTGTTGAGGATGAGGCCACCTCAAAGAAGAAAGTATTGAAGAAGGAATATGGCTCAGCTACTACAACAAAGTCAGAGGTGCACAAGAAGGCACCTACCAAGAGAATGCCAACATCCAAGCCTAGGAAAGCAGCCTTGGAAGAAACTATGGAGTTCACTCTTGAACCCAAAGAGGCTGGAGAAGGCAAGAAGAGAAAGGAGAGGGTCAAGAAGACCACTGCCAGAGTTCTAGGGAGATCGTCCATGTTCAAGGATCCCGCGGAAGAAGAGGAAGAGGAAGAGGATGCTCCAGCACCCAAAGCTCAGAAGCTTATGGGAGATGCAATTAAGTCAGGGGCTGCAACATCAAAGCCCAAGTCTGCTCCCAAAGCTCAAGCTCAGAAGTCAAAACCCAAGAGAAACACTAGAAGTATTCCTGCAGAAGAGAAGAACAAGGTCCCAGTGCCTCAAGCTGAAGAAGAGGATGATGAGTCTCTTGTTTTGAGGAAATTGAAACCCAAGATCCCAGACCACAATGATACTCATCCGGTGGCTAAAGACATGCACATCAGAAAAGATGCTGGACTGAGATTGTGGAGACAGTCTGATCCCTATGTTGTGAGGAAAAGGATAGCAGTTGACTACAGGTTCCACACAAAAGAACAGCAAGACTTCTATGAGACAATTTTGCTCGACAAGAAGCCCATTGTTTATGACATGAGATGGGTTGATTGGGAATTCATCAATGATAATGAAGATCACTTCCTAGGAGTATATGATAGCTTCAAAGCATGTGGAGTAGATGAGTTTGTTGGACAAAAGCTCACAAAATGGAATGATGAGCTGATCATGCAGTTTTACTCCACTGCTCACTTTTACCCAGGTGGGAAGATCATATGGATGTCTGAAGGTACTATGTACCAATCCACTGTTGAAGAATGGCCAAGCTGATCAATGCCCCAGAGGAACATGAGGATGACTTGGATGTGTATCCCAAGAAGAAGAAATACCACAACTCCATGGCAAACATGTAAAAAGAGATCCCTGATAAAGCTTTGGAGACTCACAAGCTTGGATCTATACATTACTTATTGTCTGGTCGGCCTACCATCAACTAGATCCTAAGGCACACATTGCTACCCAAGTCAGGAGATCACAAGATGATCAGAGGACATTCCACCAACATGCTGCAAATCTTTGATGTCCCTCAGAAGTTCAAGGTCATGAGTCTGATTCTAGAGACAATCAAGAGGACTGATGCTAACCAAAAGGGAAGTTGTGGGTATGCTCCACATATTCAGGAGCTCATCAATTCTAAGATGGGCATAGGAACATACTTGTTGGACAAGGAGAATCTATCCCTTTATCCTGAATTTGAAGACAACACAGTTGTGATGAATGAGGAGGAACCATCTTCAGTACAAGCACAAGAGAAGAGAGCCAAAGCTAAGGCAGAGAAAGCTACAAGGATGCCAAGTGCAGAAGAAGCACCTCATGTGTTCCTCAAGTCAAAACAAGATCAATTAGGCTATCTGATTCAAGCTACACTTAGGATTGAGAAGGGATTGGCCACCCTGACTCAGAATCAGGAGAGCCTGGAGAGGATTGTTGAGACAAAATTCTATGATCTTGACCTCAAGGTAACTGAGATACAGACTACCGTTGAGCAGCTCCCGGAGGAAGCAGAAGAGAGGAGAGGGAAGGAAACTACTGATGCTTTTCAGCGTGTGCCCTGAGGTTAGAAGTCTGCCGCAGTGCCAGTACCAGTCTCTAGAACTACTTTGTCAGCACCAGCAGCTACAGCCTCATTACCACCTCCAGCAGCCACTCCACCAGCTCCAACTACATCGACAGATGCCTTTGTCCTTGGAGTTCTCTCTACACCACCTCCCAAAGACCGAGCCTGAGATACTCATAGCACTATGCATTTTCAAACTTTTTGGTAACTTGTTGCCAAAGGGGGAGAAATATGTATAGATCACAGGCTTAGAGAGAGTGTGTTGCTTTTTATCTCTCTTATTTTTGGTTGAACCTTTTTATGCGCTTGGTCGATACACTATGTGTTTTGTCTGTATGAGATACTTGTTTGATCATATGCTACCTTAATGCTTGCTTGGATGATATTATCTCTTATATTCTTATATGATCACTCAATTTGCTTGGTGTTGAGTGCATGCTTTTAGGTTATATCATTTTGAGCGCTCCACCATGATGTATGTGACATGGAAGAGTAACCCATGATCCTAATTGATCGTGAATTTGCATTCAAAAGCAAATTTTAAATAATGCACAAATTTAGGGGGGGCTCTTGCTTATCACATACTTCTCAAAGCGACGATGTATTTAAATCTTATAATCATTTGTCGAAGCTTTGATCTATATGTTGTCATCAATTACCAAAAAGGGGAGATTGAAAGTGCAACTATCCCTGGGTGGTTTTGGTAATTCCTAACAACATATAGCTCATTGAGCTAATACTATTTCAAGATAAATATTTCAGGAAAGCTCAATGATTGGCATGGCATGGATTAGAAATGTGGACCCCTCAAAATGCTAAGGACAATATTGGCTCAAGCTCTAAAGCTCAAGACTCTACATTTTACCTTTTAGTGATCCAAGATCACATTGAGTCCATAGGAAAATCCTATACTATTAAAAGGGGATGAGGTGTTGCTTAATGGGTTACTTGCTCAAAATGCTTAGTGCTATGCTCGAAAACCCTCAACCACTTTCTCATATCCACATTTGTCCCAAACCAAAAGTCAAACTCGGCCCCACCAAAACTTTCCATCCGGCGCCACCGAGTTTAGTTGACATAGCCACTGCCACAAAACCCTAGTCACTTCGGTCTCACTGATAGGGATCTCGGTCTCACCGAGATGGGATTGCAAACTCTCTGTGTCCCTTAGTAACGTTTCGGTCTAACCGAGATGAGCGATCGGTCCCACCGAGTTCGCAATGCAAACTCTCTGTTCCCCCTTCGTAACATTTCAGTCTAACCGAGATGAGCGAATCGGTCCCACCGAGTTTGCCTGACCAACTCTCTGGTTAGCTTATTACCAAAATCGGTCCCATCGAGTTTGTGTAATTGGCCTCACCGATATTACGTTATGCCCCAACCCTAATGAAATCGGTCCCACCAAGTTGACGTGTTGGTCCCACCAAAAATCCTAACGTTCACATTTTGAACTGAATCGGTCCGACCAAGTTTCATGATTCGGTCTCACCGAGTTTGGTAAATTGTGTGTAACGGTTAGATTTTGTGTGGAGGCTATATATACCCCTCCACCCACTCTTCATTCATGGAGAGAGCCATCAGAACATGCCTACACTTCCAACATACATTTTCTGAGAGAGAACCACCTACACTTGTGTTGAGGTCAAGATATTCTACTCCAACCACATAAATCTTGATCTCTAGCCATCCCCAAGTTGCTTTCCACTCAAATCATCTTTCCACCAAATCCAAATCTGTGAGAGAGAGTTGAGTGTTGGGGAGACTATCATTTGAAGCACAAGAGCAAGGAGTTCAGCATCAACACACCATCTATTACCTTTTGGAGAGTGGTGTCTCCTAGATTGGTTACGTGTCACTTGGGAGCCTCCATCAAGATTGTGGAGTTGAACCAAGGAGTTTGTACGGGCAAGGAGATCACCTACTTCATGAAGATCTACCCTGGTGAGGCAAGTCCTTAGTGGGCGATGGCCATGGTGGGATAGACAAGGTTGCTTCTTCGTGGGTGGAGCCCCCCGTGGACTCGCGCAAACGTTACCCTTCATGGGTTGAAGTCTCCATCAACGTGGATGTACGATAGCACCACCTATCGGAACCACGCCAAAAATCTTCATGTCTACATTGCGTTTGCTCCCTCCAAACTCCTCCCTTTACCTTCATGTGCAATGTTTTACATTCCGCTGCTATACTCTTAGACTTGCATGTGTAGGTTGTTTACTTGACTAGTGCTAAGTTGCTAAAATTTGCCAAGACTTAAAATTGGGAAAAGGCTAGATTTTTATTTGGTCAAGTAGTATAATCAACCCCCCCCCCTCTAGACATACTTTCGATCGTACACCATCATATGCTATTTTCAAGAGAGAAGCCTCTAGTTAAAACTATGGCCGTCGGGTCTTAATTTTATCATACATTAAAATCACAAAAATACTTTGCTGCAATTTTATTTATTTTACTTTATCTATGTTTTATTTATCTATCTATCACTATGAGATTTTATCCTTGCAATTAATCGCCGAGGGATTGACAACCCCTTGTTTGCGTTGGGTGCAGGTGTTTGTTATTTTGTGTGTAGGTATTGCTAATGAGGTGTTGCTTGGTTCTCCTATTGGATTGATAACCTTGGTTCTTAAATGAGCGAGATACTTATCGCTAGTGTACTGCATCATCATCTCCTCTTCGGGGAAATCCCCACGCAGCTCACAAGTAGCAGGCTCCCCTGATTGAAAACCCAACATGGTCAAGATACAATAGACCGACCTCGCTGAGGCCGCAAACACAGTGTTGGTAATGTGTGATCGCATGTATTACCGTTAAGATCTTTTTGGTTGATTTTTAATCTTCCATCTATGAACACAGCAAATGAATGATGATGAGCTTGCTACTTATTAAGCTTGCGTTGATTTTTCCCTTGAACAGGAAAGGGTGATGCAGCAAAGTAGAGCTAAGTATTTCCCTTATATAAGTACCAAGGCATCAATCCAGTAGGAGGCAAAAGCAAGTCTCCAATCTATGCACCTGCACAAACTAACAAACACTCACTCGACGCGAAAAAGGGGTTGTCAATCCCTTCTTGGTCTCGAACAAGAGTGAGATCTAATAGAGATACGTATAAAAGATAAATAAAAAGGCAAACTAAAATAAATCTAAATAAATTGCAGCAAGATATTTTTGTTTTTTTGGTTTATAGATCTGAAAATATATAATGGAAAATAGACCCGGGGGGGCATAGGTTTCACTAAAGGCTTCTCTCTTGAAAGAATACATAGGGTGGGTAAACAAATTACTGTCGAGCAATTGATAGAAAAGCGCAAAGTTATGACGATATCCAAGGAAATGATCATGAATATAGGCATCATGTCCATGTCAACTAGACCAACTCCTGCCTGCATCTACTACTATTACTCCACACATCGACTGCTATCCAGCATGCATCTAGAGTATTAAGTTCATAAGAACGGGGTAACACCTTAAGTAAGATGACATGATGTAGAGGGATAAACTCAAGCAATATGATGAAAACCCCATGTTTTACCCTTGATGGCAACAATACAAGACATGCATCGCTACCCCTATGAGGGAGTCCTGGATTAGGGGGTCTCCGGACAGCCGGACTATATCCTTTGGTCGGACTGTTGGACTATGAAGATACGAGATTGAAGACTTCATCCCGTGTTCGGATGGGACTCTACTTGGCGTGGAAGGCAAGCTAGGCAATACGGATATGTATATCTCCTCCTTTGTAACCGACCTTGTGTAACCCTTGCCCCCTCCGGTGTCTATATAAACCGAAGGGTTTAGTCCGTAGGACAACATACAATCATACCATAGGCTAACTTCTAGGGTTTATCCTCTTTGATCTCATGGTAGATCAACTCTTGTAATACTCATATCATCAAGAACAATCAAGCAGGACGTAGGGTATTACCTCCATCAAGAGGGCCCGAACCTGGGTAAACATCGTGTCCCCTGCCTCCTATTACCATCCGCCTTAAACACACAGTTCGGGACCCCCTACCCGATATCCGTCGGTTTTGACTCCGACATTGGTGCTTTCATTGAGAGTTCCACTGTGTCGTCACCATAAGGCTTGATGGATCCTTCGATCATCGCTAGCGATGTGGTCCAGGGCGAGGTTTTCCTCCCCGGACAGATCTTCGTATTCGGCGGCTGCGCACTGTGGGCCAATTCACTTAGCCATCTGGAGCAGATCGAGAGCTACGCCCCTGGCCATCAGGTTAGATTTTGAAACTTAAACTACACGGCCGACATCCGCGGAGACTTGATCTTTGACGGATTCGAGCCCATGTCGGACGCGCCGCACAATTGCGACGAGCATGACGTAACTCTTCCGTCGGTCAGTGTTCGGGAGATCACATCCGCAACTACTCTGGCCGTTAATCCGGAGCAAATCGTGCCATTCGAGAGCGGAGGGATAGACCCCGCCATGGAGGCCGCACTCTTAGTGGCGATAGAGCCAGATACTGACTTTACTCCTTTCGAGAGCCACGTCGCCGAACCACTGGATTTACCTCCGGCCACGGACTCCGAGCCGCCTACATCTGTGCCCGTCGAATCCGACGGGATGCCAATCATGGAGTTCACCTCCACGGATATCTTTCAGCACTCACCTTTCGGAGATGTGCTAAGTTCATTAAGGCCTCTCTCCCTGTCAGGAGAACCTTGGCCGAACTATGTCCAGCTAGAATGGGATGCGGACGACGAAGAAATTTGCTACCCACCCACCACCCACTTAGTAGCCACTGTCGACGACTTAACCGACATGCTTGACTTCGACTCCAAAGACATCGACGGTATGGACAATGATGCAGGAGATGAATAGTAACCACCGCCCACAGGGCGCTAGACCGCCACTTCATCACATAACGTATACATGGTGGATACACACAGAGAGGGCAATGGCAAAGAGACAACCGAGGATGCCCCCTCCAAGCAACCCAAGCGCCGACGTCAGGGGCGCCGCTCTAAGTCCCGCCATAGCAAAAACAGTGATAACAGCACAAGATGAAATATCAGTCCAGTCGACTCTAGAAGAAACGACGACTGCACCACCCTGGTGGCATAGCACGATCAAGATGCAAACTGCAAACATAGTACGGATCCGACGTCTGAACACGACGACTCCAAGGATAAGCCTCATCAAACCCCATCTGGGGGAAGAAAACAGTCCGGACAAAGATGCACACATCATCCCAGAAATGCACTTGGAGCAAGGGAACCTCCGCAGAAGGCTTATTGCCACAGCAAGGAGCCTGAAGAAACAGAAGCAAAGGCTCAAGGTCGCACAAGATACGCTCAACAGCATGTGGAACAAAGTAAAAAAGTATGGTGTAAGTTACCATAAAAATAGCTATCCAAAGCGCAAGCTATTACCGGAATTTGACGATGAGGCCTTAGAGCCCATACAGCCGAAGAATGATACGGCCAACCGGCCGGATCCACCACCTTGTGAACGCGATAGAGCGGCTAACAAAGTTGCGCATAAGTCAACACACGATCTACGTGAGAACTTGCGTCAAAAATCTGGCGCGACCAGATCCAGCTATGGATCTAGGAAGCGCGCTATGGTACAAAACCAACACCGAATACTACAACCGTCCGAACACCATGGCACATCCCAATACAGGGGTGCCGCACACCCCTTATGTTTCACTGGTGAGGTGCTGGATCACGAATTCCTAGAGGGATTCAAACCGGTGAACATAGAGGCGTACGACGGGACCATAGACCCTAGAGTCTGGATAGAGGACTTTATCCTCCATATTCATATGGCTCGTGGAGACGATCTCCATGCCATTAAATACTTGCCTCTCAAGCTTAAAGGGCCAGCTCGGCAATAGCTGAAAAGCCTCCCCGAAAACTCAATTGGAAGTTGGGAGGAGCTCGAGGACGCTTTTCGGGCCAATTTTCAAGGGACTTATGTCCGACCTCCAGATGCAGATGATTTAAGTCATATAATCCAAAAGTCCGGAGAGTCCGCCCGAAAGCTTTGGAACAGGTTCCTCACCAAGAAAAACCAAATCGTCGACTGTCCGGACGCCGAAGCCTTAGCAGCTTTTAAACACAGCATCCGAGAAGAATGGCTTGCCAGACACCTCGGCCAAGAAAAACCGAGAACAATGGCAGCCCTAACAAGCCTCATGACCCGCTTTTGTGCGGGCGAGGACAGCTGGTTGGCCCATAGCAGCACCAGCGACCCAAGCACATCCGAAGTCAGGGATGGCAATGGTAAACCACGACGCAACAAAAACAAGCGTTGAAATAAAGAAGGTAGCCCAGATAACACGGCGGTAAACGCCGGATTCAGGGGCTCCCGACCAGGTCAGCGAAAAAAGCCTTTCAAAGGCAGCAGAGAAGGAAAATCTGGCCTAAGCAAAATTCTTGACAAACTCTATCAGATTCACGACACCCCAGACAAACCTGCAAATCATACCCATAGAGAATGTTGGGTCTTCAAGTAGGCCGGTAAGCTAAACGCCAAACACAAAGGGGAAGAGACACCAAGCGAAGACGAGGATGAACCTCGCCAGCAAAGCGCTAGAGGCCAGAAAAAGTTCCCACCAGAGGTTAAAACAGTAAACGTGATCCATGTGATAAAGAGGAGAAGCAAGCATGCACTCCGAGGCACACGTGCCATAGAGCCCGTCACGCCTAGGTTCAACCCCTGGTTGGCCTGCCCGAGCACTTTTGATCGTAGGGATCACGAGACAAATATCCGGCATGAAGGACTGACGGCCTTGGTGTTAGACCCAATAATAAATGGGTACCATTTCACATGAGTCCTCATGGAGGCGGCAGTGATCTAAATCTGATATATCAGAACACAGTCCGCAAAATGGGGATAGACCCGACACAAATAAGCCACAGTAATACTACCTTCAAGGGAGTAATACCAGGCCAAGAGGCCCGCTGTACGGGCTCTCTACTACTAGAGGTGGTATTCAGTTCTCCCAATAACTTCCGAAGCGAAAGGTTAACTTTTCACATCGCCCCATTCCGAAGTGGTTATCAAGCACTACTCGGAAGAATGGCTTTCGCTCGTTTTAACGCAATACCGCATTATGCTTTTCTCAAGCTTAAGATGCCCGGTCCACGTGGCATCATCTCAGTTAGCAGAAATACCGAACATTTCTTATGTACGGAAGAGGATGCGGCGGCTCTAACAGCCGCAAACTAGACGGCCTCACCAACCAGAAAAAACGGAAGGTCATCAAGACCACGGACACGGTTAAGCGAACCCGGCGTTCCATCATATATACATGAGATTGGTTTGATGATCAAACCCTCATAAACGATACCAGGGGCTTCCCATGTGTAATCAGGGCTAGCCCGGCTCAACTGGGCTTCTCTTGAATTTTGATAGTTCATTGATAATAACCAATTCTTCTTTTTGGCACGGCAACTTTCACCTAAGTTCTTTCCTTTTACAGATGACAATCATGCTACACCCGTCCAGGACACGGCACAACGGAGACACAGGCGCAGACGTGTAGCAGGGACCCGCCCAAAGGTTTCTTTTTAGATTAAGACCCTGCGTAAACCTTTTTTACTGTCTCTTGTTGCTCACATCCTCCGGATACTCCACACAACCGAGAGGGATGCTGGCGTTATTGGCATGTGGCCACGTCAGGATTTTGCACGTACCTGGACACATGGGGTTTCTTATTAAGGGCATTTTTTAGCCCGGTATATGTTATAAAGACCAAACACCTTAGGGAGTGTTTGGTGTCGCGAGTTTGGCCCTATATGCATCAGATCCGAATCATGTCTTTCGTCACATGTTGGGTTTGCCCGGCTCCTACGTTTTGGTACCTTACGTTCCGTTATATCGGCCAAGGTAGCACTGGGAGAACTACTATGATTGTGCCCTAGTTCATCCGGATGAGCACCTCAGTAGAGAAAGCCGAAAACTGACTATCATGATATAGCGAGAGACTGGTTAACCACTCGATGACTCATCGAAATCTTCGGGATTCCTCCGCATTAACGAAGGGCCGTTTCCCGGTCATGTACGTACGTGCCCCGTATTCGACGAGCGCAGAAGTACCAGGGGCTATATAGTAGCCCCGCCGTCAAACTCCTATGGCTAAGTGAAAGTGTTAAAGCAATATAGTCTGATTGCCTCGTTCGCTGTGCTATCACCTCCTTAACAGACCAAGACGTTGGATCAAGTGTGGATATGCATTTTCTGCGAACACCCCCACATTATATGCGTGGGGGCGGAAGCCGACGACTGCAAACTTTCAGGTTATATACATATATACATAAACGGACGCACAGGAGGCATCATAGTACTTTCGGGCAAAAGTATAAATACAGCCTTGATAATTCAATAAAACATTGTTTTTACAATGGGAATACATGTCACTAGAACATAATATTCTTCGAGCACTGAGCCTCTATCACTACTAGAAAAAGGGCTATAGATGGGATTGATACTAATGGCGCACCAGACAAGCAGTGCGCCATTAGTATATACTAATGGTGCACCACCTACTGATACGCCATTAGAGTTGAAACTACTAATGGCGCACCTGGCCCCGGGTGCGCCATTAGTATCAAAAAAAATTAACTAGTGCGCCTGTCCAAACATACTAATGGCGCATCCAGACACAGTGCGCCATTACTAGTTATAACTAGTAATGGCGCACCAGCTGGAAAGTGCGCCACTAGTGTTGTTTTTTTTATTATATTTTTTATTCCCTTTTTTGCAAAACTACTAATGGCGCACTGTTCCACCGTGCGCCATTACTAGTTTAAACTAGTAATGGCGCACTGTGGGATAGTGCGCCATTAGTATTTTTTTTTTGCAAACTACTAATGGCGCACCACCAGGAGGTGCGCCATTAGTAACCTGGATTACTAATGGCGCATTTAGAGTTGGTGCGCCATTAGTAAGTGGGCGGCAACAAGATATTTTGGACAGCCTCTCCTACCCACACTCACTTTCTCCCCACTTCATTCTCTCCACCTCCTCCTTGTCTCGGGTGCCTCCTCTTTTTCACCTCATTTCCACCATAGATTCATTCAATTTAAGTGGTTAAATTACCTTGTTTTGATAGGTAAGTAAGGGGGGAGCTATATTTATGTTGTTCTCCCTACAACAATGTGCACATGCACTTTTTATGGCCTAGCTAGATCTATGTATGTTCGTGGTGTTGCATATGTTTGTGGTGTTGCATATGTGTTTGTGTTTGGAGGTGTACCAGTATTTGAAATTCGATAGTTGCCAATATTTTGCCGGAATGTTGGTTCATTTCCGTTTCGGCGAGAATTTTGGCATTAACCATTCTTTTTGGTCCTATTTTTAGGGAAAGTCATGCCAAATTTTTTCTTGGTTCTAAAATATCGTTTTGCTCTACCCCGCAGGCGACCATGGTCCGCATGATGATCGAAGGCATCGTGAATAGATTTTTGAGGTCCGCAAAGGCCGAGATGCTTCAAAAGAACGAGACGGAGATAAGATGTCCATGTCGAAGATGCAAGCTGAAGAGCCTTATTGCGGACCCGGAATCCGGGCAGGTGCGGGACCACCTGCTCTTGCGTGGTTTCATGGATGGCTATCGGTGGCAAGGTGATGAAGATGACTACGAAGTCGTCCATGGGGGCCGGGTAAGAAATGAGGAAGGGCAGCAAGACAACCACCACGGCTCGGGCGGGTGAGAAGACGAAGAATTCCCAGGAGATGATCACGACGGTGATGCTGTACACAGTCATCATGTAGAAGATGCAGGACATGATGATGAGGAAGATGCCGGAGCAGTCGACGGGCATGATCATGAAGATGATGATGCCGGCGGAGCAGACGACGCTGGACCATCGATGGGCTGGGTGCAGGACCCTCATATTCAAGAGCTACTTCTCAAGCAGACGGATAACGCAAGAGCTGCCGCCCGAGAGAAAGCCAAGATGGATCAACTTGAGTTAGATGCGGTTACTCCATTGTATGAACGATGCAGGCCCAAGGATACCCGCCTGAAAGTAACGCTCATGGCTCTGGAGATGAAGGTAAAACACAAAATGACCGACGCATGCTTCGACGAGAACATGTCATTCTGGCACGAACGTCTTCCCGAGGGGAACAAGTGCCCGACCAGTTTGGAGGAGGCGAAGAAAATCGTGTGTCCTCTGGATTTACCGCACGTGAAATACCATGTGTGCATGAACAATTGCATCATTTATCGGGACGAGCACGCGGAGTCTACCATATGTCCGGTGTGTGGCGTCACTCGATACAAGAAGAGGAAGAAAGCTCCTCGAAAAGTGGTGTGGTACTTTCCGATCACTCCTTGTCTGCAGCGGTATTTCGCGGACCCTAAGGTAGCAAAGCTCCTGCTTTGGCACGCGGATAGGGAGGAGAAGAAGCGAGAAGATGACGCAAATGATCCGGAGATAGATAAAAAAGACAAGATGCTGAGTCACCCTAAGGATGCGAGCCAGTGGCAAGCGTTGAACTTCGAAGACCCAGAATTTAGGAATGATCCAAGGAACATCGTGCTGGGCGCGAGCACCGATGGAGTCAATCCATTTGGCAGCCAGAGAAGCACACATAGCACCTGGCCTGTGTTTGTGTGGATGTACAACCTTCCCCCCTGGTTGTGCATGAAGAGGAAGTACATTCACATGAGTATGCTAATTGAAGGACCGAAACAACCAGGGAACGACATCAATCTGTATCTGGGGCTGCTGAAAGAGGAGCTTGACATGCTGTGGAAAACGCCAGCCAATACGTGGGACGCTGCAGAGAAAGAATATTTCCCAATGAGAGTCGTGCTGCTCACGACAGTGCACGACTATCTCGGTTACGGATATGTCGCGGGGCAGGTGGTCCATGGATTTTCTGGATGCGTCAGGTGCATGGATGACACAACGTATCACCAGCTAGATAGAGATCACAGGTCTTCGAAAACCGTGTTCATGGGACATCGAAGGTGGCTTCACGACGATGACCCGTGGAGAAAACGCAAGGATCTGTTCAATGGTGAAACCGAACCCCGAGGACGCCCGCGTACGAGGAGCGGCGAGGAAATAGACGAGCTGTTGAAAAATTGGAAAGACTGCCCACTGCCGGGAAAGAAGCAAAAGGCGGCAGAGCCGAGAAAGAAGCGAAAGGCGCCAGAGCCGCTGCTGAAGGTATGGAAAACGAGGTCTGTTTTCTGGGACTTGCCGTACTGGAAGATCCACCGTGTGCCTCACAGCCTTGATGTCATGCATATCACGAAGAACGTGTGCGAGAGTCTGCTTGGTACCCTGCTCAACATGCCAGAGAGGACCAAAGATGGGCCGAAAGCAAGGGCAGACTTGAAATCAATAGGCATCAGGCAGGAGCTTCACGCTATATATGATGATCATGATGATGATGATGATGAGGCGAAGCAGGACACGGAAAGTCGTCACAAAGGCAAAAAGGCCAAGAAGACCGAAAATGACTACCCTCCCGCGTGCTTCACTCTAAGTCAGGAGGAGATCAAGCAGTTTTTCACCTGCCTCGTAGGAGTAAAACTTCCTTACGATTACGCGGGGAAGATAAGCAGATACCTAGACCCAGCGAAGCTGAAGTTCAGCGGGATGAAATCTCACGACTGTCATGTGCTGATGACGCAGATACTTCCAGTTGCAATCCGTGGGATCATGGACGCGCACGTCCGTGAAACCCTATTTGGCCTATGCAACTTTTTCGACGTCATCTCTCGGAAGTCTGTTGGCGTGAGGCAACTCAGAAGGCTACAGGAAGAGATCGTGGTGATACTATGCGAGCTTGAGATGTACTTCCCGCCTGCATTCTTCGACGTTATGGTGCAGACCAGGAACTTTGTCAGGGCCCGGTACAAGAAGGACCCGAAAACAAAGGAGCTTACCACGGATCCGAAGACCAGGGCGCTTGAGCTTGTTCTGGTAAGGAATACACCCCCGCGTAATTAGCTCCATATGGTTGCATTCTAATTAATGAAGCCAAATTTCTAAATGGTTCACATTCCTTCCGCAGGCGACTGAAAGCAGTAGCGCGGGGTCGACTAAGAGCAACCCTTGGGACACCACTCTAAATAGGGCGTTGAATGTAATGAAGAACAAGGATAAGCTCAGTAAGCCGACGTCAGCTGGTCGTGTGGCCGGCAAAGGCTTGTCGACAAAATGGTCATCATACTATAACACTGGTGGGCGAAAGGAGAAAAAGACCAGCTCGGAAAGCCAGGCGCGCGAGGTTCAAGAACTCAGGGCACAGGTGGCGCGGATTCCGGAGATTGTCCAAGAGCAAGTGCAACAACAACTCGGAGCGACGATCACCGCCATTGTGCCTACCTTGATCCAGGGGATTAGTGCGTGGATTGCGGGCGGCCAATAGGGGCCGCCCCCGATTCCTAGCTTCACGGCCAGCAACTAGCAGAATGCGATGGCGGGGCCATTGGTGTCTCCGGCGGAGGCGGCATTGGTGTCTCCAACGCCGGCACGGGAGCTTAATGCACCCGGGTGTACGTCGGCCGGCACCTCTGCAGTAAGCGGCCCCTCTGTCAACTGCACGCCCGCCGTTGGCGGTGCCTCGACATTAGCCGAGCTCGACGCCATCATCACGGTAACTAATTAAGCCTCTCTCGGCCGAGGACTTCATCTCCTTGCCTTTGACTGGGCATCCCTGACGCCCTACATGTTTTCGCAGGGCGCCGCCGATGTTCCATGCACTCTCCTGCACTTCGTGAACAACGAGTTGATCGATGTCGCCAAGGGCAAAATCGTTCAACCGAGCAACCCCTTGTTCCATGGTACCCAGATGCCACCCAACTTGTTTAGGGTTCAACTGGTTCGGGTGCTGCCAGGCTGCGACGAGTTCTTACCTCCGATTCGACCAGTCGGGGCCGACGATGATGACGTTATGACCCTCAGCGCCTGCCTGAGCTGGCCCCTGCTTTGGCTGAAGAGCCAGATTCGTTTGGGGGCGGGGGACACCACCCCAAAGACAACACCGCCAGTCGTGCCGGCGCCAAGTCGGCCCCATGGCAAGACCACCGCAACGGTGCCGGACATCCCTATGCCACTGGATCCAAACATGCATATGGCACAGGATCAGAACAACGACGACGATGATACATTTGCCAACGTCGATCAGTACTTTGCCGATCATGGGTACGGTGGCGACTTCATGGGGCCTCCTTCTCAAGAACCCAACCCAACAAAAGACGTGCGCGATCTAGCTGGTACCGCGGAGAAGCAAGTTGCAACAGGCGTCGTCTACAGTTCAGCTCTCAGGAGACGCCTCCAGCTGCCGATTTCACCGAGCCTCAGATAGGCGAGGTGCGAAATATGATCAGCCCCAACACACTCAAGAAGGCGGTCTGTGAGCAGAACTCGGTCCCATTACAGGAGAAGAAGAAGGCACGCAAAAGAAAGACTAACAAGGGTGCGGGCCAGTCGGCACCGAGTACGATCCGTGCTCAGGACGGGCCACCTTCACCTGAGGATATCTCGAGGAGGGTGCATGTGGCAGTTAGGCCGATGCTACCGAGAAATATGCTCGATGCTGCAACCGGTGCTATGCGGAGTCTACATGACAGTGTTCTTTCTTTGGAGAAGCGGCATCTCAAAGAGAAGGATGTGGCATACCCGGTTTTCGCGGCCAAGGTGCCAGAGGGCAAGGGCTTTGTGGATAACTCCATTGGGGGTACGATCGTCCTGCGGTTTGATGGCATCCACGCTATGTTGAACCTTCATCCGCTGCACTACACCTTCGTTCGGCTATTTTCGCTGAGTATGGAGATGCGGATCATTCGCGACAAGACCCCGGACATCGTGATAGTCGACCCCTTCTACATGTGTGCCAAGATCTTGGGCAGCGCTGGGGACTGGCAAGTCGCGAGTTCTTACCTTGAAGGCGTCATTCTGGCAAACCAAGATAAGGATAACTTCCTCGTGCCTTACTTTCCCGAGTAAGTCCTCCCCTCAACCGCCCCGTAACATATGAATTCTTAGATTTCGATCGTTTTTCTTTTAACATTCCATGTTTTCTGCAGTGACACACGTTGCATGCTCATCCTCCTAAGCCCCAAATATTCCATGGCCACGTATTTTGACCCGGACCGTCAGTCGAACGTAGACTACACAAATGTCAAGAAGGTTCTTGGTGATGTTCTCCCCGGCTACGTCAAATCTGGAGGCACCTTCACCAGGCCTATTCGTAAGTACGGCAAGCACGTGTTCTCCCACAATACGACGTTCTGCTGCGTCAAGCAGCTGCCTGGCGGTCAGAAGGGTGCCTACTATGCCATCCATCACATGCGGGCGATCGTACGGGACCATCATCAACTTCTGCTACCGAGTAGACTCAAAGATTGGGCCGCGAGTGTGTCGGCAATCCAGGACGCGGACATCAGACAAGAATTCTTTCGCATCCAGTCGGAGTTTGCGGAAATCATCCATCAACATGTCCTTCCTACCGCGGGGCAGTTCTACCTAAGAAATCAACCGTCCAACGGTGACATGGACACAATCCTACAAATGCAGGCTGACAACGCCCATTCTTTCATGACTCCCACGATAGACGGCGGCTTCATCCACGCTCCGGTCCCTTGAGTCTCATGTTGTAATTAAACTTTAATGAACGTGTAGTATGTCTCTTTGGTTTCGAGAGTCGTTCAACTTAAGATGTAATCGATGCTATTAATGTCTTGCTTTTCTCTTCCGATCGTTCTATTGCATACTTTTATATTGCTTATGTATTGTCTGTGAATTGGTACTAATGTTTCGTTTGGCTACTGCATAGCGATGCCGTGGTATGTCGTGTACAAGGGTAAGGTTCCCGGAGTCTAGGACGACTGGGAGGAGTGTCGGAGACAGGTTCACCGATTCAGCGGTAACAGTTACAAAGGGTACGCCACTAGGGCCGAGGCCAAATCTAGATACGCCCGCTATCTAGCGGGAGAGGGAAGGGAGCGTTGGAGGAACCGGATGAAGATGAGTTTCATCGTGATGATGCTCATCGTGATGACCGCAGCTCTCTTCTATGTGATGGTAGTTTAGATGATCGATATCGACTTGTAATGTGAAGACAAACTCGCGGTCTCGAGAGTTGTAATATAATGTTCTATCTTTGTTCGGTCTTTTCAATTCGGAGACTAATATGATGACTTGTATTCGGAGACTAAAATGATGAATTGTATTCAGAGACTAATCTTCTATTGTATTCGATGAAGCTATTGTTGATGTGTGCTGTCTATATTTTGTCCAATTATACATTTTGTAACCTGTGCAAAAAACAGAAAATAAAAAAATAAAAAAAACCTAATATTCATACTAATGGCGCATCACATCATAGTGCGCCATTAGTATGCCAAAGGATACTAATGGCGCATCATTAAAGAGTGCGCCATTAGTATGCCGAAGTTACTAATGGCGCATCTTGCTGTCGTGCGCCATTAGTATGCCAAAGCACCTGGGTATACATGGCCCCCTGGGAGGCATACTAATGGCACACTGTTGTATATACTAATGGTGCATCTGGGGTGCGCCATTAGTATACCAGATACTAATGGCGCACCTGTGGTGCGCCATTAGTAAAATATACTAATGGCGTGCTACTAATGGCGCACCACTAATGCGCCATTAATGGCCAAATTAGGTGCGCCATTAGTAGGCCTTTTCCTAGTAGTGTATCAAACAAGCGCCTTCAAGAACTTCTTCAAAGTAGTGCTCGGCAGCCACTCGGCCTACGGCCGAACCCTGTGTCGCAACAGTGGTGGCCTCCATCTCCGCCCAGTATGTCTTGACGTGGGCAAAGGCCATCCGCGCACCCTCTATGCACGCCGATCTCTTTATAGCATCGATGCGTGGCATAACACCAAGGAATTTTTCCACTAAACTAAAGTAGCTATTCGGCCTTGGCCCTCCCAGCCACAAATGATCCACAACGGACCTCATGGCAAGTCTGGACAACCTATGGAGCTCGGCCCACTCGGCCATTCGCTCATTTAACAGAAGCGGACGGACTGGAGCGTGAAACTGTGACCAGAACAACTTTTCAACTTTGGGACCTTTTCTGATCCTTGAAGTACTCGGCTGCATCAGCAGCACTTGCAGCCAAATCCACATAGGCGTCCGCAGAACTCCATAGCCGGTCCAGAGGAGCATACTTCGGATCTCCGAACTTAGTCCGCAACAAGAAGGGCTTCCCAGACATGACATCTGCAGCTTGATTCAGCTCCTCCTTCATCGCTCTAATTTTGGAGCGGGCTTCCTTGGCAGTCACCAGGGCCTTCTCCAGGTCCGTCGCCTTCGCTCGGTTTTCTTCCTCAAGAAGCTGGTAACGGTCAGCGGCATCTTTTAACTCTACAGTCATCTTGGCTATTTTTCCTT
This sequence comes from Triticum dicoccoides, assembly GCF_002162155.2. Lineage (NCBI taxonomy): Eukaryota > Viridiplantae > Streptophyta > Magnoliopsida > Poales > Poaceae > Triticum > Triticum dicoccoides. The sequence continues at coordinate 541,699,734 of NC_041392.1, read as the reverse complement.
GCTCTCGCAATGCGCGGCCTGTTCGTCCCTTAACTCTTCGGCCGCCTTTAGAGCGGCCGCATTGCTACTCCTTGCCTGCTCCTTGGATCCGGCATGCTCTGCCCGAAGGGTCTCCACGGTGGTAGCTCCATCTGCAGTCACAACATATTAAAGATACTGGCATCATGCTACTCTTACTATGTGACGATCACCAGAGAAATCACTCATCCTGTGCCTCATCAAGCCGCTGGTTGACAAGCACGATATCGACATCGGCCGCATCAAGTTGCCGCTTTAGCTCGGTAAATCCATCAGTTCGGCTAGCTAGCGTAGCCTCAGCCACCTACACATAAAGGCAGTCGAATTATTACCTGGGTATATGATCCTTGGGTTGCCTCCGTTATCGACGACAACTAGAGTCTCAGGGGCTACTATCTGCATAGGGCACACCTAACGTATGCGGTACTATCAAAAACATACACTATTTCACGTACCTCGAAGCCTTTCAGCAGGCTCATAAAAGGCTTCATGCAAACCGCTTTCAGCGGATGAAATCCTTTCAATTACCGTACCCATTAGTGTACGATGCACTTCCGAGATGGCCGCTTGCCCCAGAAGATCCTTCAGCGCGTCTGACCGCACATTGTATGGTTCCGGACCCTTGCTGTCGCTCTCCTTAGGAGCCGGATACTGGGGATTCCGAGTAGCCAAAGGGTTATCCTCTGGCCTTAGTGGATCCAGAGATACCCTTCGCGACGACACTTCAAGGTCGCCCGCTTCATGAGGCGGGGTGTCAGGGGGAGGCGTTTCGCTCTCCATCATCTCCGGAAGAAGATCCCCCGAAGACGAACTCTGTTGAGAAGGGCTACGATCCGGACTACTATTTATAAACATCGGTTATTGTCTTCGGAAGTAAGGTAGGATGTTTCCACTATTAAGTACTTTTCGATTACTTACAGCTCAGTAGAGGGCTGATCCCCGCGTGGACATTGCGGCAAGAATACCCTCCGAGGTAGGACCCTCTGACGAAGATTTCTTCTCCCATTTGGAAACCTTAGTTTCTGGATCTTCTAAGGTAGTCCTCATCTTTCCCCGGGGAGAGAGAATGTCAGATTCTTCCCTTTGGTTGTCCTCCCTCGCGGAGGCGCTCATTCCCCCGGCTGGAATAAGTAGCGACTGAGGCCCGCTTTCGCCCTCTCTATTCCCCCCATCATCTTCCTTTGAGGGCACTGGATAAGGCGCCGGCTCAAGCATCTTGTCCAGTACCGGATTGTCCAAGCCCTCAGGAAGGGGGCCGAACACCTGATCATCATCGCCTTTGTTATCTAGTCCTGGTCAAAGAGTGGCTCTTTAGAATGATGCCATGATAAATAAAAGGACAGCAGGTTCGGCACGGGATTACTTACTTGGGCAGCAGGGCGGTTGCAGCTCAGACCCATGTCCTCGGTAGTGTTCGGACACTCTATTCGGTGTCTGAAGAACGATTTGTACATCTCTTTGAGCGTCATGCCGAGGAAATGCTGAATAGCTCGCGGTCCTTCCGGGTTGAATTCCCACATGCGGAGGGGCCGACTTCTGCAAGGCTGGACTCGACGAACTAGCATAACTTGCATTACCATAACCAGACTGAAATCTCTCTCAAAGAGATCTCGGATACGACTCTGTAGTATTGGCACGTCCTTTGTTGGACCCCAGTTCAGCCCCCTGCTGATCCATGACATCAGTTGCGGTGGGGGGCCCGAGCGAAAGGTGGGGGCAGCTACCCACTTGGCACTTCGGGGAGCTGTGATAGAAAACCACTCCTGCTGTCCCAATCCGGACACCTCTGGGAAGGAACCCTCTGGCCATGGAGCGTCAGCGATTTTGCTTATTAAAGCACCTCCGCACGCTGCGTGACGCCCCTCGATCATCTTCGGCTTCACATCGAAGGTCTTGAGCCACAGGCCGAAGTGGGGGGTAATGCGGAGGAAGGCCTCACATACGACAATAAATGACGAGATGTGAAGAAGGGAATTCGGGGCCAGATCGTGAAAATCCAGCCCATAATAGAACATAAGACCCCTAACAAAGGGATCCAGAGCGAGGCCTAGTCCTCGGAGGAAGTGGGAGATGAACACGACGCTCTCGTTGGGTTCGGGAGTAGGGACGACCTGCCCTCGGGCAGGCAGCCTATGCGAAATTTCGGCGGTCAGATATCTGGCCTCTCTCAACTTCTTGATGTCCTCCTCTATGACGGAGGAAGGCATCCACCGACCTTGAGGGTTGGATCCTGACATAGTTGAAGGTCCGAAGCACCTCACCTGGGCTTTGGGTGTTAGAACTCGAGGCGGGGGAAGGATTCGATCGAGCACGAAAGGGAAGAAAGAAAAAGCCTCGTCCCCTTTATAAAGAGGGTGAATATCAAGCGTCCTCGTCGTGGCCATTTGGGACTTGCCTAAGATCTAGGAGTCATACCAACACGCGCGATTGGGTTACCCACGTCCGTATTGATGAGAATCCAGTGATAAGGGGAACATGATCTCTGCTTTGACAAGACGGGTTAAGAAAACCGCCTCGCGTTATGTGCGGAGCTGGTTGAGAAAAGCGGTTCGAATGATAACCGGGCCATGGCATGATGTCATGCTGTCAAAACATGTCAGCAGATTAGATTTGTGGAAATATTATTCTCTCTACGGTGGTATGTGTAACTTATTTGCAGGGTCGGACACTATCCTTGTATTCAAACTCTTCCATGGTGAATTCGGAGGAGGAACCCGCCTTGCAATACCGAACACAATACTGCGCGCCAGACTCATCGTCATTGAAGCCTGGTTCAGGGGCTACTGAGGGAGTCCTGGATTAGGGGGTCTCCGGACAGTCGGACTATATCCTTTGGCCGGACTGTTGGACTATGAAGATACGAGATTGAAGACTTCGTCCCGTGTCCGGATGGGACTCTACTTGGCGTGGAAGGCAAGCTAGGCAATACAGATATGTATATCTCCTCCTTTGTAACCGACCTTGTGTAACCCTAGCCCCCTCCGGTGTCTATATAAACCGGAGGGTTTTAGTCTGTAGGACAACATACAATCATACCATAGGCTAGCTTCTAGGGTTGAGCCTCTTTGATCTCGTGGTAGATCAACTCTTGTAATACTCATATCATCAAGAACAATCAAGCAGGACGTAGGGTATTTCCTCCATCAAGAGGGCCCGAACCTGGGTAAACATCGTGTCCCCTGCCTCCTATTACCATCCGCCTTAGACGCATAGTTCGGGACCCCCTACCCGAGATCCGCCGGTTTTGACACCGACACCCTACTTTGTCACTGGGTGAGGACACCACAAGATTGAATCGAAAACTAAGCACCTCTCCCATTACAAGAAAAACCAATCTAGTTGGCCAAACCATACCGATAATTCAAAGAGAAATACAAAGATATTTGATCATGCATAAAAGAGTTCAGAAAAGACTCAAATAATATCATAGATAATCTGATCAATCCAAAATTTATCGGATCTCGACAAACACATCGCAAAAGAATATTACATCGGATAGAACTCCAAGAACAACGAGGAGAACATGGTATTGAAGATCATAGAGAGAGAGAGAAGAAGCCATCTAGCTACTAGCTATGGACCTGTAGGTTTGTGGTAAACTACTCGCGCTTTATCGGAAGGGCAGCAAGGTTGATGTAGATACCCTCCATGATGGAATCCCCCTCCGGCAGGGTGCCGGAAAAGGCCCCAAGATGGGATCTCACGGGAATAGAGGCTTGCGGCGATGAAAAAGTATTTTGGTGGATTCTTCTGGTGGTTTGGGAATATTTGGGTATTTATGGAGCCAGAATTAGGGTTGGAGGACACCCAAGGGGCCCACAAGCCCTCAGGGCGCCCCCTAGGGGGTGCCTAGGAGGCTTGTGGCCTCCTCGGTCATCTTCTGATCCCCTCTCCAAGTTCCGTGGATGTCTTCTGGTACAAGAAAAATCATCACGAAAGTTTTATTCCGTTTGGACTCCGTTTGATATTCATTTTCTGTAAAACTCAAAAACAAGGAAAAACAGAAACTGGCACTAGGATCTAGGTTAATAGGTTAGTCCCAAAAAAAATATGAAATAGCATATTAATGCATATAAACCATCCAAAACTGATAATATAATAGCATGGAACAATCAAAAAATATAGATACATTGGAGACGTATCGAGCATCCCCAAGCTTAATTCCTGCTCGTCCTCGAGTAGGTAAATGATAAAAACAAAAAAAAATATGTCGAATGCTATCTAACATATTTATCCATGTAATCTTCTTTATTGTGGCATGAATATTCAGATCCATAATATTCAAAAAAAAGTTTAATATTGACATAAAAACAATAATACTTCAAGGATACTAATAAAGAAATCATGTCTTCTCAAAATAACATGGCGAAAGAAAGTTATCCCTACAATTTCATATAGTCTTGCTATGCTCCATCTTCATCACACAAAGTATTTCATCATGCACAACCCCGGTTTTAGTAAAGCAATTGTTTCATACTTTAGTATTCTCAAAAAATTTCAATTTTCACGCAATACATGAGCGTGAGTCACGGATATAGCACTATAGGTGGAATAGAATATGGTGGTTGTGGAGAAGACAAAAGGAAGGAGAAATTCTCACATCAACTAGGCATATTAACGAGCTATGGAGATGCCCATCAATAGATATCAATGTGAGTGAGTAGGGATTGCCATGCAACAGATGCACTAGAGTTATAATTAAGTGTATGAAAGCTAAAAAAGAAACTAAGTGGGTGTGCATCCAGCGTGCTAGCTCACGAAGTACTAGGGCAATTTGAGGAAGCTGATGTTTGCTTGAACTACGTTGGTATTTCCCCAAAGAGGAAGGGATGATGTAGCATAGCAACGATAGGTATTTCCCTCAGTGATGATACCAAGGTTATCGAACCAGTAGGAGAACCACACAACACCACGTAAACAGCTCATGCACACAAAGAACAAATACTTGCAACCCGACGTAAGAGAGGGGGTGTCAATCCCTCACGGGTAAAAAGATAGGTAAAATTGTAGTAGATTGGATAAATAGATCTCGTGGGAACACGAGATAAAATAAATAACAATAAATTACAACAAGGTATTTTTTATTTTTGGTTTAATAGATCTGAAAATAAAAGCAAATAAAAATAGATCGCGAAGGCAAATATAATAAAGAAGAGACCCGGGGGCCATAGATTTGACTAGTGGCTTCTCTCGAGAAAAATAGCAAACGGTGGGTAAACGAGTTACTGTTGGGCAATTGATAAAACTTCAAATAATCATAACGATATCCAGGTAATGATCATTATATAGGCATCACGTCCAAGATTAGTAGACGAACTCCTACCTGCATCTACTACTATTACTCCACACATCGACCGCTATCCAGCATGCATCTAGTGTATTAAGTTCATGGAGAAACGGAGTAATGCAATAAGAATGATGACGTGATGTAGATAAGATCTATTTGTGTAGAAATAGACCCCATCTTGTTGTCCTTAATAGCAATGATACACATGTGTCGGTTCCCCTTCTCTCACTGGGATCAAGCAACGTAAGATAGAACCCATCACAAAGCACATCTTCCCATTGCAAGATAAATAGATCAAGTTGGGCAAACAAAACCCAAATATTGGAGAAGAAATACGAGACTATAAGAAATCATGCATATAAGAGATCAAAGAAGACTCAAATAAGTTTCATGGATAAAAAGATAGATCTGATCATTAACTCAAAGTTCATTGGATCCCAACAAACACACCACAAAAAGAGTTACATCATATGGATCTCCAAGAGACCATTGTATTGAGAATCAAAAGAGAGAGAGGAATCCATTTAGCTACTAACTATGAACCCGTAGGTCTACAATGAACTACTCACGCATCATCGGAGAGGCACCAATGGACATGATGAACCCCTCCATGATGGTGTCTAGATTGGATCTGGTGGTTCTGGAACATGCGGCGGCTGGAATTGATTTTCGTCGACTCCCCTAGGGTTTCTGGAATATTGGGGTATTTATAGAGCAAAGAGGCGGTGAGGGAGGCCACCGAGGTGGGCACAACCCACCTGGGCGCGCCTGGTGGATTGTGCCCCCCTCGGGGCACACCCCCCAGGTGCTTCTCCAGCCTGTTGGGTGTCTTCTAGTCCATAAAAATTCCACAAAAAGTTTCGCTGCATTTGGACTCCATTTGGTATTCATTTCCTGTGATGTAAAAAACATGTAGAAAACCGCAACTGGCACTTGGCACTATGTCAATAGGTTAGTACCAAAAAAGATATAGAATGACTATAAAATGATTGTAAAACATGCAAGAATGATATTATGACAGCATGGAACAATAAAAAAGTATAGATATGTTGGAGACATATTAGCATCCCCAAGCTTAATTCATGCTCGTCCTCGAGTAGGTAAATGATGAAAACATAATTTTTGATGTGGAATGCTACCTAACATGTCATCACATATTCTTTTCTTTGTAGCATGGTCATTTGGAATTTTATATGGTTCAAAGCAATAGTCTAGTTTTGACATGAGAATTTCAATACTCAAGCATATCAACAAGCAACTATGTCTTTCAAAATATCAACGCTAAAATAAGTTATCCCTAGCCCATTATGCTCAATCATTGATCCATTCATGAAACACACTCGCATATTAGCTATACCCAATGCTCAAGTACGGTCATAGTGCCCCTTAGTTGGTGCTTTATAAGAGAAGATGGAGACTCAAATAAAAAATAAAAATTGCATAAAGTAAAAGAAAGGCCTTTCGAGGAAGGAAGTAGGGATTTGTAGAGGTGCCAAAGCTCAAAGCGAAAAAGATAGAGATAAAAACATTTTGGGAGGCATGCTTTTCCTGTCAATGAAAATGATAAAGTAGTTCCCAATACTTTCCATGCTAGATATATCATAGGAGGTTCCCAAACATAAATTAAAATTTATTCCTTTTTCAACCATACTTTCACTTTCCATGGCTAGCCGTATCCACGGGTGCCTTCCAAACCAACACTTCCCAATGAATTTATTGTTTGACAACATAAAGTAAAATCATTCAGTCTTACGGACACGATGTTTACCCAGGTTCGGGCCCTCTTGATGGAGGTAATACCCTACGTCCTGCTTGATTGTTCTTGATAATATGAGTAGTACAAGAGTTGATCTACCATGAGATCAGAGAGGCTAAACCCTAGAAACTAGCCTATGGTATGATTGTTGATTTTCGTCCTACAGACTAAACCTCTGTTTTATATAGACACCGGAGGGGGCTAGGGTTACACAGAGTCGGTTACAAGGAAGGAGATCTACATATCTGTATTGCCAAGCTTGCCTTCCACGCCAAGGAGAGTCCCATCCGGACATGGGACGAAGTCTTCAATCTTGTATCTTCATAGTCCAACAGTCCAGCCAAAGGATATAATCCGGCTGTCTGGATACCCCCTAATCCAGGACTCCCTCAGTAGCCCCTGAACCAGGCTTCAATGACGATGAGTCCGGCGCGCAGATTGTCTTCGGCATTGCAAGGCGGGTTCCTCCTCCGAATACTTCATAGAAGATTTTGAACACTAGGATCGTGTCCGGCTTTGCAAAACAAGTTCCACATACAACCATAGAGAGAATAATATTTTCACAAATCTAATCTACCGATGCATTCCGTAGCGTGACATCACACCATAGCCAGGTCACCATTCGAATCGTTTTTCACAACCAACCTCAGCGTGTTTCACGAGGCGGTTTCCTTGGCACGTCTTGTCGAAGCAGAGATCGTGTCCCCTTATTACGGGATTCCCATCAATACGAACGTGGGTAACCCAACCGCGCCATCAATTACGATGCTTGGGGAATAAGCGAGTTTTACCAGGCTGGTGGGGCGCATAATTTCATCTGCCCTTATATAGGGATAAGGGTTCACCTTTTTATACCCACGCCTTCTTCCTCCTTGCTCATCCATTCTCGCGCACTCGAGCTCCAGCGCCCAAGTCCACATCCTTCTCCTCAACCCTCTCCAAACATGTCCGGAGCAGGAGGCAAGTGGATGGTCTCCTCCATCACGGAGGGAGACATCAAAAAGCTACGCGGGGCCGGATACTTAGCCGTGGATATCGCGCACCGGCTGCCAGCTGCGGGGCAGATCGTCCCTACCCCGGAACCTTACGAAAGGGTGGTTTTCCTCACCCACTTCGTCCGCGGACTGGGGTTTCCCCTCCATACATTCATCCGCGGCCTTATGTTCTATTATGGGCTGGACTTCCATGATCTGGCCCCGAATTTCATCCTCAACATCTCGGCGTTCATCGTCGTGTGCGAGGCTTTCCTCCGCATCCGGCCCCACTTCGGCCTGTGGCTGAAGATCTTCAATGTCAAACCGAAGGTAGTAGGCGGCCAACAAGCGGAATGCGGCGAAGCCATGGTGGGCAAAATGCCCAATGTTACATGGCTCGAGGGCTCCTACCTGGAGACCATAAAGGGGTGGCAATCGGGGTGGTTCTACATCACCGAGCCGCGTGACACCAACTGGGTGGCGGCCCCGAGTTTCGATCCGGAATCCCCACTCGGCTTACTTTCTGGAAGGACAAGGGCCTATCCTGTGGCTCATCGGTGGAGCTGGACGGACTCCAGAAGTGTATCCGGAATATGATAAGCAAGAAACTCAAGCTTGTCAACATAGTCCAGGTCATGCTCTTCTGCCGGATCCTCCCGTGCCAACAACGGGCTTTCAACTTATGGGAGTTCGACCCGGCCCAGCACCAGACTCTAAGCGAGTTCTTCGACATGACGCATAAGGACGTCTGGATGGTGCTGTTCAAGGGCGCCGAGGTCCCCCTCCCCTTACCGAGGACCGCGGGCTAAGCGTGACGCGCCCTGCGAATCCGGTAAGTTCTGTACACCTCGTAGGGTATTTATGTTCCATTGTTTAACCATGTGCGGGGTCTGAGCTTCCATGCCTTTGACAGGACTGGGTGGAGACATCGGAGCAGATTGACTGTCCGGCCCCTCTGCCCGAAGACCCTGCAGACGCTCTCCTGACAGAGATGTGGACTCCGGCTCCTTATGAGGTGCCGGAGAAGAAGATGAAGAAGAAGGCCACGGGAACCCGAAAGAGTTCCCGGCGCCAGTTGGTATCGGACTCATCGTCCGATAACTCCGAGACGCACTCCTCCCATGAAAACGAGGAGGAGGAAGATGACGGTTCTCCCCCTCCAGCCGAGGGAGACAAGAAAAGGAAGGCCGCCCCAACCGGGGAGGCCGAAGGGTCCAAGAGGGGAAGGACTCTCCTTCTGGACTGTTCCACCACTGCCACCGACATCAAAGAGGAGTGGTTACTCAGGGCCAAGCCCCTGGCAAAGTCGTAAGTATTCAGATACCAGAGTAACTCATAGCATACTTTTATTGCACTGCTTTCCCTAACGCTGAATATGATCATGCAGTCCGCCCCGAGCCCGTATCGACGTATCCTCGTCGGGCGGTTCCTTGGACTCGTCGGATATGAATAGTGGTACACTTCCAACCGCCTCCTCTCCTCACCCTACGGACAATGTCGAGGTATTGTCTCAAGGGGCACTGAGCTGGGTGGAGATAGTCCTGGAGGCGCCTCAAGGCGACCTTCCGGACTCCAGGCGCAAAGGGAGCAAGACTCCCAAGGTCTCGAAGTTCGGCCCTCAGCCGAACACCGCACCGGAACCTCCAGTGGTTCCAGACTCCGGCAGGCGGCCCCCTTCCAAGAGGGGCAAGCCGCCCGTGCCGGTGACCTCTGTCCATCCAGAGGCACTGTACAACCTGCTGGGAGCGCTTCGCGGCGCTTCCATCAATGAAGAGCACCGCACTATTATGAGTGCGGTGATCAAGAAGGTTCAGTCCGCCAAGATCGGACTGACTGAAGCCTGTGCCAGACTTCTAACAGGCTCTGAGGTAAGTGTTTAAAATATAGGAAAATATTACCGCATAGATAGTAGCCCCTGATGCTCTGTTTGGTGTTCACAAAGAAAAGCCGAATAGAGGATCAAATAATATCTATAGGAGTCTAATACAAGTATGTCTATATGCGTATGCAGGCTTCACTGCTGACCTCTGCCGCACTGACTGCGGAGGTCACCGCACTGAAGTAGAACCTCGGGCGGTCTGAGAAAGAGCTCGGCCTTGCCAAGAGGCTGATCGAGGAGAACAAAGGTAAGTAATACCTTGTCTATATA